>NW_008823922.1:997610-1014935 GCF_000699105.1 Pygoscelis adeliae | reverse complement strand
ACAGCGGCGGCTCTTGCCTGACAACACAGCCGTAGCGTCTGCCTCCCATGAGGCAGCAGCAGGCGGGAGGAGGGGAGACCGCCATGCCCCCAGAGCAGCCTCTGCTGAGGGCAGTTGTCTTCCTCCTGCCCTCGCTGCATGTTTGAAGAGCTCAGGGCTGGGACACATTCAGCACAGGGCACCACAGCCTGCAGGTTCCCTCACAGCACCTGTACCAGCTGCAGCAGGTCCAGGGCATCCAAAACATCATTTCAAGGGTGGGCTGAGACCAAAAACACCCCTGGGGCTGGCACCCACTAAGTGCCCTCCCCTGAGACACACTCTGAGCCCAACAGGGAAATCACCTCTGGCCTTGGGGACACCTATGCAGAAGCAGGGAGAACTCTGGGGCTTCCTGGTGTCCCCTGCCCGGACAGCCCTCTTGAGTTAGAAGAGCTTTGGGATGATGTGGCAGATCAGGTCATGACATGCAGCACCACGCTGGCACAGCAGACTGTGTGTAACTCCCAATGTGTGTTAATTAATGGCCACAGAGAGCAAAGGCAATAATAAAGTTATAATGCTGTCCCACCAGTCTTCTCCATGCCAGCTGTTCCCTGAATCCCTCACCTCTGGCTTAATCCTACCATATTTTCTGCCCTTTGAGGACTGTTCACCTATAATCAGGCATTTCTCTCCTGTTCAACTCATCCCCTTCGCTCTCTCCCACCTGAGGACTAAGACTGTTTCCAGATGGCAAATGCCATCTGTGCCTGCAGACACCGTCACCAAGACCCTCTCATCAGTGTCAGGCAACTCTTTTGGCTGCACATGGGAAAGAACTCGGGTGGCTGGGTTTTCTCGGACATGGGACATGAGGCCACACTGTCACCACTGCTGGGATGAAGAGTTTTAACTGCTCTAAGCCCAGACACGCAGCATTGGGGTGAGGTGGTGGTAAGGAAAGAAGATCCCTGAGACCTACTAGACTATTTATAAGGTAGAAGACAGTGGGGCTGGCTGTTTTTCTTCAAAATACGTTACTTCTTTTTAAAATCTCGGCTTTCTGAGTCACAATCACCATGTTCATTTAGGAAAGCAGTGTAGTTTGAAGTGAAGTGTGAAAATGTAAAGTGTGAGCTTTCAAAAATCAAAGGCAATTGAGATAAGAACCTAGGGCTACTTTTAATAAACCCTTTTTAAGTGACTCCCAATTTGGGAGATAAATGGGGAAGAAGGTGGAAGATATTGACTCACAATATTTGACTGCCCGTGTTTGATAATGAAACTCTGTTCTCAAGAGCAGCTTATGAATGGTTGCACGCACTTGTCATTCCTACAGTCAGACATAACCAACAAGCTTTTTGTTGCATCACCAACATTTAAAATGATAGCTGGTATCAATCTGTTCTAAACACGATACATGGATTAGAGACCTCCTCCATCTGGCTGCACAAATTAACCCTCCACCCCATAATCGCATGCTGGGGAAGAGTCACGTACACATCTGCCTTTAAGGAGGTTTTGCACCTGCAAAAATGTCTTCACAAAATTGTGCCCGTTTACAGCCTAATGCTGCACAACTGATAGCAGCAAGCCCAGGATCCAACCACAGCTCCACCCTCAAGCTAGTGTATTCATCACATTAAGAAATAAAAATAAAGCTATTTTCCTCTAACGTTGGTGATCAAACAGCATACCTGCACCAACAAAGGCCCCGACCCAGCTATGCTAACAGGGTACCCACCCTTGCCAACTCTGCCCCAAAAGGCTGTGCTTGGAGCTGGCTCCCCAACTCGATCACACATCTGCTCTGCAATTAGACCCACTCTCATTAGCAAACTCAGCTTTCTGCATCATCCAAGGCTCTTCTTTGAACATTACATAACTAATTACACACACAGAGATAAGGTTTGTTGAAAAGGCACTGCTCCCAACAGATCAAGCAATCTGCTGACGAGAGAAAGACCACATTTCTGCAGCCTCCTCTCTAGCCCTGAGCAAAGCTCCAGGGCAGCCTGGGTGGGGACAGCTGCTCTGCAACAAATTTCATCCTTCAGCCCTTACTCAATCGGCCCCACACTTCGTACCGGTGGGGCAGCAGGGCCAGCTGGCAAGGGCAGAAGCAATGCTGTAAGAGCACGTGTGGCACCCTGCAGTGTGTGGGGAGTGAATTTCATTGCTCTGTGAAATGTATAAAATGCGTTTGCAATCATTAGAGTCTGCAGAATTAGGTATTTCAGGTTTTAGGCTCATCTTTTGAAAGTCTGTTGTAGGTTTTCCTTAGGAAGCAAGACTTGGGGAAGCTACAGGTGAGGTGGTTGTTCAGCCTTCCTGGAGACAGCACTGGACCTGGTTGCTTTTCTTGCCTGCTCCCTTGTGTTGGCCTGGCTCTTCTCCAGCCCCACAGCTAGCTGGCTCAGGAGATTAAGGCTGGAAAAAAGTTGCTGGTCTTTTCTGTGGTATTAAATTGCCTGTTCAGTTAAGGTCCATGGCTGGCTCACCCTGGAGTCTGCCAAGAGCCTGCACCAGTGCCAGGGAAGTAGATGCTCCTCCAGAGGCAGCCAAGCTGCGCCCCAAACAGCACCAGATGGGTGCAATCCCACCCCAGGGGCTGAGCTGCTCCCAGGGTTGCCCCTGCCAAGGCGTCCATTTGTACATCCCCTGCTCTGCTCCTCACCACCCATCCCACCCCCGGTGCTACCTTCCAGCTCCATCAGCATACAGAACTTCTTAGCCCAGAGGAAAAATAATTAGGAAGAAGAAAGCGGGTGGCTATCTTCTTGGGTAATGAGCCAAATAAATTCATGGAAGGAAGGGCCAGCCACAAAATGAAGGGGATGGGGGATAAAAGCACCCCTTTCAGAGGCAGCAGGCTGTTAGAGCAGCTCAACTGCTTAAAGAAATGCAGCCTCAGGGTTTCTTTAAAATCCCAGTGCAGAGGAAACGTTTAGCCTCAGGGGGTGTCAGATGACTTTGCAGAGAGCTCAGAGATTGTTCGCTCAAGTGTGCACTTCTCTGTTGGCCCCTCTCCCTACATCTAGCTGTGAGGGGCATTGCAGGGGCTATTGAAAGTACCAGAGATGCTGTAGAGAGCTGTTGGGAGGTCTGTATATGAAAAATTCTCATATGTGCAAGGTAATTGCTGGAAAAGAAAAAGAGGAAGAACCTGACGCCATTAACTGTGCAGTCCAGTGATATCTGAATTTGAGCTGTCTGAACTGTAAGTCCACACAGCACTACATGAACATTGCTATATAATTTTTGCCCGCATTACAGTTAATTCATGATACAGCTAATCCATTGAGATTAATCCACTGAGTTAGAGTGCATAAAGCTATAAACTCCTATGGATTCACATACTGAAAGGAAACAAGATGAATTATCCAAAACAAATACATGTGTAAGGTAAAACTCTGTGAGGTAATCCTGGCAGAAACTGTTTCCTTCAAAATTTCTTCCAAAGATTTCCCTGCATGAGGAAAAATTTGCATGCTTTGCATGTACACGTGCAGTGGAAACACTCTACAATGCTACTTGACAGCCCCCATCACAACTTAGTGAACTAGTATGTTGCAAACAATTACTCCATTTTAAGTTTTATATGAAGGCTAAAATAGATTTCAGTGCAGGCTTTGGTTGCAACTGCTCTCTGCCTCCTGTGCACACTAGTACGAGTCGCTGTTGCACAGCCCCGAAGGCCGGTTCACTGCCTGCCCCACCACAGTGCTCCCACCTCACGCCAGGTGCTTAGATGGTCGCCTTCCAAACTCCCTAGCTCCCCCCAGGGACTCTGGGCCCCAGTTTCTCTGATGACTGCTCCCTATTTAAAACATGGGTATGAATGTTTTACCCATACAACAGCAGTGTTAGGAAAACAAGGTACATTTGGAGAGAAAAGTGTTCAGTTTCTGCAGTGTCAGTACTCAAAATCAGAAATGCACTGCTCATATCTGCATGTGCAACACTCACGGCAGCTAACAGCGGTATTGACATCAGTGGCATGGGCAGCTCCTAATTCAATATTGAGTCATATCCACATGCAGGAGAGGACCTGTCTCCACTCCATTCCAAATACTGCATGCTCACACACCTGCAACCCTACCACTCCTCAGCCCTGCACCTTTCATCCCATTCAGAAGATTATCCCATGTGCTGGGCCAGAAATGCAGGTTCTGTTTTGGCTGGACTCCTGCATTTTGTGCTGTGCAGGAAGTTACAGGAACCAGAAACCAGGTCCCAAACCTGCCTGGATTCCTCAGAGCTGTCAGCTCCCTTATCTGCTTGGCATGGGGTGGGCAAAAGCAAGAATCTGACTTCCAGCCGCCATATATCAGCTTGCACACCACTGGTGAAATGACTGCACTTAGGTTACATTCTAGTGAATGATTAAGGTACCTTTAGGAAACTAATTCTAGGCAGCTATTCACTCAGCATGTGACTTTACTGAATCTTGTTTTGAGACTCGATGCAAAACACCAGGAACCTGATTTTCCAACCCAGATCTTTGGATCACAGACTAAAGAGGGAGTCCATATTTCAGACAGAAAAAAAACAAAACAAAAAAAAAAACAACAGAAGAGTAATGTTTCCTGGCAGCTCCTCCTCATCCCAGCCTGTACCTAAAGGTGACTTCATACAGCACAGGATGAAGTTGTGAACAGCATCTTGACACTAATCCCCATCCCACTCTCATCTCTTCCTTCTGCCCAGCCTCTCCTCCACCCCAACCTTTTCCACCCCAGAGCTGGCCTCATTCAGAAGAGCTATTTAGAAAGAAATACCACCTTGATCAATCCATGCTAAACAAAATTATACATACTGTGACATGATTGCACAGTTCCTCCCTGCCCTAACTCTCCTTCCACTGCCTCCCTCTCCGAAACTCCCCTGTAAGAGGGGCTGGGTTTGGTACTCACCCAGATGCCCAACCTTGTTTATCAGCCCCCAGCTCCCTGCTGGCACCCTGCTCCCCGGCTGGTGCATCGCCCACTGCACCTACGCTTGCTCTCCCTGGAGACCCACACTTGCAGCTGTGGGTGAGGCTTTCAACACTGCAGAGGGAGGTAACACCTACCAAATTGTGCCTAGAAGGAAAGAAGGCGGCAGCCACAGGGGACGTGCCCAGTGAAAGGAGACTATATAGCAGCCCTAACTAACTTGTTAAGTTCTGCTGTTTTTGGGCAAACCTCACCTTCCAACTCTCGATGCCTGCTGACGTGCTACAAATTTTGCACCATAAAAAAGCAAGTTTGTTTTTTCAGTAACATTTTGTGCTAGACTGTATTACTTCCTTCAATAGCATGAGAAAACAGAAGTACACAAAAAGAGTTTTACTGTGCACAAAACTGAGCTGAAGAAGCTCTTCTACATCGGCTACTCTCTCAGCCACACTCAAGAAGAATTCTCTGGGGTAATTTGGTATAGCGACAGTACTTTTGAATTTGATATAGTAGCACTACATTCCTCCCTTTCAAGGTGGGAAGGCTTTGTCCGGGTTCTTTATTACCTCTTTCACTCTTGTGCCTATCGAGGAGACAATCCCCAGCACGGGAGCAAGCCTGCCTCCCAGCCCGATCAGATGAAGGGACGACATCCCATTTGATGTCACACTGCAGAGCTACGTCCCCATATCATGTGCTCAGGAAGACTGAGGCTGCCAATGAAGGTGCAGGTGTATTAAAACACTTGGATCCTCTCCGTGCTCCCAGTTCTGGTGGGTGAAGTCGGATGGGCCAGGCAACCTGAAGCTCTTCCCTGGACATACACATTCGTAACAGCATGGCAGGGAAGCTTGATCTGGGAGGTTCTTGAGGGGAAGGGCTTGGGAAGGGAATTACACCTTTTAGCCGCACCCTCCCCTCAAAAACCAGGCCCAGGCATGAAAGTGAACTCCATCTTATTCCTCTCAAATTAATTATTATTCCCTCTCAGCATCTGTTTCTCATGCAAGCATCTGCAAACTCAGAAGAAATCATCAGCTGCATAAATGGAAAACAAAGTGTCTTCTCCAGCAATAGACACGTTATGTGTTTCACATTGGGACTGCATGTGGTCACAGTGTAAAAATATGACAACCTTACTGCCAACGTCTCTCATGTGGAAGTGCCATATGAAGGAAATTGCAAACATGGTTTGGAAATGGAGAAGGCTCTGCTGTTGTCATTACTTCTCCTGGCTCTTATCCAGTACTAAACTATCGCATTTTTGCTATAATTATAATATCAACCTCTTGCTAACTCATTTTATGATTTCTTCACTTCCAACTAGTAGTAACAGGCACAAACATTCCCTCATTCAAGCTGATTCCTTCTAAATTAAAATTCCAAGTGAAATAGACCCTTTGCTAATGTATTTATCAGAAAGTTATAAATACAAATTATCTTTAGTTTTTGTATCCTGATATTATTCATAGGGTTGCTGTTACTGTATGTCTTTCTTTGTTTTCCACTTACATAGCACTTTCAACCATGGAAAAGCTGGCACAAAATGGCAAAATATTTTTTGCTTTGTGTCCCGCAGCTACAATTAAGAATGCCCCAAACCCATTAATTACAGCATTGCTCTTTCCTGAAACAGCACCACATGTATGAATTACTCCATCAATAGTGAACACTGTGTTTTTAGAAAAGGTACCGTGAGAGATCACGTGATACAGACTACCAGAAAAGGCAAAGGAAAACATACCATGCAGAATTTATATTGCCATGGAAATGTTGTTGCAGGCACTGTGCTGGTTCTGCCCTGCAACAGCATCCTGCATGCCATTCTGGACAGACTCTCTCCTTTCTTGTTACTTGCTTAGAGCTGTAAATGACAGCAGAGAAACACCCAGCTCCAGCTGCCCGCCCACCCTAGCATTTTCTGTGGTTTCCACTCTTGCGTGGCTGACACCTGTGAAACAGTCATACAGGCACCTAGGACTGCATGGAGCTACCATGCAAAAGCTTAGTTTTGTTACTCAGTAGTTTTATTGAAAAAAGTAATTATTTGAGTTATTGCTCCACAAACAGCTAAGTCAGTAAAACAATAAAAAAAGTGTAGGTAAAATCAGCTTAGGGAATGTCTTAAACCTTTTTTATAAGACTGTAACTCCCATGTTACTGGCGTTCAGATGAGCCATTCAGACGGGGGGGTTTTCTTGCTAAAACAGATTGTACATCTCAGGCAAGCGCAGTGAAAATTACGAGTTGAATGGGATGCCATCAAAGCTAGACTCAAGTAGAAAATCATTAATGGTAATTTGTAATCAAGTTTTGCGGAGCTTTCATGTAACAGTAATTAGAAATTACAAGATAAATCATATTTCTGAAAACATTCATTTCTTTTGGCAGTCTCAATGTTTTTTAATGCTGTAGTTACTAAGATGAAAGATATTTTTATTAATAGCATTTTGCCTTTGTTCTATCCTTTTAGGAAAAAGTCTGACATCTTCGAATAGTTTTCTTATGAAGCTGAGTAGGTGTGTATATGGCTCAATACCTGCACAGGATAGCTGCTAAGAAGAAGTTGCACTGAAGCCGAGTAGAATTTCTGTTTTACTGTACTGTGGTTTATGTTTCATTTGATCTGTCTGATCATGCTTAAAATCTGATTTATTCAAAATAGTCATGAGAAACTTTAACAGACCTCTGACTTCACAGGTCTATAAATTTACTCTGCCTTGGATGAATGACTCACAAATGGACACGCACAAAAAGCAGTCAGGGAATAGTTTTATGGGCAACATCTCAGAAATCACATCTACTCTACATGCCTGATATTCAGAAAAAGACCTGAGACAGCAGGTTGCATTATAGTCTCATCTATAAGAAAGAAGATATTGAGTTTCACGAGGATACATGGGTCAGGGAATAGAGTAGATGGAATGGACTAGACTAGACTAGACTAGACTGAAATGGAAAGGAAAGGAATAGCTTCAGCTAATAGAAATGTAATCCCAATGTAGGTGTAATTTCAAGTTGCCACTACTAGAAAAGTGGAATTGCTGAGGGCTGTTCATTGATTGACCAGGGCCAAAGTCCAAAGGTAAGTAGTGATTCTGTTTTAAAATTATGGCAATTTCTCAAATTTTTCCCACGTCTGCTTGTCCCCTCTGTAAACTAAAAAAGGACGTGCCAACTGCTGTATAGTCTGGAACTACTAGAAAAGTGGAATTGCTGAGGGCTGTTCATTGATTGACCAGGGCCAAAGTCCAAAGGTAAGTAGTGATTCTGTTTTAAAATTATGGTAATTTCTCAAAGGTACATTTTTCCCACGTCTGCGTGTCCCCTCTGTAAACTAAAAAAGGCCGTGCCAACTGCTGTGTAGTCTGGAGAAAGAGACCAATGGTATGACATTGAAATGTTACTTCTTCAGATCAGTAATCTGATTTAGTGGAAGAAATTCCATTACTAGAAGCACTGGGATTTCACTTGGGGTAATGATATGCCTGAGCACTTGATGGGATGTAGAGGTGTATGGTGGACAGAAGAGAAACGGCTGTGAGGCAAGAAAATACATATGAGGATCATGAAGGCAGAATAGAAAAGGGTGGGCGGGAAAGCTGAGAAACAGGAGGAATTTATGAAAGGCTGAAGAGCTGAAAAAGGACAGGTGGCAAGACACTGAAATGAAAAGCAAACAATAGGGACAGGAGGGGGACATGCTGAGGGACATGCAAGAGAACAGTGGAAGTAGAGGACATTGACAGGACTGCAAAGAAGACTGAAGTACAGAAGAGTAGGCAAGGGACAGGACACCAGCTAGGTTAAGAGCTGGCCTCAGCTCATGAACAAGGAGAGGGTAAATGAAAATTTGTTCATCCATCCTGAGCAGAAGTATTGCAACATATAGTTGAATTTGGAACTGAAATTTTCATGTATTTCAGGAGTGGTTCCTTCCCCTTCAAAGACCAGAAAGCAGACTGAAAAAATCAAACACATAGCAAATATAAGCAAACATGTGGATACATGATAATTAATCACTCTGTATAACTTTTCCATCAGCTTAATTTGAGATCGTTTGAACACGTTGTGCAATAATCTGCTTCTTGCAGCATAGCTGTGTGGTTTCGTGGGAGGAACAGCGGGACAATCTACGCCACCTTGCAGAGCAGATGGAGATAACTGGATGGGACTCAGAGACATGGCGCACCAGGGTGTGTATGGGAATGGCACGTTCTTATATCATCGTGATTGCAGCTAACCAGCTTTTCCTCAGCTCATACGGAAGATACCACACCTCTTCATGCTACGATTGTATTTAGCAAACCAGGTTCATCCTAAATGACCTTCCCTATCTATTACTAATAAAGAAGACAAATGTGCATTGCATAGTAAGAGCCTGCTATTTCATTTTGTGTCACTCCGGTAAATCCACATTGCTTTGATGGGAAATATCAGGATGATTGTCCCCAATTAGGCGCATTTACACTATTTCTGACTGTGATCTCCCAGACAGAAATGCATGTGTGCATGCTGGGTAGCTGACGCATAGTGCATTTGATGTTTCAAAGGCCGCAAACCCTCTGGGATTAGCTAACCTCTGCAGCACATGCTTTCAGTTACACACACACACTCAGTACATGTTGTACAGATCTGTGCAAGCACAATGGCCTGTTGCATGTAAGGAAACATACCATGACTAGAGAAGTCTGGGCATAAAGTAGCCTTACCACCAGAGTTAATACCAACACCAAATACATGAGTAATGGGGAAAACAAACCAACAAACCAAACCAAAACAAAAAACCTGCAACCTGCACAACATCAAAAAACTGGATAAAAAACTATGAAACTACCTACCATGTATTCTGAAGTCCAAGGATAATATCAAGCCCTATATGCTCATACTAGTGCTTGCCATGCTCACAGTAGCTATGAAAAGCCATAATTTAAATTATAATGGTGTTATAAATTAATAAATTTACTAAGATCTTACTGAAAGTTTGGTTGGCATTTCCATTAAAATTGCTGCTCCTGGAGTCATGTGAGGATGTCAGACTCTCAGCTCCTGTTCAAAGAGATGCCTCAGTCATAGAGAAAAACCTTGAAAACTGGGAGCTCGTGCTGATCCAGGAGAGCTCGTGCATGGCTTTGAATGCAGAGAACTGGCTAGTCTGCAGCACCTGTGAAAGGGAAAACTGTTTAGAATTCCTCTTGTAAACAACCTCCCACTTTTCATTCATCCTTTTTTTTCTATAATGTTCAGCTACCAATAGTGAACATTTTACAGACAACACATGTTCACAAGTTTAACCAACTTGTGCCCATCAGTCATCACAGATGCAAAGCTGCTTCTACATCTGAAAATCTGGCTGCTGCTTTGCATAAACCAAGTGAAGGATACCTGTAAATCCAGTCTTCATTATTTACTAATATTTTTGTAAATAAAGCGATCTTTAACAGATAAGGATAAAACACTTCACACCCTCCAGACATGATCCAGCAAGAAACTGGTTCAGCCAAAACGAACACACACAAAGCCTAGGACAAATCCCAGAGGCAGGCAGGATGCCCAAGGACATCTCAAAAGGCACTAAAACCCATGTTTGGTTACTTCTTGTTGATGGATCCAGGGACTGATTACTGGCGCCCTGAGTAGCCCCTTACCTTGCTACACTCCTTTTTGTTGTCCAATGTCCCATAGGTAGCAGTGGCCAAAGATTAAAACAAAAAAAAAAAAGCAGACAGATTAGTGGCTGAAATTCTGTGATTCTGCCAAAAAATTTTCCCAAAAATTCCCTCTGAGGTGAGTTGTCTTCTAAGGGAAAAAATAGCCATTGTGAGTAGAGGGTTGCACGTGCACACCCTGTATGCATATGCACCCTGTATTTATGATTTCACCCACTCGTAGTTGGCAGCTGGTGTACCACATAGAGAAGTCAGTTTGCCATAAGCAATTATCTAGCTCTGGCTTTGATTTTAATTTCTAATAAATAAACTCCAAGGCTGTAATTCTCTGCAATCCCAAATGAAAATTACAGACTAGTGGTCACAGAAGCCATCTCAGAGCTGACCTGCCCCTGACGCTGCTCCCCCTCCCTGGCGCCGGTGGCAGCAAACAGCGTGGGGAAGGCATCGCACATGGGAAAGTCATCGCACGTGGGGAAGGCATCATGTGGGAGATCTGCTGAGCTAGGCAATCCTGCAGTGGAGAAGGGAAGCCTGGCTCATCCCAATGGTCATCCTCAATGTCCCTTGCTAGGACATAAGGTGTGATAAGGACATGACATGGTGACACGGTTCACGTCTGTACAATCTGGAACAACCTCCAAGGTGTTGAACATGCTAGGTGAGAATTCACACTACGCAAAACAGTAATGTATCTTTCTGTCTATGTGCCAAAACCCTTGGAGACTGGGACCTCCCATGCATTTTCAGGTGAGCCTTACGAATTTTTCTCCAAACAGGTCTAATTTCAGTTCCTCCCTCGTTGAAATTGAACCACGCACAACTGTGCAGAAAGCAATGGCACTAACTTCAGGGTGCTACCTAAGATAGTGCCTTCTGTGGAAAACAAATGCTTTCTTATAAAATTAAAAAGGTGGGTACCCGGTATATGCACCATGTACAAGTTTTATGCTGCACGTTGCCCGTAAGGCTAAAGGTGAGTCTGTAACATCAGAGGGTCTACAATATCAGAAGAATATTACGCAAAATAATGTCCTGCAAAATATTTGTACCTGTCTTTATAATTTGAAAATTATACCAGTATAAAAAATCATTTTGTTTTGCAATGGCACAATCCCTTCTCAAAACATGAAGACAAGAGCAATCCGGCAACAATACAGAACCATACAGTAGTTTTATTCAAAGGCTTAAGGGAGGATGGTTAATCTGGCTTCCTAAGGAAACAGCGCTCAGGAGATTATGCTATCTGTGTATCTGTCTGTACATTCCCTGGTAAATTTTGAGCCCTGTGTCCAGTTTTCACTGATAGCAGCATAGTCCTCTGTAAAATAATTAAGGCTTTGTGTGTTTCATGAAAAAAAGATGACCAAGTAGACGAGAAGGACTACAAGTGTCCTGACAGGTAAACACTGCAGCACGATTAGGAGATTAGAAGAGGAAGAATAAGAGCAAGAGAAATACCCCAGTCATTGGAAATATTTAACTGGAGCTTGCACTCAACGGTAAGGTACGAACTGACAGGAAACCAGTGTTGCTACATCTAGTGCTCAGGGAACAATTTTTTAAACCCAGAAGAATTCTGATTGGATCGAATGAAAATTTTGACAGCACTGCTAGCTCCAAGAATCTACCTGCCTGTTAAAATTATGTTTAAATCTTTCTTTCAGACATTCCTTTCTTTTTTTCAAAGCAAAAACTCATCAGTGACTTCTTTATCTCCAGTAGTCCGTTCTCTTAAGTCTTTGTCAATACAACTTGTAATAAGGACATGTCTGTCTTTATGGCTTATATGAATAAAATCTGACATCCCTTAGGGCACAAAAGTAAGGATTTCAGCCATGATTTTCACTTGCTTATCTGAATATTCATTCCAATTAACAGGACTGCAGCTTGAACTGAAATATCCCTTAGACACTGTTCAGACAAGTATTAGGGACAGTCTGTGCACAAAATCCTCATAGCTGGAGGTGCCAGCTGGACAACAGGAAGGAAACAAAAGCCCTGGACGTCAAAATGACTTGAGCAGAATCGCACAACAGTGACAAGTGGTTCAACGTCCTACTCGTTAGACCTGGACACCAGTTATTTCAAGATGCCGGGATGACCTGAGCGAGACTGCATACAACAAGCGCAGAGCGGTTTGGCTGAGCAGTGCCGCAGCGGTGCCGGGGAATGCAGCAGGGAGATGCCAGCTGGGCTTTGCCAGCTGAGGGGCAGGCTGCAGTGCAAGGGGTATGGACCTTAGAAGTGGTGCTGCCAGAGCCAGGTCTGAGCTGGTACCTCTATACGCCGCTCTGTAGGGATGTCGCCAGCTCAGATCAGAATCAGCCTGAGGATCACTGCACCACAACTTGTTGGGCAGTGAAGACATGAGCAGTTTTCCTGTAGGCTTTCAAAAGGAAAATACAAATTACCTGCTTTTCAGACCTGTTTCTCCTCTAACATTGGACCTTCTCTGCTGCAGATTGACAGTCCCACTAGCAGGGAGCATGGAGCCACAAGGCATCCCTGCTGAGGGACACGTCGTGCTCCTACACAGGCCTTGGGAATTCACCACTTTTCAGATGGCCACTGCTACCTGTTCCAGGGGAGCAAAACAGCTAGGAGACCACTCTGCAAAGGGATCTTCCTGCCTCAAGGCACTTCACAAAATGCTTCCAAAGCAAAGAGGTCATCCTGACCATAAAAAAGACATGGATTTCCTTTGTGATGGTAAGAATTATGCCCTTGTCTGATATTACTTAACTTAATGAAAGAATATTCCCTTGTTTCATGGAAACTTTGAATGTCTAGTTCAACATCAAATGGAGCAGGGCTTGAAAGTGGTGCATAAGTTTCATTTGTCCTATTTCTGTGCAGTGTTGTGAAACTATGTGTTGGCACTAACATTTCAGAAGTAAACTTCCTTCACATAGCAAAAGAATGAAATATTGTTGACATAAGCAAAATAGAATGTGTAGACTCTTCATTTGGTTTTGAAAAGTATCACTTTGGGGTCAGCAGACAAATTTTGTCTTTATAAGGGAAAGCTTTTATTGAAAACACAGACTATATTTGATAAGCAACTTTGCTATTTAAAGTGCATTTCTATAGCTAAGGTTAAAACACTTTTATCGTGTTCCATTTTCCTTACAAAAGTTCAAAACAATATTCTAAGTCCTAAGTGCAAAGTAATCATCTTAATTTTGTAATTATTTTTTATTTCATTTTTTATTATTTTATGGTGGACTATTTAATATGGGAAAATTAATGTTGATGCCCAGAGCAGACCAGCAATTTGTACTGGTAACTGTATCTTTGCTTTTTAAAGAAAAAAGACCAGATCTATGTGTTAGCTATACCTTCGCTGTTTCAAAAGAAATTCCTACTGTGTATAAAGGTAAAAGTAAAAAACCAAGTGCTTTACAATTTGGAAAGACAGAGCTATGATTATCCAAGCTGTTGACCTAGCAAAGTTAGTGGGAAGTTGTTTTTTATGCATGAGAAAATTCAACAAACCAAGACTGAGATAATCAGTAATGGGGTCCATATTTGAAGATAATTTTTCAGTAGAAAGTTGCAAGGAGAAAGGTGTTCACGGGGAAAGAGCCGGCGGTCCCAGCTGCCAGCCACCTCATGGCCCAGCCCTGACCTCAGCTCACTGCCCACTCCGGGTTGCAGCCAGCTCAACCCCAGCCCAACCCAGTTACAGGTATGCAAAAATCCCAGTTTGAACAGAGGACGGAGGTTTTGCGATGCCATCTCTAACCCCCCAGCAGCCTCCTTCTGTCTCAGAGCAAACCCGTTACTTTAATTCTAAGCTCTAAGAAAAACACAAGCCACTCTGCTCACAGACGCCCTGACCCATCCTTAAAAATAGCTGGGTAGCTCCTGCTGATGCCAACACAAAGCTGACCTGAGCAAATTGCCTGACCCAACCCCAGCCTCATTCATTAGTCCATGCTTACCGGTGTTTAATGGCACACGTTCACCGGGACTGACTGCTGCACACTGGCTAGCGCTGGCTGGTGCACACTGAGTATAACTCCTGCTTAGTGCTCGTACTGGTTCCAGTTCTTCTGCCAGAAGATTTGAGTTCACACTCCCAAAACTTTCATGTAGCAACAAGTGCAAGATAAATAAACTGTGCTTAATTCAGCTTTCCATGCATGTGTATGCAGATGTGTGAATTCCTTTTTTTTCTAATTATGGTTGATTCATACGGGGGTGAGGAGATATTGCTGTATATATTGCTACAAAATTAGCAGAAGGATAAAAAGAATTACCAGTGGGTTGTGGGGCAAACCAATTTGAACAGTTACGCAAAGCTCATGAATTGCAGCAGAGACTTCACCTTCATCTGCCCTCGGAGGTGAAGAAATCCTATTTTCAGAAGCTGTGTTTCCTTTGGATAAGTCAACAGAGGGGATGGTGCCGAGCTTTTTGTTTGCAAGCTGCCCCTTCTATGGGTGACTGAGACGGCCAGGAGGGCAGCGCTGCCTGGGACGTTCCCAGACAAGGCGTCAGCAGTGTGAGCAGAAGAGACAGGCATGCACCCCTCTTTGTCCCTCCTGAGCCCTTCCTTTTGACACTTCTTACTTTACCTTTGTCACACAAAAGAGTCATAATTATGTAAGTGCCAACTCAGAGCTACCTCACTCATCACTTAAGAATACCGTGCCGCTCAGCCTAGTTGCTGGAAATCCTCCAGGCAAGCCCATGCCATTTACCTTGATGATGAGCACCACGAATATTTCTGCAGGCCTGACAGAGCTGAGGAGAATCTCTCACCCAAGCAGCACCGTTTCTCACTAGTGCTTTATGCTTTTGTACTTGTGGCTCTTTGTGTGTGGACTCCATTGGAAGGACTCCCTTCTCTGTGCGGAGGTGTAGGAGCCATTGCTGGGCAGGGGGGCTCTGCCTTCAACCCCCCAGACATGCCTGTGCCGGGAGCCAAGGCCATAGCATGGGGTGGGGTGGCTGAGGGCAGGCGTTGCACCCACACTGCCAGAAACCAGGTATTGTCCCAGGGATGCCGTGGGGAACGCACTGTTAGACGCTGTCCTTAGTGTTTTGCTCGCTCTCAGGAAACAACTGCTTTCACCGTTATCGTATGAAATATTTTTAAAGCCATATGAGTGCATGGAGGGGTTCCTTCTGTTTTTGCTGCTGTGTGTTCCCTTGGAGACTACTGGCTGGCAACTCGCACAAACACAAGTCTGTCTCTCAATAAAGCATACCTTCCGCTAAAGGCCCTCCTTAACATACTCAGAATAGCCAAATGTTTCTGATAATTACGTACACTAGCTGGGTGAAGAAGCCAAAAGGACATATTTGATCCGTGAAGAACTGCTGTATTCAGCTGCTTGCAAATATCTTCCATTCTTAAGCCACTCATAGGCAGAGGCAGACCTAATTCCTGAAGCAGGAGGGAATGGGAGAGCAAAGAGTTTGCAGAAAACACCAAAATGCTAGGGATTCTCTCCTGTGCATTGCTGGGTTTTTTTATCCAGAAAGAGCACTGGAAGGAGCTGAGGTTTTATAAACCAAGCACGTAGTCAACAATTTATGCAAAGCCACTTATTTATATAAGAGCACCTAGACTGACCAGTTTAAAGTTCATTTGCGTATGACCACATTTATGAAGCTGCAGCCATACCTCTGACAGAGACATTTCAACCTTTAAGCATTTCCACTGAATTCTACACCTCTTTATATCGTAACTTCCCCTGAAACCTGTCAACTTACAACAGAGTGTGCGTGTCTGTGTTTAAAAAAATCAGCCTAACACTCACCCTTGTCCATCTTCTTTCCTCATCTCAAACACTCACTTCAAGCACGTGCTGCCAATAACCTGCAATGATGACTTTATCCACTAGTTTGCTATTTACACTACTATGCCATTTATATGTTGTCCTTTTACTCAATATTGTTTTATTGAGTTCTTTTTTTCAATGAAGCATTGCATTACACTAAAGACTGAAGCTGGCTTTGTTCACAGCGAGTTAACAGCATTCTTAATGAGTTAGAATAGCATGAGGTACTCTAAGGCAAGTACATATTTAAACAGTTCACTTGTGGAATTCATGTTGAGCTTCGAAAGACATGGGGACTTTAAAAAGGAGAAAACCTGGTTTTCTTAGAGGGAAGATGAAAGATGTTAAAGTATATGAAAGGAAATAAAGAGAAGATTAAAAAAAAATCCACCCCATGTGTAGAGTCAATATTTGGAAACACTCCATGTTCTAAACCAGCTCTTTGAAAATCATTTCCTCTCCTAATTCCCTGCCAGAACCTGAACTCAGACCTTTATATTTCTCTTTGAAGCCCTGCTAGCAAATATTGTAGGAAGAGGTTTTCTTCTGAGATTTTCTTTCATATTTCTTTCTGGTCTGTAAATATGAAAGAAAATAATTTCTGAGGATATATTAAATAATTCTGGTCCTAACCAGAGCCAGTGTTGCAAGGAGAAAGTATGCAAGCTACAATATAAACAGAAATATCAAAGCCTGTTCAAAACCTGGGTAGATGTTCATCTCGGCGTATAAGCTAATCTGTTCCATGTGGACGAACAGTATCTGTGAGACAGAATGAATATTTGGAGGAACAAGCGTGGGGAACTGAACAAGAAAGAATAACTAGCTTCAAGGTGTAAAAATACCAAGCTGGAACAGGCAGAATGGAAACTCCACCAGCTTCATACCAGAATAGGCAAGGGGGGGGGGGGGAGCCCCAAACCACAGTCCGCACAGGTG
>NW_008823922.1:963711-997543 GCF_000699105.1 Pygoscelis adeliae | reverse complement strand
CAATCATACTTCTGCAAAGTTTGTATTATAGTAACAGCTAGGACACCAGTTAGGGAACATGGCTGCATTACGCTTGTACTCCACAAAAAGAAGAGCCTCACAAAGGTCACTATCCTGAAGACCTGACAATCTACTCAAACCTACCTAACTTCTACTGCTGGGCAATACTGGACAACTCCGGTATGCTTGAGACCACTGAGACAAGTGGCCATTACGGTAATATTTCCTGAGTCCATACAGATTATGGAAAAGCATTCTAGCTTCATTAACTATTCATTTAGGGAATATCCATTTTATTCTATGGCTGTTTTAGAGATGAAATATGAATAAAGGAAAATCTCTACTGCAACAATGTAGAATTACGGAACAGCAACATGAGCATTAAAACAATAAAAGAAAAATATGTGCAATAACATCTATAGAAGTATCAAAGAGTCAGAGTTCCTTCCATCCTTTCCACGTAACATGAAAAGCTGGAATTGGCAGGTTGTTAGTAAAAGAGAAAATTGTTGCAGGTTTATTGACAACTTCATTAGGTATGATAAGGTGTATCTATAAACATGTTTGTTTTCAAAATTCCCGATCCTGCTCTGCCACTCCACAGAGGCTGGTATTCTCCTTGAAAATCCAGCAGTCTGTGATAGTAAAAAGAGCCTTGTTATAGCTGTGGTGGTGAAGGAGATGAAAAGCACGAAGTTTGAGAATAAAAGGAGTCGCGCCTCTCTGATGCTACCCTAGGGAAAAACTGAAGCGATAGCAGAAGGAATGAGGAGTGGGAAAGAAATAGATGCTTATTGTCAAGGTGCTGCATGATTGGGGAAAAAACGGTGCATGACCATCGTTTCACTGCCGTCTTTACCCAACACTGCTTCCAAACACCTGGGAATTGAGTTTCCATTCTTCTGTCATCTCAGTTGCCCAGTCAAACACATGATTTCTGGCACAAGGTCGGTAACGCTTTAACTTCTTTCTGACCCCAAACTGGTGAAGACTTTGTGGGACCTTGAAAAGACAGTATCAAACCTAGGCTTGAGGAGTTGCTTTATTATTTGAGAACAAAGATATTTTGTTATATTGTTTTGTTTGTAACTCACATAGGTGAAAGGATGGCTATTTCTTGAAAGATTCCTTTTGGCTAAAGAGGAGTAGTATGACTCATCCAGCCTGAATTTAGGTAACTCTGGGATAACTGGAGAGGCATGGGAGAATGCAAAGTGTGGAAATAAGATACCATTGGCTTTCAACCAAAAGAGAAAGGAGGCTGAAGCTAAGTAAAAAGAAGTTTTTAAAATGTCTGTTCCTTTTACTGCAAAAGGAGCCAAGTGTGTTCAAGATATGGATTATATCAGAATGTAGTGTTAGAAAGTTAGAATATGAATTGTTCCATGATAAGAAAAAATAAGCTATTCATATTATTTGGGGAAAAGTTATGAGGTCTTGTTGATTGGGAAAACCATAAATACAGTAGATTTGTTGGCTAAAACAATCTATCTTAGAGCTCTATCACTGGGACAACAGAGGTTTAGACATGGTCTCCAGGCGTTTGAACAGCATAGAGAGAATGCTAATTCAAGCACTCCGCATTTTCTTCAAGCTAGGAGTATGTAGGTGTTCACAGACTGTGGAGCTGCTGTGTATGCAGCTAAGCAGGCTAGTTTCCTCTCAGTTTTTTTTGTTCGTCATTTCTTGAACAAAACTGGACATCCCTGCGCTCAGTCTCTACCTATCATTACATTTAGCAAAGTTTTCTTTTCCTTTCTCCATCCTCACCCTACGGAGTGGATAAATTTTGCCATTGAGCCACTTTGTATAAGTTATGCTAAGCAACTAGAAATAAGTGCTTTATTTAGGTTCCTAAGTTCTTAATTAAATGATAAATATTTTAATTTGTTTATTTTCAATTGTCTTCGTTTTTTTCAGTGAACTATCCAACAACTTGGCTGTCTCCACTTTGAAAACTTCACTGTGACAATGATTGATTGATTTAGTTACGAGTTGCCCAATAACTCCAGTGTCCCCCAGAGTTAGCCGGAAATATTTCCTAATTAATGTGTGAACATGGTAATGCAAGTGACTCGCTTCTCAGAAGAACGAGTGAAATCCATTTCTCTGAAAGCTTTGCTCCTTTCCTTGGATTCACGGGTACTTTTGGCCTGATTGAAAGCAATGTTCTAGTCCAAACCTCAGCAAAGAATCCAGATTGCTGCCAGACTCCCTCAGATAGGTGTTTAAAGTCAGCTTTGTTCCATTTAATTAACAAGCAGGGAGTACCAGACTAGCTCCATTCAGTATTAGGCAGCACTTCCCTCGTCAGAAAAGCACAGGACCTGTCTGGATTACAAGTGCGGAGCAGGACTACTGACAGTTGAATATACTGTTTTATCCAGGGAGAAGATATGGCTGTTTGTTGCTGTGACATATTTGTTTCAGGGAATTATTTATTCAGAAGAACTCAGGAGAATGAAGAGAGCTGTGCATCCCGAAGCATTTATGAATATTGTAAGTTGCTGGATAGAGTGACCTGGGGATGGAAGGAATGCATGTCTCACAGCTGAGGGCTTTCTAGGTGTTGGAAATAACAAGGTAGATAAGCTGCCGTTACTTAACCCATCCTCTCTAATCACTCTATATGCTACCACTTTCTCTTCTGTTCTCTTCTTTCTGCGTGTGTAACAGTACATCTTATGTCTGACAGAGATTAAGGCAAACACCTTTCCTTAGTAAATCTCCAGAGTTAATTTCCTTTTAAATATGTGACCAGTTTGGTATTGCTGGCATTATCCCCCTCTCTGAAAGAACGACCATCCGGAATGTCCGTATTTCGTCATCAAAGACGACTCTAAATAACTAGCAGCTTATGTTCCCTCCTTTTTTGAATGACCAGCATAGATCAGAAATGGCTAGCTTTTCAGAAGAGCGCCTCTTGCCAAGCGAGCTTGTTTAGATCTTTAGTCACTTGTTAAAATCTTGGGTTTTCTGCCCCGTGTGACAAATTACATTGAGTAATTCTCTGAGTACAAGTTATAAAAAACAATCCTCTTTTGTAACAAAACAGGTTGAATGTTACAGGTCAAAAGTAGTATTTATTTCAGAGCTTAAGATTGGCTGTGCTAGTGATTTCCCTTGTGACTATGCAAGTGGCAGATCCTCTTTTTTCCATAACGCAGTCAATTTTTCAGTGGTACTCCTTGCATATGTGCCATTCACAGAAGCGCAGTTGTGAAGCTCTCTGGATTTCTCTGAAGATGATAGTTTAAATAAACTGGTTTCACTTTGCATTGCAGCAGATCAGGAGCATGCACCCAGGCAGCTCCTCACCTCAGCTATGGGAATCATGAGCTCCTGCTATGAGGTTATAGTGATTTTTCTATCACCAGAATGCAAGGTGTTGTGATTGTATGGCGGTAGTATAACACAGTTTTTTTATAACAGATTTTAACTGAGTAGTCAAATCCTGGATATAACACAAAGAATGAAGGAAATCTGTTGTAGTTTTAGGGTTACAATATCCAATCTGATATTGCTATTCAGATGCTTATTATATGTAGACTAAATCCCCAGTTGTATCTGCTCTCTAACATTTCTTCATTGCGAATATCTTGTGCATGTAATATATGAAATGGATTTCTGCAAGCAAATGTATTTGTACTTTCTCTTCTAGAATGAGCTCATTACTTACAAAGGGTACCCCAGTGAGGAGTATGAAGTGACGACAGAAGATGGTTATATCATTACCATTAACAGAATCCCTTATGGTACACAGAATCAGGGAAACCCAGGTACGGTTCTTTCATACGAGACAAAACCAGCCTAGATGGGGCACATTCTGGAAAGAGATACCTTATCTTTGTAAAATGTGCATCAAAGCTTGTATATATGAGTGAAATTTTAGTAGAGAATTCTGGCTGCCCTGAACAGCCTGCAAGATCAACATGATATATGTCAAGCGCACCTATTTATAATAAAAATCCACTATAATATGAAGCATCTAGCCTCATAATAAGAGTTGATGAGTAAAAATAAAAAAAAAAAATAGGCTAAAGGTTGTAATCTACCCAATCAGCCTGTTTTGAGAAAGCTGTTCCAGCTTCTAATTTTGCTTTGCTTTTGCTTACACCTGGTTAATATCACTGGCTGATTCATATTTCGGGTAAAGGAAACCTCTGCAAACAATCCCACACCTTCATTCTATGTATCAGTGTTGAGGATCTCAAGCTAATGCGGTAGAGCTGTACAAACAATGACTGGAGGGTGCCAAGCTAGTTTTTGCTGGTGTCAGGCAGATCTTTCCATAAATCCTTACAGAAGCTTAGAAGAAGTTCTCTCTTTACAGAAAGGCATGTTTTGTTCCTATGATTAGTTGTGTCCCTTTAAGTTGGTGCAGGAACAAATCGCAGTATTGAATACGGGACAGTAAAGTCCCTGAATTACCAGAAAATCAAGAAATTTTATAAACTGTTGTTTTGTTTCGGATTTGCTTTTCAGCTTTGAAACCTGCTGTATTTCTCCAACATGGATTATTGGGAGATGCTAGTAACTGGGTCACAAACCTGCCCAACAACAGCTTGGGTTTCATACTAGCTGATGCTGGCTTTGACGTTTGGATGGGAAATAGCAGAGGGAATCGCTGGTCCAGAAAACATCAAAATTATTCCATTGATCAAGATGAATTCTGGGCTTTCAGGTAGGCTGAACCGTTGAAGGGCATCTCCATTGCCCACCTTTACATATTTATTTAAGCTGGCTAAATCAGGGATTTACATATGCTACCTTTTAAAAAGCATTCTTTACATTCACTTTTCCCGAGGTGCCCCTATACACGCATGTGAACTTTAATAGTGTTGGAGACTACTTTCCTCTAATTACTGCTAGAAAAGGTTCTTCAAACTAGAGATATAGCAGCAGAGCAACTCAGAGGAACCTGCACAGGTCATGTCCAAGCCAGTCCTCAGTTCTGGAGGCAATTTTGGAGGCTATTTAGAAACACTAGTCTGTATATTACAATAACACTAAAATCACAGAAAAAGAAAATGTAAATAATTTTTGCACTTATTTTAATAAACATTTTAAAAAAAGACCTTTTCTTTAATGCCAAATTGTATAAAATGTGTGATTCCATGGACAGAGCTCTGTACTATGTCACCACCCGTTCCTTCTGCGCAGACCGTTACGATTCAACCTGACACTTCTTGAAGTTATAGTCCTGCTGTTGATGTCAAGGGAGAAAATACCCCAGAAAACCTTGAGTAGTATTTTCCATATCCAGTGCCAGAAAAACACAGAACCTGAAATAGCTGAATGATTCACTAAATGGTTCGTGTTTTGAACCATTTGCTGACAAGCATGTAATAAAAATGTGAATTCAAATGGATTTTTAATTTATGCATGCCTCTCTTTCAATCTCCTGCCTCTAGTTTTGATGAGATGGCAAAGTTTGATCTTCCAGCGGCAATAAATTTCATTGTGGAGAAAACAGGACAGGAAAAGTTGTACTATATTGGCTATTCACAAGGTACTACCATCGGTAAGTTACACACAACAGACCAATGTTTCAGGAAAACAGGAGTAAAATGTGATTTGAGATACTGAATGTACCTGGGGTTTTCATTAATTCTTTGCAGGTGTGAAAAACACAGGATAAGCTATTTTCAGCATGTAGGCATTTTTAATTTATTATAAAGACAATAAAACATAATGGGCGAAATGCACTGCTGCTGTAAGTCTGTCGACTTAGAATTATACTGGAAATTATTGTGGGCCATGCAAATTGTTTCTTTCCAAGATGCATGGGTGTGCCCAACAGCAGATGGTCGTTGACCAAAATAAACAAAATAGGAAGATAAGAGTACAGAAAGAGAAGTTGGCCAGTTAGGACAGGACACACACACACACAAAAAGAAAATATGAAATTGGATTGCCCAGAAGAAAAACAACTGCTCCTCCCAATAGTATATGAAGTGCATGAATGTACATCAGAAGTGCGTGTTTATGTTTAAATGGGTTTGGAAGAAGGCTGCAAAGGCAAAATATAGAAAGAAATTTCTCTCTGAAGAAGGAAATAAAACTACAGGCTGGTAACACTTGGAGAAGATGAATTTCACACAAATCTAGGCTGAACGATAGTCTCTGAACAGCTAACAAGGTTGCTTGTAGGTTTGGAATTGCAGAACAGCATTTATAAATACTGAAAACAGTCTAATGTACAAATGATGATTTTCTTAACTCCTCTTTTTTGTTTTCTCAGCTTTCATTGCATTTTCAACAATGCCAGAGCTGGCTCAAAAAATCAAACTCTATTTTGCATTGGCACCTGTCACTACTATTAAGTATGCTAGAAGCCCAGCAACAAAACTCCTCTACCTTCCCGAAAAATTGCTCAGGGTATGTCATATCTTGGTTTCAACTGTTTAACCATATACTTGTTTGTTCAGCTCTTGGATGGACAAACAGGAAGTATAGGGCTTTATGAAGTCTACCCTTTTGCATGTGGGTAGGTTTACGTTATGACTGAAGCCTTTGGAAGTTCAGACTGGACATTAAGAAAAACTTTTTATCTAGGGCAATAGTGCAGCACTGGGACAGGTCACCCAGAGAAGTACAGAGATGCAGATCCTCAAAGGTTTCCAAGATTCCTATAGATAAAGCCACAACCGATGTGCAAGCTTAGAGCTAAAATACTATTTGGAGTTAACATTTAACATATCTCTTCATTAAAACTGATGTAACACAAATTGAGTAATGCCTGAGCAGGCTGATGCAATGGAAAAACACCTAATTTCTTTCTTGTTTGTGAGAACATCATCGGGCAAATGAAGAGAAAGCAAGTGAGAACCACTGAAAGTGCTGGAGAAGAGGAACAGAACACAAACAGCTTTTAAAAACAACAGCACAATGTACAAGTGTACATTCTTAAATGAATGTTACCTTTGTATTTCACAGCGTCTGCTTGGCAAAAGAGAATTCCTTCCCCAGACTGAATGTCTAAGAAGGCTAATAGTCCCTGTCTGCAGCCACCAAGCTTTTGCCAGGCTTTGTAGAAGTGTCTTCTTCAGTCTGGGTGGCTGTAACCTGAAAAACATTGACATGGTATGTATAATTCTTACCAGCTCTACTGAGAGTTTAAGCTTCTGCTCCCAAAACTTACCTTCTATCATGTGGTGTGAATCCTGAATTTCTATTAGTCAGCATCACATTGCAGGGAACAGTCCCCACTAGCGGACAGCAATTTCTGCTGGTTGCCCCATCACCGGCAGGGGATCGCTGCCTCACTCCTCAGAATAGCACTTGGCACCATCCCTACAATCAACAGCTGCTCAAAGCCCCCCAAAACTCTGCAGTCTGCCTTCTGCCAGACCTCACCTAGGGCACCATCTCCTGGTTCATACTGTGACTATTGGTCTTGCCGGAGATTTTCAGTATGCTGGCACACCACGGAAGAAGAAATAAAACCCCTACCTGCTTCATGTTTCCAGGAGCTCGTTGCAACGGAGAAAGGAACACACGTGTTTCCCCTTGTCCTCCTCCTCCTCCAAGCCTTGGACCATCAGGGATGCATGTGCCAGAGGCACAGGATACCAAGGGGCTACCTGACAGATAGTTGGCAGACACTGGGGGTTAAGACATACTTGGGCACCTCATGCTATACATGCTGTACAGCTGTAGGTCAGACCACCTGGGCACAAAAATTTTGCTCCAACATTTTCAAAATAATACCTTAGAGCATGTTCTCTGAGGAAGGATCACACAGCAACTTGTTAAGAAACCCCTGCAGGACTGGGGTGTGTTTTATTTCAAATAGCTGTGCATTCCTCAGGCAGTTGCAGTTCCTTTTGCTGTTCTGTCCAACAGCGATCCTCTCTCACACAGGACTCCTAAAAAAACCCCACCTAGTTTGGGGTCTGAATTGCTGACTTTCTACTCTATCTTTTCCATCTGCAGATTCTTTTAGATTCTCAGTCATCCTGGAAAATGTTCTGGTTGGGGGCTGTTCTTTCAGTGCTACTCCAAAACTGACACATCGCCACATCTGGAGTAATTCTGAGGGAGCCTCCGATCATGCCACTCCAATTTCTGTTGGTTTTATTGATACATGACACTGCTGTGGCAGATGTTTTGATGTACATCTGAATAGAAGGGAGGAAGAGAATACTCACTGAATGTTTTCTTTCAGAACCGAATCAATGTGTATATTGCACAAACCACCGCTGGAACTTCTGTGCAGAACATAGTCCACTGGAGTCAGGTACTAGCGAACTCCTGGAAAGGAAAAAAGGTACTCACCTCTGGCTGAACGCTATATAGTATATAGGGTATAGCTGATATCCTGCTGTGAAGCCATTGCTAACTTCTTTGGAAACACATGCAACTTGTGGCTTACAATTGAAATCTCCATTCAAAACACTATTTTTCATTGATCCTTCTTTTGCCAGTAGGATAGAAATACCCTATGTGATACAGGTACATTTGAAGCCAACAACGAAACACTGTATTTGTGTAAAAACACGTATGCTGGAAGCTGTGTATGCAGATGTATATATCACTCTTCTTATTGTGTATCCAGTACCTTTTATAAATGATGTCCACAGTTCTGTACAGAGCTTACCTTAAGAAATTAGTTCTGTTTCCAGTGTGGAGTTAAGAAATGAGCAAGACATAGGCTGCTTTGTAAAGTATCAAATCATACTAGTAAAAGCCCTTGTATTTTCATCTCTTGCTTTCAAAGCTCTCAGTGTCTGGACAGCAATAGAATTATAAATAATAAACTCTTTATTTAGTAGACTAATTATATCCATTACTTACAATGTACTGTCAATGTACTTCCTCAGCAGCAGTGCTGATGGAAGCTGCCTTTCTGTCTTTGGGCTCGCACTTTCAGGACCGGTAAAGTCTGGGCTCAGCCACAGAAGCTGCTGCATGCAAGGCAGTTTTCCTGGCAGCACTGCAGGATCTGGAGCAGAGCAGGAAGCAGCTGCCCAGCACAGTGAGCTTGCAAGGGTGTTAACGCACTTTTCAACACAGCAAACACATGGATATGTTTGAGCGACATCTGCACAGGCATTTACTCAAAATCAAACAATACTTTTGGCCGTGAATTTACATAAAATATTAGGTTTTATTAAGTTGCTTTTGTAACCATGGCCTAGACCCGTAAAGAAAAAGGGTTACAAAAGCACAGTGGGAGGAGGTCTGCAAATTGACTCAGGTTTAATTCAGCATTTAGCCACAGACTGGCAAGTACAAATATGCAGGAGTAATACTCCTAAGCCTTCATTGTCATTGCTGTTATTACTGTTAAAGGAGTTAACAGACACCTCACCTTCAATATTAAGATCCCATTGATGATGTCTGTCACAGTAGTAACATCCCACGCTGTAGGCAAAGCCAAGGAGCACAAGGGAAGAACTAGAGATGGTGACTTCCGTATTCAAACCAGAGAGGGAAGAGAAAACATAAGAAGGAGCCACTCACAAAGCTGAGTGATGGCAACATGTCAGAAGAGGACACAGCAGCAGCAGTGAGGGGGACTTGGTGGAGGCAGTTGTTAATGGCAATTTTACAAACTGGAACAAATTGCCTGCAAGAGCATCCCTGGGACTTTCTGCAGGAGGCATGATTTTTTTGGTTCTGACAAAAACATTTGACTCCTTTTCACTGATTGATACTTTTAATTAATTTACTGTTGGCTCTTTCGTAGCTTTTAGAAGAGCTTCCACTGAGGCTTTAGTTTGGAGTCAGAGGCTCAGCAGGGAAAGAACCCACAAACTTCCTGAATGACGGCTTTGTAACTACCCTTCTCTTGTTCATCTTCTTAGGAGGCCCATTCGGGGAAGTTCCAAGCTTATGACTGGGGCAGTTCAAAGAAGAACATGGAAAAATACCAACAGGTATATTTTGGTGAAACAATGTTATCACCCTTGGACAACACAGAAGCACATAGGAAGAGAACAAGGATGTAGTAGGAGACACATTTTCAGAATACAAGTAGATGAAAGTATTACTACTTTCCAGTTTGGAAGTCAACAGAGAAAGCATGCAAGCACTAATGGCAATAATAAATTTTTAAAAGAAAAGGGAGAGAGAGAGGAAGACCAAAACTTCAATTAAATGATCAATAGCAGTAAGAGGAAGTAAGGGTAGAAAAGATAGAAAATGAATTTTGAAAAAGAAGAGTACCCACTAGACAGTGGGTAAGACCAAAGAGGCATCTTGCCTACTAGTGTGATTGAAACCGTTGCCAATGTATGAGAGCTCAGGGAAACAATATTAGGAAGAGGGCAACTGGAGAGCTAATAGCTACCCCTAGATTCTGGCAGCCAGAGACAAAAGGACTTTGTCCTCAAGCAATCCCTGAGGAACCTCTCCTCCATTCAAGACTCTAATCCCATCCTTGACCTTCCTACCCTTTAGGTCACCACAGCAGCCTATCATTACAAGTTACATGTTTTAATGATGGCTTGCATGAAACGCATCTTCCTTTGGTTTGTCTTGAATTTGCTTGCCCCTGGGAAGTCACTGGATGCCTTCTAGGTTTTGTATTATGAGAAGTAATGAGATAATTACTTCCTGTGCTCTTTCTTCATACCATTTGTGATTGTATAAGCCTGTCTCCTGTTCCTGCTCTGGCCTCTATTTTTCAAACTCAGGAGCCCTAAGCCACTTCCTCTCTTCTCCTACAGAAGCCACTCCATGCTCCTTTTCATCCTTGTCACATGTTGTGTTTTCTAACCAGACCATGTATGTCTTCTAGGGCTGACCAGTACTCCAAAAGGACCAAGGTTGGGGTTTATCCAGAGGCATCCTGACGTTTTCTGTCTTGTTCCAGGTTCCTGCCCTATGAATAACTAGCTGAGAGGGCAAAGGCTCAACAGTAACTCTTTGCCAACTCAGGAGGCATTTTTCCTTTGGTTGTGCTATCAGCTGGGTCATCCCTGCAAGCACAGACAGAAAAGGCAAGCAAGGGTACTTCCTTCCTGTGTGGTTTAGGCACCTCTACTTTGAACAGTGACAGAAGAAAGCCCCAAATGCATGTTTGAATTTTGCTGTGCTTTCCTGGACATTTATTCCTGTACTGCTTCATGTTTTCCAGGCTACCCCTCCTCTCTACAATGTAGAAGAGATGACTGTACCAACTGCAGTATGGACTGGGGGACAAGACTCACTCGCAGATCCCAAGGATGCAGCTGCTTTACTGTCTCAAATTAAGAGGCTCATCTATCACAAGAGGATTCCTGAATGGGCACACCTGGATTTCATCTGGGGATTGGATGCACCTTTGCACATGTACAATGAAATTATTGACCTGATGCAGAAGTATCCTTAACCCACAACCAGCAGCCATACCTGACTCGTTCAGTGACACTTGCTTTCACTGCGTACAAACAAAACCTTCTTTTGCATTAGATGGTTTCTGCTGGAATCAGAGAAAGGGTTCCTCCTGACGCTATGTTCACACCACATGTCACTGCAATGCCTTTGGCATCCTGATGGTGCACTTCAAATTTTCTGGCAATCTTGTGGGTCAATAATCACTTTTTAATTGATACAGCCTAGCTTCTGCAATAACTGCGCTTTGCTACCAGAAGACAGGGTTTTCTTGCAACCTGCTCTCTTCCTTTAGACCCTAACAGTAATGAAAGCACTGACTTTCTCTGGATACGGTCAGTGATCTCAAGACGTTTTCCATTCTTCATATTATTTCTCAGTTTATTGGGCTGGCAGTTATTGGAAGGTGTAGTGTAAGCCAAGACTAATTCTAGCAGTTATGGTATTGATTAATTTTATTATTAGACGAGACAATGACCAGAAAAAACTGAGTTCACCCAGAAAACTTACTCCTGAAAAGAAGATGGTTTGTCTTCATTTGAAACAGGGCTGTTCACTTTTTTCATGAGGAAGAGCAAGGGACACAGGGAGGGTAGACCCAGCAGAAAAGAGTAGCCAGTCTCGTGGTTCAAGCATGCATCTGGAAGATGGGAAACTTGGGTTCAAGACCCGCCCTGAGATAGAGAAATCTTGGCTGACTCAATCTCTGCTGACAACACTTTCAGGATCTGTGTACCTGAACTCTCCAGGGTGGGAGAAAGGACCTGATTTCATCTTGGCAATGACAGCACTGCAATGGGGCACTTTGGTTCAAAGTTACACTCTGAACCCAGCAGGAACCTCACATCTCCTGCTATTTCACATGGAAGCTACAACTGAGCTGTTCTAACCTTTATCATGGCTCTGAGAAGCCTCTTTGGAGTTTAAACACTAAAATGAAAAGTACCCAAACATCACTAGAAAGAATCCATTATCTCCATCCCATGGGTATTTAGAGCACTTTGCCCATTAGTGGGAAGGCCTGCTTTGAAAACAGTGCTGAAGAAACTGTCATCCTATTTAATTTCCTGGGGGAACTCTGGCTCTACCAATCTTGTTTCAAATAGGTAGTTATTGCACAAAGGCACTCGCTTGAAGGGTAGCCCCCATGGTTATTAGGTTACAGCATTATGGGTCACTGTCCCTCCACAATGAAATGCCATTAGCTTCACTGTGAAAAGAAACACAGTGCATTTAGGGGTTTCCTTTCAGCGTGACACCCTCATTCTCCATTTGAATCAAATGTTAACGTGGGCCAGGTCTGGGATGCTAACCAGGGCAGGGTACACTAAGACAGTTCACTGGTGACACTATATGACCAAAGGGTCAGTGTCTCACTCTGCGAAATGATTCATTAGCCGAACAAGTTAACCATGGCTGGTGCCACTTCTGTCCCTTTCCCTTCCAAGACAAACAACAGGCCTGTTTCATCTCCTGAGCCCACTGCTGAAGCCTATCCTGTTTCCTTGTGCTCCACAAATGTAAGTAGAGCTTGATCCAAATAAAACAGCTCTCCTCCAGACAAGAACATTCCTTACACCCAATACAAATTCCTGGGGACAAATACCCTCCAGAGAGTCAGACCTTCAACTAACTCACTGCTTGTAGGGGAAACGCATGAGGACTTGAGACCTACTTTATGAGTTTTCAATACTTATGACAAGAAATTAAATAGCAATATACCTGAAAGAAGCCAGAGCATCCCCTAAATTCGTCTAGGAAAGAGATTGCAGCCGTGCAGCTATCTTGCAACCTGGGAGACCACAGAGGAAGCAGGGTGTTGAATTTTCTGGAAAATCCGTAAAAACAGGTTGGGCAAGCAGCATTGGAAACATCATGGGGACTGCTGATCCCACTTCGGGACATGAGGAGGGACTAGACATCATGTTGCAGAAGCCCTTCTGAGTGATTAATTTATGGTTTCATGAAAGTTATTGTCATTAGAGACATCAGAGCAGCCGAGTTATAATGCTTTTCACTGAGAAATTACCAAATTACCTTTTTCATCATCCCAAACAGTGTTCTCTACTTTGTATGTAAAGCAGAACTGTTACTGTGGCTTCACTGATATCCTGTTCTTATTTCACTCCTTTCCTTCCCCTACCACCCAAAGGCATCACATTATTTGCAACGGTGTTCCCAAGAACACATCCCTTTCATCTGGTGTTCTTCTAAATGCTCCTCAGACCATGATGAAACACAAGTTCTTCTGAAGACACTTATGAGTTAATTGGCTGAAAAGGCTGGTCCTCACGTAGGATGATTCTACTTCGTTTGCAGCCCAGCTGCCTAAGGACACAGAACATGTCCTGCCCCTGGTCATCAAGCCAATTTCAGTGAAGGCTGAGCCCCCAGGCTGACTACAACTAATTCAGCAGTTAGGCAGAGATCTCCAAAGATACTATGTTTTCACAGTTGATGAAAATGGCTTGGGAGAAACAAGAACCCTTGTTTGTTCCCTCACTGGAAGAAAGGTTGTATGATGTGTTCAAGCATTCTTTGGCACCAGAGGGTCCCTACAGAAACCATGTCAACTTTGAGTGGCTCATGTAGAATAAGATGGGTTTCATGAGTTGTGCTGCTCACTGAAAAACAGACTTAGGAGTCTGTGCGTAATGTTAAACTTAAAGTTAACATAAAACAAATGAAAAGCAATAGCAGAGACAGTGTTCTTAAGAGAGTACATTGAGAGAAGCTGGACACTTCCTCCTCTTCATCCTAAAAGATTACATTTGGAGCAGCCCCTCCGTTGGGCAACAGTACAGGTGAAGGTCTACCACAGCCTCAGGGAACTGGAACACCCAGGTCCTAGCTAAACATCCTAACCACTGATTTGTAGGTACTTAAACTCTCCTGCTCCATGGTGCATTCTGGGTTTGTGAATTTAACCAGAAGATCTTTTTCATCACAAAGGTTTCCCTACCTCTGAAACACTGCCAAATCAGCACTTAAACATGCTCTACAATACATGCTGCCAACTCATGACACTCACGGCTGCTACCCTGAAGTGCTCATTGTGTTTTGACTTCCTTTTATCGGCGCAGGTTTCTGCCAGTGAATCAGTCTGCTAGTGGAGACAGACTAGGAACTGCGGCAGAAGGCACAAGCAAGGCAGTCAAAGCAGAGGTAAGTTACTTGTACATATGTGTTCACGGTCTTTTTCTCTGTTGCCTGTCTCCATAAAGATGTGCAGTCTTGCTTTTGTGCAGTTTCTTGTAAGAATAGACAGCTTTTTGCCTCTCTGATCTGTAAGCCTATTGCTATGCACAGAAGTGCTTCTTTGCTCCATTTAGAAGGCAAAGAAGTTTGACCTGCACAAAAGGAAGAAAAAAAGCAACTACTTCATTTTTCTCTACTTGTTTTCTTCAGTCTGAGAACAAGGGAATGAAAGTCCCCATATTGCAACCGTGTGTGTAAACTGGACCTCCTGCTCTTGCAGTGTAATGCACTTGTATGTTTTATTAGTGAGTAAGGCAGCAGATTCTCATATGCATTTAGTCACAGTTGCTTCTCAGGATGGTGTGTGTATGCCTTACAGCTTATATGAAATAAATTTTAGACTGCTTAAAGCACAAGGATAAATGGATGAATTTCTGAAGGGCTTGTATCTTATTTTCACTAAATCTTAAAAATACCTAAAGAACTTTCAAGGGCATTTCTCTCTCTGACCTTTTTTCCTTCTGAGTATGTTCTTTTATGACAGTTTACCATGCCCAATATTTCCTTATGACTTCATCTCACTGATAAAGACAGCTGTTCATGTCTCCTAGCTGTCTTTATTCCTGAAGCTTAAGGCAGCAGTGGCCTGCCAGGGTTGATATTACTTAGCCCGCTGTATCTGATTCAAAAGGCAAATACCTGGAAGTCCATGAGCCATGCCAGCTAAGCCAGGTGATCATGGAGTGCATTGAGAAAAGTTTACCCTAACGAGGAATAATTTAGCCTCTGCATTGCCTCAACTAGTCTTGGTAGTGATTTGAAAACAAACTGAGACGTTAGCAAAACTTCCTCCCAGATGAGACTCCCTGTGCAGGGAGAGAGAGGCATATTTTACTCCTGTTAGAACAAAGTAAAACAGCAGAAAATAAAAAAGAGTGTTGTGCTGACTGAGTAGGTAGTTGTGAGGCTTCCTGTTTTGGCATCGAAAATTAAGAAGTATTTGATACACAAAGGGAGTCGAAGTGTGTTTTGATGCCAAGTTTAAAGTTTTGGGTGTTTCCAAATGCTGCTTCATTCCAACTGTCCAATGACTCATGAGGTTTGACTTCTTTAAATTTGTTCAGTCAAATTTAAAGGTTAAATTGAAGATCAGAAAAATTCAAAACTCCTTCTCCTATAAGGAGATTCAGAGAGTGCAAAAATCTCTTGGTTACCCCTCCCTCACTCCCACAAATCCTGCTCATCTTCCCTATTACTTGCCAAGGAATACTCTCTTATTTTCTCTTGATCTGTAGGTCCATTTCCAAGTCCAAATAAACTTCATAGAGCAGCATGTCTCGTCATAGCAGACGTCTTATGCTGCAGAATTCAGAAACGTGTGGCTGCATGAGAACCTCTGTTCTTCATTAAAAATTGGGTTCTCCATGTCTATTGGACCTAGCAATGCCTGGTTTCAGAAAGACTTGTTTCCTGAGTCTGCTTATCTTCCTAATGCTAACTATAACACAGGCAGCTCTCCTGCAAAATTCTCTCACAAACCCTGATGCCCAGCCCTGCGTGCTGTGGCTGCTTTGAAGCTACACGGACACTGGCTAGTTCACTCTTGCTGACTGCTCAGCTGGTTGCAGAACATACAACAGCTGCCTTTGCCCTGCCTTCGCCCCAGCAAGGCACTAACCCCTCTGAATAATCCTTCCCCAGCAAACAGTTCTCAGGAGCTCCTGCGAACCCCATTACCTTACAGGCTTGTATCTCAGTGCTGAGCTTGGCAGATATTTACCAATGACATCAAAAGTTAATTACAGGATGGACAGAAAGGTGGACTAACATAAACACACCATGGTCATAGAAGCATGCCTTCTTCTTCTGAGGAACCAAGCCTACAAGAGCAGTAATGTCGCCAGTCATTACTGGTGAGGCAATCTGACAAGGCGCCTTGATGAGCTGAAGCCTTACATTGCATTACGTGTCCCTTTTGTTCCACGGGTTCTATTGTTGAACATTTAAGTAGCCTGCCTGATTTTTATGGTCTTTATCTACATGCAGTACGGCTGCTACTTTTCTCTTCACAGCCCTCATTCTCTCCTCACACATGCGGACACAGCATACAACAACAATTAGATGTATGAGGGCTTTTCCAGAATGTGTAAGCACGGTCCTGAGCTTCATGTATGAATCCTTTTTGTACTGTTCTTCAGATTGGAAAGAAAAATCCTATCCTACCTACTTGCAGCTCTGTGGTAGGCAAGGAGCACTGAAGATGTCAGCACTTCTCTTGCTCTGCAAACAGTTTTAACTCACAGTCCCACACCCAGTAACTTTCTGGGACACAGAACCTGCTCTTCCCTTTTCTAGGGAGCATTTGAGTCAAAATTTGCATGTTGAAAAAAAGGTCTGGGAAGCTCACAGAGAACAGTGTTCCTATACTCATTGACTGGGTTCTGGAAAATTAAGACTAAAACCTGGAAGCATATCTACTGTAGGTGGAGTTGGAATAAACTGGTGCTAGATAGGCTGCACTCTGCAATTTCTATTCAGAAAAGCTAATCTGGTACCATCAGTCAACCAGGAAAGGGCAAGGTCTCACCTCCCCATGACCAAGACAAGATTTGCAACATGGACAGCCATTTCTAAGAGATAAAGGAGACAGGCCCTTGGCAACATGAAGGCAGTCTCAGATCCATTGTTCACTGCTCTAAAACCAAATCATTTCGTGGTTTCTCAGCTGGTGGCAGCCATCGATTTTGAAAGACAGAAACTTTGGGCTCAGAAGTAGCAGTAGGAAAAATGCAATTATCTGGGGATAGCAGAGCACTCTTGGAAGAAGTGGGCAGAAGGGGCTGGTGAAGAAACCCAATGGGATGGCAAATGGAGACCCAGATGACTCAGTTTCAGTCTGAAAGGCAAAGCTGGCTGGGAACTGACTCATGGGGCTCCTGGGGAGCCACACATGGTCACCTTGTTTGCTTCATATTCTCAGAGGAACTAATTTCAAACAGAACTTGAACCTGGTCTGGGGCACATCACCCCATGGTGAAAGCACAAGCTGGCACTGATCTGGTGCAAGCATGTTCCCCTAAGACTGTTACGTCTCTTCCCAGAGTCCCTGAACCACTCCTGGCCCCTGCACAACCCTTCATTGACTGATCTCTCACCGCAGCACCACTGACCAGCACCAAGGATGGCATTTGATCCCAAAGGAGGAGAGGACAGGTGGAAAGAGAACCCATCCCAAACCTCTCTCACCTCACTCCTGAGGAGACAGGAAACAAGCAGTGCTTTCTTCTTTCACCTCTCTTGCTGACAGAGAAGTAGAGGCAGATAAAGGCAGACAAGCTGGGTGATGGTCATCTCAGGTATTCATGCTTCTTTGTCAAGCTTCTGCTAGACTCATGCCAGGAGCTGGCCCTGTCTACCAACGACACCTCTCTTGTCATCTGCAGAGTGCTCAGGCATATTCTCACCTGGTATCCCCAAGTGTTTTGCTCTCCTGTTCTGCAACCCTCCCTGTTACACAGCATGAGCTGTGGACAGTCCCTCCTCACACAGGTACTTATTCTGGCAGCCCCCTGAGGAACAGACCTTGCGCAACCTTCAGGAGACTCCCCACTTGGGTCTTCATGTGGAATTCCACTGCACTCTCTTCCTACAGCAAACACCCCTGCATGTGCTCTTTCACACAGCCCCAAGATGTGGTGCTTCCTCGTGCTGCTCTGCTCCCAAGGAATTGCCTTTTCAGCTTCAACACCCTCCGCTCTGAATTCAGACAAAAGCCAGTACAGGAAGACTCGCAACCCCGAATGCTTTATGAACGTTGTAAGTTGCGTCACTTTCTCTCCCTTTCTTCCTAAATTGTCTCTCCCAGTACCACTACCACCGCCCCATCGCTATCAGTCCCTGTCAGGAGGCTAAAAGTAGGACCCCTTCAAAGGGGTCCCTCCAGCATTGTGGTAGGGAGCACCGGCCTAGAAGAAACCTTGATGCTCCTATCCAAAAAGTCTGAGCTGCCAGAGAGAAGAGTTCCCTTGCGGTGGAGGCAAAGCCTGGTTTCTAGTCTCAAGGGAAGCAAAGCCCTCCCCTTCTGTAACAACCTGCTTGCTCAGGAGAGTGGCAAGGCAGGTTGAATCCCTTCTTCAAACTGCAGATCCTCACAACACAAAGTAATCCAAGACCCCTTGCTCTGAATCACCAAAGATTTCCTCACAATAGTGGCAAGAATGTAATAGGTGGTGCTCTGCGTGAGTCTGTAATAGGAGACCCACCCTCCCTGGCTTGCCTAGCCACGCTTTGGCGAGAAACGATTCATTATGGCCCAAACCCCACATCTTTTGGCACTGTCTTATACAGATACTGCCGCATGCTTACTCTCCAGAAAGGTATGAGCTGCATCAGCCTTGCACAGCAGGGCAAGCTACCTCCCAAAGGTTAGTCGCTCAGTACAGGTCTGCCTTGTCCCATAATATGGGGTCAAATACCAGACAACTACCCCCTAAGCAGGTCTGAAGAAGACTTGTGATGCATCTTTTTACAAGACCTGTAATATTTTTTCCCAGCCATGGTCCCTGTGGCCAGGGGCCTTGCACTACCACCACAGAACAGCCTACATCCACACTGCTCGGCTTGGTTACCCTCCAAAGCAGGACGGCTTCATCCGAGCTGTTTAACAGCATCATCCCCAAAGTCTAAAAGAACAAAGATGCATCCAGGAAAAGTGGTGGAGAGCACTGGGATGCTCGGGGAAAAGCTACTCCCGGGACAGTCCCAACACATGACAGCACATGCAACCAAGCTGCAGGGCCCAGGAACAGTCTCATTTACTGCACAGGTGAACTCTGTCATCCTGCCACTCTCACAAGCCTGTGTAGTGCTTGGGTACCACTGCTACAGCAATTACTACCTAGCCAAAACCTAAGCAACGTGGGCTATGTCTGGAAAGCTCCAAGTATAACGAGGTGCTTCTACCTGAGCAAACGCAGCTCTTGGTATTTCAATTTGAGAGGTACAGCGTTAAAGAGCATACACAAACCACGTCGCACAAACACAGCTCAACCGCTCTCACTGCCGTTTGCATCCTCCAGCCTCCGTGGCTATGGTATAGCATAGATCTGATCATCCCCAAAAGACAGAGGCATGGGTTGTGCTGTCCTGCAGGAATCCCTTTTGGGTCCCTTCCTACCAGTACAACACAGAGCAGTAGAGAAAAAGCCAGCGATATGTCATCACACGCATCTTCCTGGCATGTTCTTGGCTAGTTTCACATTCCTGGCCAGAAGCAGCCTCTAGACACCTTCTCCACTCATCTCTACACTGTAAGTGCATGTTAACAAGCTCTCCTTTGGCTTCCCACAGAGTGAAATTATCAGATATCATGGATACCCCAGCGAGGAATATCAAGTTACTACGGAGGATGGATACATTCTTGGTGTCTTCAGAATTCCCGCTGGGAGGAACAGCCAAAATACAGGTGTGACACAGTTACAGGACATAAGGAAGGTCTGAGAGCCTACTCTTACATGGGTCCCCCATCTTTCCCCTTTGCACATGCAATGGCACGTTCCATACCTTTCCATCTCAGCAAGAGCACCTAGTCAGGAATGTGGCCTGAATTCCAAGAGCACCTAGTCAGGAATGTGGCCTGAATTCTGAATCCATCTAAAGTCCACACATTCAATATCTCTGTCCTTATTTCAGACTTTTCTAATAATTTTGTCATATCCCAGTTTTTTTCCCTCATGTGGGTTGGGGGACAGTTTGGTAATATGGATTTGGGGAAGTTTTGCATTAACACCCTAAGTAATTTACATTTAAAACAGAAGCTTGACAACAAAGCCTCTCAGGTTAGGCATATGAATATTAATTCCCAGTCTTCTGAAGGACAGAGGTATTCTTAAGGAAGGTGATAAGAAATCAGGTCATCAATGAAAAGCAAATGCATTTCATCTGTTTCATCACATTTTTTGAATGGAATAAAAATTTCTACCTGGAATTTGAGGTACCCTGGATACTGCTACTTTGTTTATTACTCCTTGTGAGAATTATAGAATAATTTATTTTGAATGCCTCCACCTGTTTGGATCTCCTCCTTTGGAGGTTGTCTGGACCAGCCTTACTCTCAAAATAAGGTTAACCAAAGTTAGATCAGGGGCCTCTCAGCCCTGCTCAGTTGGTTACTGAATAGACCTAAGGGTAGATATGCTTCTTTGGATGAATTATTCTTTGCCTTCCATACACTACTATGCCTTCAGAAGTTTTCAGCTGTGTGTAGATGATTTCAATATAGGGACCTGTAAGTTGGCTGTCCAGTGCAAGAGGAGATGGGGACAGGCCTCCTCATTAAATTCTTTATTTGCCAGTCCTGTCATGAAATGGTCATGAAATGTCATGAAACGGTTCCTGCTTGCATGGAACAAACCCTTCAGGTTTCTCAGACCAATATCTATGCATAGTTCTCCTGGGAGCTTCTTGAAGAAGGAAGGATTTAAAACCTCTCACAAACTAAACTCTGCACCCCTATGTTAAATACACATTAACTACTGCTCCAACATAAGAATACTTTTATCTTTTCCAGGGCAAAAACCTGTAGTCTTCCTACAGCATGCTTTTCTAGGAGATGCTACCCACTGGATTTCTAACCTGCCCAACAACAGTTTGGGCTTCCTCCTCGCAGATGCTGGCTATGACGTCTGGATGGGAAACAGCCGAGGGAACACTTGGTCTTTAAAACACAAGACCCTTAAGCCCAGCCAGAAAGCATTCTGGCAGTTCAGGTACTCTGTAGACGGAGAATTACCCAAGACAGAAATTCCAAGGGGACTAGATAGCTTCAGCCTGATGGTTTTTACCTAAACCAGCATCAGAACAGGGTCTACACCAACCAAGGAGAGTAAAGAACCAGATGAAGAAGGATGCTTGCTACTACTCAGAGTTGGGAGCATTGGCTCCCAATGGGGAAGAGATTTTGGACACTGGGAAATGAAATGGGATGCTGAGGAAAAGGGAGACAGTACTGTGAGAGGGAGAGCAAGAACCTCAGCTGGAACAGGCTGAGCAGCCTTGTGTAGAAATCTCTGATCTCTCACAGTTGAATTCAACAGAGAGAGAGATGTGTTTTGTAACCCATGCTAGTGAAAGCACTGATTAAATTCAGGTCCCCAAGGGCTGCAGCTGACAGGCGAAACTGGCACCTCCTCCGCAGAGAGCCCAAGGCACCAGGCAGCCTGGCAGTACAGCTGTGTCTCTCTACCCCCTTCCCCAACTCAAGCAAGAACACAGACAAAGTGTGCAACCTCATCTTTCAATGGGTCCTGCTTGGTGCAACGAACAAAACTGACGTTCAGTAACTTACACTGTGATAGCTGAATTGTCTGCTAGCTTTTTGTGTTTCTCCCCTGTAGCTTTGATGAAATGGGTAAATACGATATTCCAGCAGAGCTGTACTTCATCATGAATAAAACTGGGCAGAAGGATGTATACTATGTTGGTCACTCTGAAGGCACAACAACAGGTAATGTCAGGACAGTCACGGTTCACAACCATTCGTGTTCCTATCTGATCAGTAGGTGGGTCTCCCCATTGATTCAGTTGTTTTTCTTGTTTGTGGAGAGCTAGCGAACATAGAACTGCCTTCAGAGTTGAGATTTGGAAAATATGGAAAATTTTTCTAAAAACAGTTTTGGCTACCCTTAATAAACAAAGAAACCTAATAGCAGATCCAAATATGGTTCACCTTCTTAAATAATTAGAGACATAAAAGGGGTTATTTACTGGGTACTTCAGGTACTGGCACTGGGTATTTTTCTTAAATTCTCAGCAACAGAATTTTCATTAAGTAAATCTTTTGTATTAAGACATACAATTATTTTCCTTGTGAACAGGAAGGAAAAACTGAAAAGATAAAACAGCACATATAATACATAATTTCAAATAACAGAAGACAAGGAAAAAGAACCTCAACGTTACTAAGTCATGTGACTTAATGACAATCTTACAATGCAAAGCATAGTTCATGAGTGGCCATAACTGGCTGCATTACTGTTTAAAAACATAATGCCAGAGACTGAAAAATAGGAAAGGAAAAACATTAATAACTTATTTTCTCTTAGTGCCAGCCTTTAGCATTAACTCACTTCATGGCCTCTGAGTGCAACTAACTTTCTTTTAGCATCAGCTGAAAGTTCCTGATGTTTATGTTTTATGTGTAAGATCCATGAATGGACATTAATTAGAAATGAGCAACTGCCAGTTCATTAGTGTAAACGACCCAGAAAAAAAGAGAAGGAAATGTGGGAATATCATATATTGTCACAGCTCCAGACCTTTTCTTTCTTTTCCTCTCATAAGAGTATTTAAAGACCCTCATGGCAAAACAAACTTACCATCTAGGCTTTCTTCAGCTGCCTTTGATGCAAACAATCAGTTGAAAACACTCAAAGCTCCCAGTATTCAGCTAATTATTCTACAGCTTCATGGAAGCATAAACATACATAGACCTTTAGAGACTATAATCTGAAAAACTCATTTTTATGAGAGTTTTTTGAACTTTAGAGGGAATTGATTTTATCACGAAAACCTCATTGACATGTTGCCTACAAAAACTCTTCTGATAAAGGCAATGTCCAGACATGCTCTTAACCTCAGAAGGAACTTTGCCTCCCAAATAAAATTCATTTCAGGTCTTAGCTTCAACACTTGCCTTAGGTAAAACATGCAGCACAGACAAACATGGACAACAGATAATGGGCTGCAAATCTAGTATCACTTCTTGTTTGCTACCTACTGCTTATTTATTTATTTTGTCTGTGGAAGATGTCTTCACTAACTCAGCCTGTCTCTCCTGTGTTTGCAGGCTTCATAGCATTTTCTACATACCCTGAGCTGGCTAAACGGGTGAAAATGTTCTGTGCTCTGGGCCCAGTAACCACATGCTCACGTGCTGCAAGCCCTCTGATTAAGATAGCAAATGTTCCTGAAGCACTGCTCAGGGTATGTCATTCTTCCTTCTAAGAGGCCCAATGCCTGATTTACCTTCACAGGGTTCACTCAACCTGAGACGAAATGTTCCCAAACAGGTGACATGCTGGTACGGAGTTTGGGATGAATCAAGTGCTCTTGAAAAATCTGTTTCCAAACTCTGTGGGGAAAATACTGGAGATATAGGGCTTGTAGCAGCAGGTCCCAGCAAAGTAGGAGACTTGTGAAGCTCTGTATCGTCATGGACTCTTGCTGTTAACTAATGTTTTGCTGGCCTCATGCAGGAGGAACTAAACCAGAGCTGCAATAACAGCCATGACAATCTCTGGGACTTCAGAAATGAGTGAGCATTGAGGTCACTACATTAGAAATGGAAGGATGGCTTCCTCCAGGACTGATGCCAGTAATATGAAGAAGGAAGGATATGTGATGCACTATGGGGAAGAAGTTGTTTTAAAGGGTAGTGGGAGGGCAAGCTGTTTCAGCAATCTTTGAACACTGAGTTAGGAGGCTAGGCTATTACCAACAGTTTCCTGCATAAAACACTCCTGTAACAAGAAAAAAAAGTGTTGCGCTTTTCCCTTCCCTCAGTTAGTACTTGGCAGCAAAGGAGCCATGCACCAAATCGGATTTCTGAAAGAACCTGTGATACAGTTATGCACAAGCCTGGATAAGTTTTGTGGCCATGTACTCTGTTACATAGCTGGAGGCAACATAAAAAATCTGAACACGGTAAGTATATGCAAGAACACCTACTCAAAACTAAGGTGATTTTGGAAGTTACAGTTGTGCACTCTATCCTTATCTAGTAACTGCCACGCATGTAAACGTACATAAACCACAACGTAGTTCTCAGCAGCTGAGGGAATGCCAGGACATTGTGTGGTGTGAACAGTGCCAAACAGGGCTAGAGCTAATGATGGCTGGGACCAACAACTAGACACATTCCAATCCCAGAAAGAAAGGACTGAATTCAGCCTGGAGCTATATTGCACATGTCAATAGATGTGCCCTCTTTTGGAGCTAAGCTGACCAGATTTAGGTCATACACAGATGCTTTTTAAAAAGAGCCAATGGATGATGGAGTCAGACTTCTTTTTGGTTAACACAGTTCCCAGATTCCTTCCTTAGCATGCAGACACCAGGTCCTCTGAACACTGGAATAATTAAAAGACAGGAAAAAACTCCTTTTCTCTTCCCACTTTTCAGACTACTTGCACCAGAACTTGGTCCCAAAGAACTATTGTAAGGGTCATTTTCCCGTTTTTGTTGTCCTTAGAACTGGGCTCAATCCACAACATGTAGAGCTACAGAAAGTCCTTGCACTGTGCCTGAGGAGTGCAACAAACCTACAGTGGGATTCACAAGGACTAGTGCATCAGTCAGAGGGGACAGCAGAGTTGTCCCTATGCTTGCTAACATATGGACACTGTAGTGTGTCTTAAATCCCCTTTACAGTGGCCAAAGTATGCAGAAGCTGGCCTGTGTAATGTTTATTACTGCAATATCTGTAAAGCCTGGGGTCCATTTTTCTCCATCTATAACTGCTTGTAAAAGCACCTACGGGAAAGCAGTGAGAATCAAGGGTTCAGTACAAAAGCAATTAGAGGCATTGCAGCCCTTTTGAATTGCAGAGCTAAACCATTAAGGATCTTTCCTGACTTGGGTTAAGTCACTAATGTGTTTCTCAGGGCAAGATAACAAAACTGAGGAGCAATCCGGGGAGATGGAATTGGAACATCTCCTTAACAGAACTGTAAAAATGCAAACAGAAGAAAAAGCAATCTGTTTTGTAAGCTGGCTTTTTTAGCACTGCAAGTAAAGTGGAGAGAAAAACAAATCTTCAAAAGACTTATACATGCATGGGGGTTTGGTGTGAGGTGGGGAATCTACTTTGAAAGGACTGGAGGGTTTTTCCCTGCTGTTGCTGAACCACAGGATTCCACAGTAGTACTATCTTCATGGAACAGACTCACTTTCATGGAGAAAGCGTGCAGATGCATTCTATTAGCCAGCTATTCTGAAGTCAGCTTCTCAGTTTTCTCTGATATTTGAAGAATATCTTATTAAAATGGGGGTTTAACAGAGCAGCAGTATGTTACTCAGGTCCTTCACAGCTTTATTCTGTCACAACACGGGTTCCATGCCTTTATAACACTTCTGCTTTCTCTCCAGAGTCGAACAGATGCATACGTAGGACATTCCCCTGCTGGAACATCAGTACAGAACATTATTCATTGGCATCAGGTATAACTGCGCACTGACATATAAACAGACTCTTACTGTTGCTTTTTATGCAACCAACAGCCTCCAGGGAAGTCCAGAGGCGAAGGATCTGGGAAACTGCCCATCACATCTTCTCACATGCTGCTGTGAGCACCTGCCACAGAGGGAGCACTGTTTCCCATGGCTCACCAGACCACTACCTGAGTTGCCCCTTTGGTATCGGGCACTGAGATTTGCCCAGGGCACACCAGGCCTCTCCGCATGTTGGGCTCTAATGGCTTCCAGCCTTCATCTTTATTTATGCCTTGAAAGCTGCAGAAGAGAACGCAAGCATGGTCTAGGCACTTGGCAGGCAGTAGGAGGATAGTGGAAACTTGAGCAGCCAGGGGATGATCCACACAAAGAAGTGATCCAGGTTAAGGCTTTTCTCCCAGAGAATTAATTGCAGCCTGGATCACCTCCCAAAGCCAGTTAATCACACAAACACTTCTGCTGGCACAACGGCAAGGTCGGGAACTGCCTTATACTACTACAGTACATGACAAGCAACATTGCTCTACAGGGATGTTCCCAACAGCCAGGTTTTTCCAAAACCCTTTTAATCACTTTTGCCACTGTTCAGATCCTGGATTCCAGTTCTCTAAAGGTGGGTTTCTACTTACATACTGGCAGATCTGAGCTTGTTCTGCTCATGGTCTGAATCAGACCAGGACAAGACAGCTCCAGCCAAGAGACATCACTGCATGTGTCCAGGTGCACCTGCTGAGCCAGGATACATCTGCATACATCCTGTAGGCAGAACCCCCATTTCTGTAAACACTTAATATGATCTAGAATATAGGTGTGCTCCTGAGGACACCCCTGACAAAAATTCCCAGCAGTCAGTCCCGCAGGATACACCTACCCAGAGCCAGGAAATGGGGACAAACCATTGACAGCCAGTGGCTTTACAGCCTGTTTTGCCAGCCTCTAACAAAGCCAAGTGGCTACAAAGCAAACACAGATACAGCAGGATAGAGGAAAATAGCAAAGGCAATACAGCAAGCAGATTTCTAGCACATTCCCAGCTACTTGAAGCCTTGGTTTTCTAAACTGACAGACACTGACTTTCTCTCAACCTGTATTACATACAGCCACTCACAAATGAAATTACTTGACAGGTTTGTGCAAAAAATAAAAATAAAATGAAAAAAACCCCAACAAAAAAAACCCAGACAAATGTGTACTTAACTCTTCACTCATCAGTCCTGCAGGGCATATATCATTACTTTTAGACAACACAGACTCAGGAAGCCTAATGTCTTGTGTCTAATGTCCCACCTCAAAACTGCTGTCAGAGCACAACTCATGTATAGCCAAACTCTTGTAAGAAGTAGAGAACCTCTGGATATGTCGCCACTTCTGTGAGCAGACCAAGCAAAACTGACACACAAAAGACAAGATGTTCAAGGAGAGATCTTATATTACACTAGACTAGTAATAGCCCTGACACGTTCTAGACATTCAGGTCCTCTTTCCATGTGGCAACGGAACCCAAGTCTGCATCACGAACAGGGTCCCCAGCTTTAGTTAACTACAGTAGTCAAGCAAAATTTTAATAACAAAATGTACCAAGGGTGGCGTCTGAGGATCCGGAGAGGAAGTTAGCAAGAGGAAAGGCAATGAAGCCACTCGCCCTACAATCCACCCTTAGTACCCCTGGAAGCCTGCAACCAGAGGAAGGGGTGGGAGTAACTCACAGTCCGCTGCCTGAGCCTTGACTTCAATCACAGGCAGGAAAATGCCTCCTGCAATCTGCAGGATTGGTCTCTCAACACTTACATTTCATCCGTTCTTTTAACAGCTAACACGTGCAGACCAATTTCAAGCTTATGACTATGGCTCTAAGGAAAACATGAAGAAATACAACCAGGTAAGGCAATACGGTTTCCCTGAGAACTCATCCTCGGGTCCTGGCAAAACTAAGAACAGAAAAGTTCAGATTTCAGCATCTTGAGTGCTACAGAAAGAGGGAGAGAGTGGTCTGAGATAATGTTTCACCTGAATCTAATACTCACACGTGTAAAAGTCTATTGACAGACAAGGCGTAGACCGTTCCTCGCAGACAGGGAACAGAAGTTCCTTTTGCCTCCCCTACTGATGCAGGGATGTGTCCAACGACATGTCAATTTACCTGCCATTCCCAAAAGGCTAAGAGCCACACCCAAGTCCTAGGGCTGGGTGAGTATGGAGCTCTTCACTTCCCCAAAAATCCTCAAGGTCTGCCTTTCAGTTAAGGGAGGAAATGAATCTCACAGCTACGGTGACCTCTCCAATTGGCTGACAATCATTTCACTTTTAATAGGCACATTTGACTTGCAGTGTCCTGTGCTGTACCAGGGTAGGCTGCTTTTCACAGACAGAAAGGCTCCAGAGATATAGTCAGTCACTTCTACCCATGCACACTGTCTCAGAAATTTTCTAGAGTGAAATTATAAATGGCCAAATTATTTCCTTGCCACTTAAGTCCCAAGCATAACAACTAAGACCAACAATTGCACTCCATGCCCCAACAAAACTTAAAGATCTTCCCACTCTAAATATACACATGAATAAGCTCCACAGTTCTTGCCTGGTAAACACAGACACTGCTGCTTCCATATCCCCACCTCTGAAGGGCACAAGCAGGTGTCAAACTGCAGGACAACTCCTAGCCATGCATGAAGGAAAGACACAGGAATAGGGTGGATCATTCCTTTTCACGGTAGACAGGGAACGGGGTTGGGGAAACAAGCACTAAGAGGGTGGCCTTCCTCCTTACTGCTTTACTGTAGTGAGTGCAGAAGGGGGGGAGAGGTGCTCGCACAGAATCCTTTCTCCAGACACAACTTCTGATAAAAGAGCATTCACTCAGGTCTCCCTTTCTTACAGTCTACTCCTCCTGCGTACAAGATAGAGAAGATAAGCACACCAATTGCCGTTTGGAGTGGTGGACGTGACAAATTTGCAGATCCGAAAGACATGGCAAAGCTACTTCCTCGGATTACTAATCTCATTTACCATGAGCATTTTCCTGCTTGGGGACATCTTGATTTCATCTGGGGCCTTGATGCAACTGAGAAAATGTATCGGAAAATCATTGAACTAATAACAAAATACTGTTGAAATGACAGGCAGAGTGGTGATTCACTCAGTAAAAACCTCCAAAATTTCTATTTGGCAATAAGGGTGATACCTGGGGAAGAGGTAAACACACAAACACACATAATGGATATGAGTATAGGTATTTATCTGCACTTGTTTGTTTCTTGCTTTCCTCATAGTTTGAGGTTTTCCATGGTGTTACTGTGACTGCTGTCTTCCTGAGAAGTTTGAGGTGTATAGGAATGAAAGCTGAAAACATGACTATATTTGAGCACACACTGCAGGGATCACTTAATTTGGACAGCTTTTATTTCTACAAGACTGATTTTCCTAAGCCTAAACTCTGTTGTTCTCATGTATATCTTACTTACCCCACAGAGGCATGCCCATGCCCAATTTGTGTCTTCCCATGAAGACCCAAAAGTGGGATTTGCTCATTTCTCTGTTGAAGTACAACTGACCTCTGTTTAAATTAAATCATTTATCCATTTGACAGAGAACTTGGCTTTTTTTTTCTTTTTCCCTCCTCACATTTACCTACAGTGTCAACACAACCAAGAGATCTTCAGACACAAGAAACCGAGCAGGCAATAGATGACTTCCAAACATCAAGGCATCCAACCTCAGAAAAACTCATAGGAGTATTCTCCTGCCCTCCATGCCCACACATCACCCAAAGGTTTGTTCACGCACTCTAAACCCCCCAAACTTCAAAGACCATGGGTGGCAGCTGAGGAATGAGGAGATGTAGACCCGTCAGGCAAGCTGCACTCCAATACAGCTTCCGCCCCATGAATTATTCTTGACACTGGCAGTGAAGTTGTTGCAAGCACTCTGAGCTATCGGCTTTGACTTTTACATAACTCTGTCTCTTGATCATTCTTTTTTCAAGCAATTTCTACAGCGTGGGAAAGCAGTCAGCTGTTTTCCCTTTCTGGCCATTAGCCCAAAGAGGTAGCATCTTCATTATCCATGCAAATGGCTCACATCTACTCACCTACAAGTTGATCTGGTAGGTAAGAGCGTCTGTCCCAAAGCGTTCATTATTACAGGCTCAGACAGGGTAGCTTTGTTTCCTGGGGTGTTTCTGGGTGGGACCCCAAGCTCATATTGCCCAACGAAGACCCTTTGTAGTTGGAGTCAGCATCCAATAGAATAGTTACACTGAAAAATATATCTGTGTTCTGCAACACAGGAAAAATACACTAGCTTGTCCATGCAGCTAGTCTAGCAGCCATTAGCAGAGCTGATCATGCAATCTATCTTCTGAACTTATGACGGCTTACAGGAAATGGCCAAAACTACCAACAAAAATAAAGATCCATTAGACCAAGAAAGCAAGATACAGTAGCGTTTGAAAGGAGATTCCCCTTTATTGCTGCATTATTAAATTACAAAGCGCCAGGCCACATTAATACCACTGCAGGTTTTCTTCTGCCTTTATCTATGCAAGAGAAGGTTCTTTTTTTTAAATTATTTATTATTATTTTTATTATTTTGGTATACGCATCCCCTGCTGCATGCACCACTCTGAAAAGTGTGCTATCCTGTCCAGTCCCCTGGAAATGATACATCTGGTTCCCATCAACAACATTTCTTTTTTTTTTTTTTAAGCATACTGTTAATATTGGAAAGGTAGTCAAGAGACTTCTTTCTCTTCTGCTCCAAACATATTTTCATTATTATTTCTTAATGCATTAAAGAGACCTGGGAATTGGCTTTCTTTGTGGTCTCCAACAACGCATTGAATCTCTTTTTGCTGTTTCTTATATGAAAAAAAAAAAAAGATAAGATAATCCTTCCCTTGTAGCAACACAGTGAGAATAAAGGTGTGTGAAACTTGTAGCAGGGATGGAAGGAGGAAGTGCTAAGCTGAGAGATCTATTTTCCCACTCACTCACATTGTAGGAAGAGAAATACAAAGAGGAAGGGTGCCAGACTTTGTATAAGCTGCTGTGGCATATTGTTCAGTTGTCAACTGTATCCCCTACAGAACAAGTAACCCACATTCTAAAGGATATTTTATTTTTGCATTGGCTGCCAACCATCATGTGCAACGTTTAAGCTTCCAGAAACGCTATAGTTAGCTTTCAAAATCCACAGTCTGCACAAGTCAAGTAATAAAACTGGGGAAGCAGATGGGAAGGGCAATATTTTGAACGCTATTGTAATCATTCACTGCTTAGTAAAATCAAATGAACTCCTTTTAGCCCATGTGGCCTTGGGGGTACTAACAAGTGTCACACAAAATAGTCAAAGTCTGCAGCAAGGAATGGGTGGATTTGGACCAAGCCTTTAACAAGTAACAGCCCTCAACCCTCTGCAGGACTCCTGCTGCTGTGCAAGATGGATTGCCAGATGAGGTAATTTTCTGCATGTTCAAGAGTCCTTGTTGACTAGGAAGTTTTCCTTAGCATGCTTTCAATGTTGTAGAACTGCAATCTTCTTGCTATATCCAAAGGAGTCTCCCCATTCTGAAAGAAACAGATGACAGATATAGGTCAAATACAAAGAGCTTTCCCCAGTTTGCCACCCAGATGCAGTGCTCTCCTGCATAAGTTTCACTGTCACATCCTTGCTCTAAAACAAAGGTTTCAGAATGTGCTGGGTCTAATACTACTCTCACTGAAGCCAGGGGCAGAGTCCTCCCCTCCCCTCCAGTAGCAACAGCCATTCCACTGTTTCCTGGGGCTAACGTCCAAAGTCAGTGCAGAGCTAAGTTAAGAACTGATTTCAAGAGCAAGATGGGCAATACATTGCTCACCTCAACTCAGTAACGCAGATACTCCCAGGTCAATACTTATTTGGACAAAATTTGAGCTTTTCTGATGACAGAAGCAGCTTGATTTAGCCCCTCTCAAAAGAATGGTGTCCGGTGGCACAAAAAGTACCTAGGAAGGCTCCTACCACTCCCCTGCAGCCTGCATCTTAGGAACAACTGTAGACCAGCTCTGAGTTAAGAAGAGGTACCGTAAAGATGGTTAAGAGATCTGCCAATCCAGTGGACATGCAGGCAGTGTTGACTGGTAGAAATCCAGCAGTGAAGGATTTGGACTTCAAAGTTGCTCTTGCTAACAAAGGCAATGGAGCAAATGTTGCTTTATACCATAGAGCAAACAAGTCTGCTGCCAGGAAGCTGTGCATGCTTTTTTTAAACTGCTGCACACCAGCTAAGGCCTACAACATACTGGTTCACCATCATGATAAGGAAATACAGGTGTCAATCTAACCTTCTTACCTGATTCTTTACAGAAGTGTCTGCATGAGCTTCAAGCAGTAGAGGAATGACTGCCTGGTTTTTCATTTCACAAGCGTAGTGAAGGGCTGTGCTACCAGACTGAAAGGAAACAGAGGCAGATGAATTTTAGTTCTATTACTTCTTTAGTAGACCTTAGGCAAATACCACTACCTGTAGCCTTATCAGTTTCCCCCTAACAGCTGGATGCAAAAGACATATAATTTCCTGTCACAATACACTACACAGTAAAATAAATACATTCTCATAAGAGCAGCAGGAACAAAAAAAAATCATTCCTCCCCCAGGATGCAGCTGCTAAAACAGGTCTGTTACCTTTATCAGGAAGCCAATAATTCTTTACTAATTTCAGAAGATTCCATGATCTTGATCTCAACAACTATGTCTTAAGCAATACTGTTTGCTCACACTTCAGTGTTTTAGAATTTGGTGCTGCTAAAATTGGGGTTTCTCCTTTTCTACCTTAGAGGAGAGGAGCTCTTTACCACACCCAGGTAGGCCAGTGGCTACAGAACTCTACACGTGGCACATCAGCGGACTCTGAAGATCAAGAGAAGACATAGGCTCTAGCACTGCGGCACGACCTTTGCCTACAAATCTGCTCCAGTCCAAGAACTCATAAATGGTGATGAACTCAGACCCTTATATCACTAGAATCTTTATAGGATCAGGTATTTAATACATAAGTATCTCAACCCAGCTTGCCTGGATTCTCTTAAGAGAATGGTCAGAAAGGGAGAATTAGTTGATCAGTGGAGAATTATTTCTGTGTACATTACGAAACTATTGCCTAAGTGTCAAGGGGAAACACCGAATCCTCCTGCTACATCATGGTCAGTTCAGTCCCCGATCCTACTCTGAAAGCAGGACTATATTGCTAGAAGATTCTGAAGTCTGTTTTTAGTAATGTTGCATGCATACAAACCACATTTGCATTTATATAAACCCTCTTACAAAGTCTGTAGCGTTAACATCCACTCCAGCTCTAAGCAACATCTTGATCAGGTTTTCATTCTGTTTAGTCTTTGAGACCTGTTTGGTGCAAGGGAAAAAGTAACACAGTAAGACAGTTCATCTGCATATAGTACTCAGTAGATTTTGGCTAAATACTGGGGTTTTTTTTTTTCCAAAAAGAAGAGTGTCTGGCTTCTGCAAATGTCAGACTGATGCAGTGCTACAATTCTGTTCCTTCACTAGCTATATTCACAGCAAAACCCCTGCTTCTTCTGTTGCTCTCCATCAGTCTTTGCTTTAAAAACAGCAGTCCATATTCTATACAAGTTCCTGGCCTGAAATACTGCCATGAGAAAGGTGATAAGGGAAAAGGGAAAGGTACAGGGGCTTTCCTGTTTTCATCCAGACTTACCATGAGAAGGTATCCAATAAGCATAACTGGCATGAGGATTATGATAAGCACGTAGTCAAGGAAGGTAAACCGTTTTCTCACAGCATAATGCAGACATGTGCGGTCTTTCTAAGCACAAAATAACTTGATTAGTACCGGATTCAGTGATCTGATTATATTTGTTTAATATTGACAATAGTAGACCACTGTATATTTCACAAGCTTTCTTTTAGGTTATCTACTAGAAATTTTTCTCTGATTTTCAAGCAGAAACAGACAGATGCATTTTGCTTCCTTCAAGTAGAAGCACATTTAACACATCCAGGCTCATGGAAATTGGGCTACATGTGCAAGAAGGATGTGGGATCCAAAGCATTCCACGTGTATGTCTG
>NW_008823922.1:962508-963628 GCF_000699105.1 Pygoscelis adeliae | reverse complement strand
AAGAATCCTCACAGCTCTTCTTCTTATAGAGGTGCTGGTTACCGAAGCAAAGACTTAAGAGAGTTTATGGCATCTCCCTTATGGCACACGTGAGAAACACAGGCAAGTAGCAACACCCCCAGCAGATTCCGAGTGAGAAGAGAGTTTAAGAAATGTTTGAATACTGAGCACACCAAAGCAACTAAAGGGTAGAGCTTTTAACCTGTGTGTTAAAGAACACTCGTATTAAACCTTCTACAGGTTGTCAAACTGGAGTTTGACAAACTGGGTTACAGTCTTACACTGGGGCCCAAAATAAGCAGAGAAGCCTTTCTGTGTCATCCTCTGCTCCCCATTCTCAGTCCTGAGCACCACAGTCAAGCTCCGCACCCAAGGGCCTGATTCCATCTGTGAAGCTGAAGCAGAGAAGCATTTAAGAAAGCCAGGCACAGCTAGCAAATAGCTGCCAATGCAATTAGAATGGTCTTACTGCAAAATACTGAACCCTTTCCAAAGGAACTTTGAGGCAAGATGGAGAGCCTTCTGCATCGAGAATAGATAGGATAGAATATGCCTATGACTTCACGAACATTTGCTGCCCTCCTATGAAATAAACAAATGCACTGGAAACCAGAGATATAAGATAGCCCACATATGCGTAGGAACTTGCTAAACATTGCCTTGGAGTATGAGATGATAGAATAGAATTGACGATGTTGTGGGGGGGTTCCTGGCTATTTATCACCCCTAACATCATAAGAATAAATTAGTAATGAAGCCAAAATATGCATCTTTTGACTACTTTTTATTTGTAACCTACAAGGAAATCTACCACAAAAAACACTCTTCCTCATCACCTTAGGGAAAATAGCCAGTCACAGCTATTGTGCAATGCAGGTAGGTTTTTAAAATAGGGAACGGGTGAAGAACAGACAAAAGCTTCCCTCCTCACCCCCCAGCACGCTATTATGTGTCAAATAATGTGACAAAAGCAGGTCTGCAGAGGGAATAAAGAAGGTTTTCACAGAGTCAGTCTCTCCTCAGGGATACGTTTGTGAGAGATGGACAGGCTCTCCTTCAGACCTTCCTTTTAACCAGGGTGAAGAAAAAGACAGAGGGAAAAGGAAAGCCACAGAAGAGA
>NW_008823922.1:951627-962472 GCF_000699105.1 Pygoscelis adeliae | reverse complement strand
GCTGCATGGGGAAGCAGGCAGGACCCCCTGGGGGCGGCATGCAGTATTACCTAAACTGGGAACGTGAACACAGAGAGAAATTCAGGTTGGCAATGTTTATTATCTTGTGTGCAATGGCAAGTTAGGAAAACAAATGAGGAGACAAATAGAAATATAAAGGTTTATTAGATTAAAACTTGGGGGCTATACTTACACCTTGGTTGGAAACAAACCTCAGGTTTGACAGTACTGCCAGTGTTCCCACACACACACTCCAAGAATCTGAAAGAACAGTCACTGCAAAGGAAGAGTCAGTGTCCACTTACCTTGTTTCTGAGGCTGACATCAGCATTTCTTTTTAGAAGATAGCTAACTATCCTGTTGTTTCCCTGTTTGCATGCACAAATTAAGGGGGTGTCTCCACCGAAGCTGTCCTGGATGTTCAGATAGTTGCTGTTGCGCTCCAAAAGGAGCTGAACTTCATTGAAATCGTTATTATAAGCTGCCTGACAAATGGGCTGAAGAGAGAAGATAATATTCATCAGCACACGTTTCACTAAGACATCCATTCTGCCCATTCTGACTTGCTACTTGCACATCCTAAGACACTGCCAAGCACTCCTGACAGAGGTTGTAGTTCTAGGTGACTTCCAGAAGATGGTGGTAAGAGATACTCCTGCAGCTGCCACACAGCAGCTCTCAGCCCTCAGCCTGAGAAGTCACAGCCCTTGCACAGTGGAATGGACTTTCTGTTCCATTTGGACGACGTGTCTATAATCCAAGAAATAAATCCGGTTCATTTGCAGCCATTAAAAAAACGGCTTCTGATCTCATAGGAGTTGGTCACTGTATTAAGCAGCAAGCGCTGACAAGCCCACACCTCTCTAAGTTTACAGCAGGCTTTCCCTTTGGATGAGCACTGCTGAACAAGAGGTACCACTTCTGACTCATCAATTCCTAGAACAGAACCACACTTCAGGTGAAAACTGAGCTAGAAATGTAAAAAAAAATCCACACAAAAAAACCCAAACACCAAAAAACCCACCAAAACCCCACTAAAACCTAAAATCTCCACAATGTTTCTTTTCTAGGGCTTCAAGTTAAACTTCATACCTAAAAAACACATGCATGTATGCCCACAGCTCAGGTCCTGCTTGGCTTTTGAGAACTGCTTGCTATTCAAGTCTTCACTCAGTATTTCTACTCACCCTTGACCTGACCTGCAATTCCTTCCCTCTCCAGCAGCAAGAACTCAGACTAAGGAGAGGCTGAGAATGACAGAAGTACTACAAGTTTCTAATGGCCTAATACAGGCAGAAAATAAAAGTGGGAAGTCTGGCAGGCTGGTAGCATTTGAAGTTCTCCAGTCGAAAAGAGAATAAGTTTCTTTCTTTTCTTCTGTCTTCGATGCTGAGGTTTTTATTCACCATTTTCCAAAATAGGCATTTTCTTTAAATATTATCTGCAGTTTTTCCTTCCCGTCCTCCTTTTATTACATCCTAAGTACACTACCCGAACAAGATCTAGCCCTGAACCTCTGAGCCCTTTCCTCACCCCCCCTGCAATTATCTTTTTCTTTTTTTTCACATTAAAAAGATTAATCTTATATGCACTTTCATTTCAGACAAACTTTGATCTACAACACAAGTTTACCACCAGCATCATTGCTGCTTAGTCTTCTTGACACCTGCATAAGAGAAGTGATTTTCCTTTCTAGAGAAAGTATTTACATGCTTACCAGACCTTGCACCACTTCTTGTTTTGTTTTCATTATATTAGACAAAAATCTACAAAGAATACATGCAACATTGTAAATTTGCATCATCTGTCTATATTCTTTTAGAAGCCTACATGTGTCATTTGCTATTATACACTCCTCCAGAACAAGAACTGTTTTAATGATTTTGAGGAGAAATCCCTCTTTTAAATCCCTCTTGGTGTAAGTGACCTGCACACCGGTGCCATCTAAATGACCAGTTTGCTCTAGAACCTCGCTCTCTGTCATGTCGGTGTCTAGTACTGTATCTTCATGTCCAGGAAAGAGAAGATCAGATGGAGTCTGTCTGTACCTCTGATTTCCCTACTATTCTTGCTTTTAAGTATTGCTTTTCTTATTTAAAGATGCAGGAGATTTGCTGTTTGGTTGAACCCTGCTCAAGTCCCAGCCATTTACCGTACAACTTTACTCCTTTCTAGTCTGATTCTTGCTAGCTCAGCAGCTCGTGTCACAAATGATATGCTTTTGGCTTTTCTTTCTGTACTGCCTCAAAGACTTTTACTTGCTAGGCTATTAAGCCCAAGGTGTTTCTGACTGATACTCTCATTGACCCATGGCATCTTTTCCTAAACCTTACATTACTGTTGAACCCAGTTCTAGAGCCATGAATAATGATGAAGCACTTATCGCTCTCTAAGAGACTACATTATTTGGGACTGAAGTCATGCACAGAGACCGGCACACAAGAATCACATGTGCTCTTTTACTCTCTGAAACTGGCTGTTCTCAGAAAACATCCAGGGCACAGAGAACGTAAGGAAGCAATTCTCATCCATTCCAACAGCTAATACATGGGTAACTGACATACTTAAAGTATTTTTAAAATTATTATTATTATTCCACTGCAGTGGGGGTTCTTTGTAGACTTGATTCTTTCACGCATTAATACATTCCATTCATATTAAAAAAAAAACAACCAAACAAAATTTTTTCCTGGTTTTATGGGATTTTCTTGAGGCCCACTCTGCTGGTTTGCATTCTAGAAAATGCCTCTTTTAGTCAAAGAAAGGTGAAAAGTCCCATAGATCAGACTTGTAATATACCTCCCAAACTGACAAACACGACTCCACGTCTGGAGGAGCAAACATAGTAGCAGAATATTTCAGTAAGGGAACAAAGCAATCCAAACAACTATAAGCTCATTATTTTGATATCAATAACAATAGGAATTCAGAAAAAATGTGTTAGGAAAGAATAAAGGTAAGAAAAATTACAAATAGGTGGCAATCAGTCACCTGTGTAAGAAAGGCATCAGAAACAGCAACCAGTGGCAAAAGTTATATTAGGCAGTCTCCCTCACAGAAAGACAACTGTTATAGAAGGCACTTAACTGGGATAGTGGATACAGTTCTTGTCATCTGGGTCCAAAAATGAGATCAGACTATAGCAGGAGCGTAAAACCTCTACACAACTGAGGAATATGAAGAGCCTGAAGAAAGACTGATTTGCTTAGCATGGCTAGGAGGAAAAGAAACTTGATTCTTTCACTTTCTCTAAGTGTTCCAAAATAAATTAAAGGGTAAGTATTAGAGAAGAAGAGCCAATTAATTTCAAGGAACAAGGTAAAAAAGGCGATATATTTGGCCAGGAAGCTTAGCATGCAAATTAGAAAGAGATTTCTAGCCATGTGCAGAGTAAAGCTCCAAAACAGGCTTCCAGTAGCAGCAGAATGGACCCAAAACCTGACTGGCTCCAGGCTGGAGCTTGAGAAGTGTGCAAGGATTTCTGTGGTTGTGAAGCCTCTGCCACAAACCCCTCTTCCAACTTTCACTTTTTTGGGTTGCCACTCTGGCAGCTCTATCTAAATTAGGACTAACTGTGCCTAAGACTGTTTTAAACAATTTTCCAAACTTTGCTCAGAAGACAATTAATACAGTTTCTCACATACACACAGTTAGACAGCACCTGGCTGGAATATCAGGAGTGAGGCCAATTATAGAGTTAGGACAATTGTTATGTACAAGCAGTAGATTCCATCCAAAACCCCCAAAAATACGTTTCCTTTATGTCTACAGAAAAGCATGGAGGCTAAAAGTCTGGAAAGCCTCACTCAGTTTTCTACAGTGTTAGAAGACCCACCTCAGCAATGATGTAGTTTAACAACCAGATTCTGATTCATGTCATGGTTATTACATTATTGTTATCCACCCATCATACACAAGAGGGAAATAAACCTATGAGATACGTACTCAGAATAAATGGACATCACATGAAAGATGAAAGCAGTATCAGAAGAATCCAAAGTTCACATCTCAGACTCAGGCTCAGCTGTGGAGAGGAGCAGGACTACAAGTGCAGAAGTCTTACGGCAGTGTAGGACAGCCAGAAGAACCCCTGCAGCTTCCCTCGTTAGAGATGCACTGGCAACTGGAGCACAGACTATAAAACTAGACTATAGACTAGTAAAGTCTATCACAACTCCTTTAGGCACATGTGAGAAACAAAGGACAGTGCTCCCACAACAAAAAACCCTGAAGGGAGCATCAGCGGCAACTGAGCTCACAACTTCTGGAGAGGTTTGCAATTCAAGATATAGAGTGACTACTCTCACCTACACCACATTATTTATAAACCCCGGTGTCCTGACTGCCCCAGAGAACTCAAAACAGACCTAACTCACCTCCACAATGTAGCAGGGCAGACGTGGCCACAGGCACATCAAACATTACACCCAATACAAACATGAGCTCTAGGTCTGAAGGGAGGGGGAGCACAACCAAAATTCCAGCTCAGGTAAAGAGGAAGCGAGCACCTCTTGGAACTGTCTGGCAGCAAAGCCCTTCACCTCTGCTTTCACTCACACTTCTGCCACACCACCTAACGTTCAGACAAGATGCACACGATGAACCTGACAGCATGACACTGCACAAAACATATGATGGAAGGGAGGGAAAACAAAGGATCGCAACACCAAACTCCTTCTACCCTCACCAGTGGTGCCTTTTCCCTGCCACAGCATCAGAGCTAGCCATGAACTAACTCCATGAACCAGAGCACATGGCTCTGCCCGACTGAAGAAAGCAAATGGCAGACACTGGGGACTGGAAATTAGAGTTTGAAGATTAGATATGCCAATGACTGAGTGACACTTACCAAAGTCAGGTGTTCAAAGGAAAATTGAAAGTGCCGTTTTAAAGCAAAACCTCTATAGTTAGATTAGAATCTCTCTTTCTACAATACTTCTTCTACAAGCCCTTCAGAAGAGGATTTCATTGTTCAGTATCTGAGGCTTCAGGAAAGGTAAGAAGTAGTCATAGGACAGGCAAGGGTTTTCATGGGTGAGATCACTCAGTACAAGATCACCAGACCAGGGGTGCAAGAAAAGTAAAAAAAACTTTCACCGTCAGGAAGAACAATACCTCTACACAACCGTTCTCTTAATTTTTTTTTTAATCAATTGTGGGCCATGTGATTGAAATCAGGACCTGGTAGTTTACTCAGATCCAGATGAACTGCCACATCTGAATTTGTCTACTTGTTTTCAGAGCTTCTTGCATCTCCCTCTGCTTAGCTTTGCTGAGGTAGTGATAAACCATGAGCTATTCAGCAAGTCCTACCACACATGAATAAAGGTTAAAGGCACGGCACTAAGGGCAAAGCATTCAGCCAATAGAGAGGAGGCTAAGGCAAAGCAGGTCTTGCAACTGGGAGAGCAATTTCAGATTATAATTGCTTCCTCCTTTGAGAACTGCAGGGGATTGCCTAAATTACATCAACACTTTGCAGTTGTTTAGACAAAAAGGAGTCACTTTGTAACTTCCAGTTATTCTGAACCAATCCAGCCTCTTCCTGTGCACTAAAATTCATCCAGAGGCATGCTACAAACTAAACAGGAAAGTCTAAATCATGTTTGTGATGCTGAGGAATGCACTAGTATCCAATTCATACTCCTCAGAAAAGGCAACTTACACTTTTTTACTAGCACTTCTCTAGATTTCTATGCTGTATAAATGAACCATACTTTACCCAGAAAACTATATCTCACTCAAAATTTTTAAAGGAAGAGAACTAATGTATATGAAAATATTAACTAATAAGCATGGAAGATACAGACAGCATTTGAACATTCTCTAAACACCACTTTAATTAAGCTAGATGACACTGGTTTCTTGTACAATACTATCCCAGACTAGTAGATCTGGAGAGAGGCAACAAATCCTTTCAGAATAAGGTGCAGTCTACCCAGCCCACCACCTTATGAATGCACAGATTCAAGCTCCCTGTAACACTGAAAGAGGAGAAGATACTTGATTTCACTGAATAGCCTTTTAAAAATAAAAGGGTGGCTTTCAGCGTAGAAATGTAACCTTTTAAAGGAACAGTTATGTAATGCTATCTCCAGAAAAAGAAACAGCGGTGCAATCCACTGTATTCACAGTCAAAAAGGACCAAAATCCTCATTTGTTCCCAAGTGTACAAATGGAAAGTTTATAAAATAACGAATATGTTTAAGTAGTATTTATGCTAAAATCCAGGGGTATGCTAAATGGACCGTGGTCTGGGGACAAACCCATAAACATAAGAGCTAAAAAAAAAAAAAAAAAATCACATTCCTAAAACAATTGTGGAGGGGGGGGGAATGTTTCCTTAGGCATTAGCTTTATTATCTATATTCAACATAAGCCAAGGAGTTGTTTGCAGTTTGCAAAGTTGTTTGTTGTTTGCACCGTGCTCAGAATCATTCTGATCTCAACACACAACAACAAAAAATGTTGAACATGTACTTTCTCTGTGAAGTCACAATAATTACACTGGTTATTGCATTTTCTTTACTCCTACAAATAGTACTTCTGTCAATTTGTAATAGCCGAAGTACAGCATTTCCAAAGAACTTCTAGGTCTGTATAAGGCTGCGTATGGGAGGCTGAGAAGAGAACCAACCAAACCCAGTGAATATCCCTATCGTCAATAGCTTCAGTTACTGTGCAGAAAATGGTCACGTACCTCTGAATAAAGTATCCCCATGCCTATTCTTCACTGCTTGAGTTCGTTCTTGCTCACCAGCCCAACAAGTTAGCCTCACTTGAAACGCTCTTGAGCTTGTTTGATTCTGGTTAATATTTAACTTTAAAGTATCACTCTTTCTTAAGCTACATTTCCTTTAAGTGATTTCTACGTGGTAGCATGAAACAATTGTCTTCAGAAACCCAACCCAGGGAGGTAAACGTGAGAACAGCAGCTTACAGGAGACTGACAGAACAAGTTACAACAGAGAAGCATTTTCCTTTGTCATTTTTGCAATAACAGCCTCCAGTTACCTAAAAAGGAAAGCAGCAAAACAGGCTGAGGAGGGGAGGAGGGAGAGAGAGAGGAAGAAAATTTCACAAGTGAAGAAAGGGAGGGGGGGGGAGAAAAAAAAGCATGAAACCTAAAGCTTAAAACAAGTAACTGTGAATGGTAGCTAGTTTGCCACCCAAACTACTTCTGACTAAAACATATCCCAAACCCTCTGCAAGAACACCTCTGACACCTACCGGGAAAAAGGAAGCAACTAGATCCCACACCTCTAATGAGAGTTCCCAGTATAATTATCTTCAGCCTCTTATTAAGTAGGCCAGCTGCTTTCATCACTTTTTGCTCAGTCTTCTTGTCCTAGCCCAGCCCAAACAACGAATATGGTTCATGTTTAACCTGCTAATTTTATACTCTAATTGCAGTACAGTTTCCTTGGGAAGAGAATTATTGTTGATGTCAAGATCCCCTTTGAGCATTCATGGCTCTGAAGACAAGATGCTGATAGTATTTCTGTACTACACTCATACAGTCTTTCCAAGTAAGGCATGCAAGTGTCTGCAGACACCCCAAAATCTCTTTTCCCTTTATAGTTTAAACCCACGTTTCCTATGTTTCAAGCATATTTTTAAACAAGTTTTAAAACATATGCATGTAACTGTCCATCTTAAGTCCAAGCTCTCAACCTTACATTTGAGAATTTTTATTTCAATGCAATTTTCGTATTTATTCTCCAGTGAGGTGGGAGGCCATATAAAATTACTCATACTGTCTCTATCCTCCTCTGGTTAAGGTAGTATAGCTCCATTGACTGTAGTGTTAGTTTGTTGGCACCAGTTCTAACCCTTTCAATGGCTGTTTACCAGAAGAAAATTAGGTTGGCTTGTAACAGAAACACACACTACACCTACCTGTGACAAACCTCACTAGGATCCTCCCAATACCTTGATCTTTCAGCATGTGGTGAATATGAATGAAGGACACGGAGGAGCAAGTAACACCTCAAAGGTGAAAAGGTATTCCTTGCCAGTATTTCTTCACATCCAGATCCTAAGGAGTGGACATCCTCCTACACCAACTGGCTAGGCTGTTAGAATTTATAAACTACAACTTGTTGAAAGAAATCTCAAGTTGCTCAGCTGTTCCATATAACAACTTAGTAGTTTACTTAATACTCTCCTAACACCAATATACAAATGCATGGTAACAAGGGAAAGTATTTAAAAAAAAAAACAACCAACAAACAACAGAAAAAAAACCCAAACTCCTCTACAAAGCACAGCGATAGCTTCAGGCATCACCTTTCCCAAGATAGTGTAAATTACTACTTAATCCAGCATCACACCTCAGGCCCTCTTGAAAATCGCTTAAGTGACTACTGCAGTCAGAGCTTTAGCTGGAGAAGAGATAAGCAACCCAGCCATGATGAGGTATGAGACTGATGCAAATTTATGTAGTCACAGGTTCACTTCTGCTTCACATATTGCTTTAGTGTTCTTTACCATGCTTGTAAGTGAGGATTTGAATCCAGAAAGTTTTAATCTTTCTTTGCTGAATAAGTCTTTTTTCTCCAAAAGGTGCCAAGTCTCAGTGTATGGGCAAACTGTCACCTACTCAGTCTGTGTAGGAAACATGATTCTTACTTCCTGAAAGAATTTAACAACATCTAAAAAGTTTCATGTGAGCCAGAAGTGAACCAAGAGTTTATCAGAAGGGCCTTCACCAGAGAAAGAATAAGGGCAACTCATTTTTTAGACTAAATATCAGTTACACTTCAGAACAGCACCTTCAAAAAAAGGCATGGAAGATAATTTATCTTTTTAATTTCTGAGCACTATAGGTGATATTGCTCCAAATGGGATGAGTTACACTACTCTCAGGAAAGAAATCTGTGGCCTGCTGGAGGTGTGTGTGCACGACATTCTTCAGAAACACGTATTCCCAAGAAATGCAAATGGAAATTCCCAAGAATCCTGGAATGGCCAGTGCCTGGACAAGAGAAACACCCACCCTTTACACTTGTTAGTGTTAGCCGTTAGCTACCCGGACAACATCCTTGTAGCACTGCAAGGGTCCCTTGCACCTCTGCTTCAGGATGGGATTAACTCAACCGCCCCACTGAGCACAGAGAAACCCCTCCAAGGCACAGACCAGAGCCTGCATTTCATAACACTTTAAGTTGAATTCAGTGAACCACTGGTGCAGGGCTTCCTAGCCCTCCCCCTGCCTCCCGATGCTGATATGGTCACTCCTAGGTTACTTCTGTTACAGCCCATCCTGTGGCTAAGCTCCAGCAGCTCAGCTGCCCTCCTTAACTCGCCCAGTGCACTACTGATCTGTTCCATCTCCAACCCAGTTGTCAAATGCCATGCCTTGAACCCAAAAGGGCTGTCAGAAATTACCAAAAAGGCAGAAAGCAAACTGAGAAGGTGAAAAGGAAATTATGTTGCCTGGACACACAGTAACCAAAGAGCTTTAGGCTCCATCATAAGCTCTTCCTGCTTAAGCATGTCACAGAATCATAGAATCGTTTAGGTTAGAAAAGACCTTTAAGATCACCAAGTCCAACCGTAAACCTAACACTGCCAAGCCTACCACTAAACCACGTCCCTAAGCGCCACATCTACATGTCTTTACCTCCAGGGATGTCCTTTGGGTGCATTGAGCAACATGGCTAACGTCTCTCACATGCTCGTACACTCTCTTTCTTGAGGAAAAGGATGAGTTTTGGTTTGGAATTTATTTACTACACACTTGGTTCTAAACACGTGCTGGAGACATCAAGGGCAGAAAAATACACTTCATGCTGAGAATTAAAAGTTGTGAAACTGATATGAGGACTGGGTGGCTGGTTCTAGGAAACACATTTCTTCAGGCTTGGGCTAGTTTTGAGAAAGTTCTGTCCCCAGGCTGAAGCTGTTGATTGACTATACCTGCAGGGTACAGTGCATTTGATAATCTTCCCAACACCAGCAAGTACTAGAAAATAGGACACAGACATGTTCCCACTTCACAGTGTATCCTAAAGAGAGAATACAGTAGGCAGGGCTGTTGAATTTCTGTCTGTCTTTCCCTTTTGCATCACTCTTAGGATTCATCATTCATACAGGCTGATCCTGGCCTGCCCAAGATCCCATTCCCCATAAAGAGCTCACAGGCAATACTGCACAACGTGGAACACATCAGTCCTGTAAAAGTGAGTGGGGCTGTACATCTGCACAAACCTGCTGACACGTGCATGCATTTTCATGATCAGTGTTATCATGTATGATAACTCTTAATTTAAAATTGGCCAAGTAGCATAATGACTGGGTGATGACTCAGCAGGCTGAAGCATTTGATAAACAACTAGCTCCATTCCCATACATGCCTGCTTAACAAGTAATCAACTGTAGGCAAAAGTAGGGAGAAAATTTATGAGAACCACAAAAGTACTTGGGAAGAGGAATAGGGTTCAAACACAAAAAGAAGAGCATATACAGACCACTTCCTTAAAAGAACACTACTTTTGTGTTTTACAGGGTTTGCAAAGGAGAAAGGAACACACGTATTCCCCTTTGTTCTCTCCCTCTAAGCCTGTGGATCATCAGGGATATACAGAGGCAGAGGATAACCAGGGGGTACCTGAAAGAGAGTTGGCTGATACTGGGGGTTAAGACATACTTGGGCATCTCATGTTACGTCCAGCTGTAGGCCAGACCACCTGGGCATCAAAATTTTGCTATAGCATTTTCAAAACAGGACACTTTCTATCTCAGCTGGCATGGTTCTCTAAGTAAGGACAGCATAGCAACACGTCCTGGGAAGTTTCTGTATACATTTTAGGTTTTGTGTTTCCTATGCTCTTTTTATGTTCA
>NW_008823922.1:947273-951574 GCF_000699105.1 Pygoscelis adeliae | reverse complement strand
TACCTATCTTTTGCTCTTCACTCGATTCCTACTAACAATATCAGAAACAATATCATACATCCCATATGCCGGCATGAGGTGAAACTAGGTAAAATCTTGCAGGTTATTCCAGTCTGACAATTCTGTAAAACAAAAAAAAAATGTAACATGGTGTTAGCTGGGAATACAGCAGAGAAAGGTCTTCTGTATCTCTCACTAAGCAGGGATGTCAGACTTGACAAGCTCTGATGTTTTTCATTGAGAAATCACTTTTTTGGTCTTTCCACAGACAGCACACTACTTTATAAATCAGAATTGAATTACTCTCAGGTTCTGTTTACTACCAAAGACTTACTTCACTCCGTTTGCCCACACAAGACAACACATGATTAACACCCACATTCCAAAGAATTTGCTGCACCAGGACAATTTCAGTGAGGACTGAGCCCTTGGGCTGACTACAACTAATTCAGTGGTTAGGCAGAAGGCTCCAAAGATACTATGTTTTCACAAGTTCATGGAAATCACTTGGAAGAAGCAATAAATCTTGTTAGCATCCTCTCTGAGACAAAGTTTACATGGTATTTTCAAACTTAATTCAATACTTGAGAATCCTTACAGGAGTAGGCTAATTCAGAGCAAACTGGTCATTGTGTGTTGCGGTGTTCACTGAACAACAGATTTAGGAATGTGTGCATGGTGCTAAATACACACCTTTCAAATCACTTGTATTTTTATTCTAGGATTACCTAACAAAGAAGAATTGTCCCCAGTCAATCTGCAAACAGCAGTTCAGAAAACAAGCCACAGGTGTGGAACCAGTGACCACGCCAGCTTCTGTACAAACCACAGCAGCAGGGACCATGTTCTTAGGTAGAAAGTGTTGAGAAAAGCTGGACTGTTCCTCCTCTTTATCCCAAAATAATGTGGTCACAGCACTCCCCAAAGACAGGCAGCAGTACAGATTGAGATCTGTCACAGCCTCAGGGGACAAGGATCCCCCAGGTCCCTGCTAAATATCTTAACCACAGGTTAGACGCCTCTTTACATCTCCTGCTCCATGGTGCAATTTGGTCTTTCAGAATGTCATGCAACAGTGCTGTTTATCATAAAACAACTCCACTCCTTAAATTCTGTCCAATCAGCACTTAAACATGCTCTCTTATATGTGCAGACATCACACAGCACTCTACTGCTGCTCGTAAGTGAATTTTTATTTCCTTTTATCGGTGCAGGTTTCTGCCAGTGAGTCAGTCTGCTAGTGGAGACGGACTAGGAACTGCGGCAGAAGGCACAAGCAAGGCAGTCAAAGCAGAGGTAAGTTGCTTGTACATATGTGTTCATGGTCTCTTCCGCTGTTGCCTATCTCCATAAAGATGTGCAGTCTTGCTTTTGTGCAGTTGCTTGTCAGACTAGACAGCCTGCACCCTTTCTGATCTGCAAGGCTGTTTTTATGCATCAAAGTGCCTGTTTGCTAAAGTTGAGGAGAGGAAGAATTCTGACCTGTGCAAATGGGAAAAAGGAGTAACTGATGGTTTCACTTTGTTCTACTTGTGTTGGGTTTTTTTCTAAGGATGTAACTGGGGATGCATGAAAATCCTGGTACTGAAAGCACGTGCATAAATTGGACATTTTGTTTCCACAGTTTCAAATGCATTTAAGCTTTCCTTGTAAGTTAAACAGGAGATTCTGGTACCCACTAGCCACATTAATTGCCCTGGTGCCTTTCTGTCTCATTTATAGTGTATGTGAAAAAAATATTATGACTCTCTCAAGAGTACATTGATTAATTTCTAGAAGGTTTAAAGCTTATTTTCACTGAATATCAGAAGTCTCCAGAAATGGCCTTTTGAATGTATCTTTCAAGTGGTCTCTTCCTCTACTTTTTTTTTTGATTTAAATATTCCCATTAATTCCAGTTTGCCATGGTAAATGCTGCTCTTCGGTGTTGTTTCATTAGATAAAAAGAGTAGGTGGCTATTCAAGGCTCCTACAGTCAAGACTTTGCCACTGAAATTAATGAGACAGTGCGTGCCAAACCTTGGAGTTTATTGGCACACTCTCTCTGATTTACAAAGAATTCATCTGGAAGTGCCTTAAAACATGCCAGCTAAGCCAGGTGACAACATAGTACATAGAAAAAAGTATACCCTAAAAAGGGAAACAATCTAGCTACTCCATAGCCTCACCTATTAGCACAAAAACAAACTGGACTTAAGCCGAACTTTTCAGTTTCATTCCCAAACAATGTTTCCACATGCAGAAATAGAGAAACATGTTTTACTTCTATTTGAACGGAATAAAACAGCAGGAAGCAGTGGAGTATCAACTATAAAACTGTTGCTTCCAGAGCACACAGGTGGGAGGATTTCTGTTCTATTGACATGTGCTGGTTTTGGCTGGGTTAGAGTTATTTTTTTTCACAGTAGCTAGGATGGGGCTGTGTTTTGGATTTCTGCTGGAAACTGTTGATAACACAGGGGTGTTTTAGTTACTGCTGAGCAGTGCTGACACAGAGTCAAGGTCTTTTCTGCTTCTCACCCCACCCCACCAGCGAGTAGGCTGGGGGTGCACAAGAAGTTGGGAGGGGACACAGCCAGGACAGCTGACCCCAACTGACCAAAGGGAAATCCCACACCATGTGACATCATGCTCAGCATATAAAGCTGGGGGAAGAAGAAGGAAGGGGGGGGACGTTCGGAGTGATGGTGTTTGTCTTCCCAAGTAACCGTTACGCGTGATGGATCCCTGCTTCCCTGGAGATGGCTGAACACCTGCCTGCCGGTGGGAAGGAGTGAATGAATTCCTTGTTTTGCTTTGCTTGCGTGCGCGGCTTTTGCTTTACCTATTAAACTGTCTTTATCTCAACTCACAAGTTTTCTCACTTTTACTCTTCTGATTCTCTCCCCCATCCCACTGGGGGGGAGTGACCAAGTGGCTGTGTGGGGCTTAGTCACCATCTGGGGTTAAACCATGACATGACAGAAGAATGGAAGTGTTCACCTACAAAGTGGATAGACTAGAGTGAGTTTGGATGCCAGTATTAAAATCAAGGGCATATCCCAGTTTTGGTTTAATCCAAATGTTCTAGTGACTCAAAGGGTATGACAGAATTAATCAAAAATGAAAAGAATAGAGAACTCCCTGCCTCATGAAGAAGTTCAGAGAGAACAAATCTCTTGACTATCCTTTCCAGGCTCTCCAAATCTTAAAAATCTTGCCCATGATATGTCAGAAAATATACTGGTTTTATGACCTGTTTCCTCTATGCTGATTACAAAGGTGGCTACAGCTAAAAAGCAGGGCACTAACTAGATAGAATTCACTCTGCAATTTCTGTTCAGAAAAGCTTCCCTGGGACCAACAGTCAACCCCAAAATCCCACAAAAATGCAGTTTTTCCTCCAGGTGGCCAAGGCACAGATTTACAATAGGGAGGACCATACATGAGAGAGAAAGGAAGGAATTCATGGCACACACTAGCATCGATATCATACAAGCACATTCCCCCAGGTCTGTTCCACATCTTCCTGGAGCCCTTGACTCACTCTTGGCCTCCACTACATGACGTGAGCTGTGGACAGTCCCTCCTCACACAGGTACTTATTCTGGCAGCCCCCTGAGGAACAGACCTTGCGCAACCTTCAGGAGACTCCCCACTTGGGTCTTCATGTGGAATTCCACTGCACTCTCTTCCTACAGCAAACACCCCTGCATGTGCTCTTTCACACAGCCCCAAGATGTGGTGTTCGGCAGGATTCACAACACCCTCCGCTCTGAATTCAGACAAAAGCCAGTACAGGAAGACTCGCAACCCTGAATGCTTTATGAACGTTGTAAGTTGCGTCACTTTCTCTCCCTTTCTTCCTAAATTGTCTCTCCCAGTACCACTACCACCGCCCCATCGCTATCAGTCCCTGTCAGGAGGCTAAAAGTAGGACCCCTTCAAAGGGGTCCCTCCAGCATTGTGGTAGGGAGCACCGGCCTAGAAGAAACCTTGATGCTCCTATCCAAAAAGTCTGAGCTGCCAGAGAGAAGAGTTCCCTTGCGGTGGAGGCAAAGCCTGGTTTCTAGTCTCAAGGGAAGCAAAGCCCTCCCCTTCTGTAACAACCTGCTTGCTCAGGAGAGTGGCAAGGCAGGTTGAATCCCTTCTTCAAACTGCAGATCCTCACAACACAAAGTAATCCAAGACCCCTTGCTCTGAATCACCAAAGATTTCCTCACAATAGTGGCAAGAATGTAATAGGTGGTGCTCTGCGTGAGTCTGTAATAGGAGACCCACCCTCCCTGGCTTGCCTAGCCACGCTTTGGCGAGCAACGATT
>NW_008823922.1:934829-946665 GCF_000699105.1 Pygoscelis adeliae | reverse complement strand
GGTGAACTCTGTCATCCTGCCACTCTCACAAGCCTGTGTAGTGCTTGGGTACCACTGCTACAGCAATTACTACCTAGCCAAAACCTAAGCAACGTGGGCTATGTCTGGAAAGCTCCAAGTATAACGAGGTGCTTCTACCTGAGCAAACGCAGCTCTTGGTATTTCAATTTGAGAGGTACAGCGTTAAAGAGCATACACAAACCACGTCGCACAAACACAGCTCAACCGCTCTCACTGCCGTTTGCATCTTCCAGCCTCCATGGCTATGGCATAGCATAGATGTGATCATCCCCAAAAGACAGAGGCATGGGTTGTGCTGTCCTGCAGGAATCCCTTTTGGGTCCCTTCCTACCAGTACAACACAGAGCAGTAGAGAAAAAGCCAGCGATATGTCATCACACGCATCTTCCTGGCATGTTCTTGGCTAGTTTCACATTCCTGGCCAGAAGCAGCCTCTAGACACCTTCTCCACTCATCTCTACACTGTAAGTGCATGTTAACAAGCTCTCCTTTGGCTTCCCACAGAGTGAAATTATCAGATATCATGGATACCCCAGCGAGGAATATCAAGTTACTACGGAGGATGGATACATTCTTGGTGTCTTCAGAATTCCCGCTGGGAGGAACAGCCAAAATACAGGTGTGACACAGTTACAGGACATAAGGAAGGTCTGAGAGCCTACTCTTACATGGGTCCCCCATCTTTCCCCTTTGCACATGCAATGGCACGTTCCATACCTTTCCATCTCAGCAAGAGCACCTAGTCAGGAATGTGGCCTGAATTCTGCATATAGGTTAAAAAACTCCTGCAAAACCAGACTCTGCACCCCAGTTTTAACTACACATTACTTACTACTACAGCATAAGAAAACCCTCTTCTTTTACAGGGAAAAAGCCTGCAGTCTTGCTACACCATGGTACTTTAGGAGATTCTATTCACTGGATTTCCAACCTGCCCAACAACAGCCTAGGCTTCATCCTCGCAGATGCCGGCTATGATGTCTGGATGGGAAATAGCCGAGGGGACACCTGGTCTTTAAAACACAAGACCCTTAAGCCCTGCCAGAAAGAGTTCTGGCAGTTCAGGTACTCCATGGAGAAAGAATTGCTGAAGAAAGCAACTTTCAGGGGACTAGCAAGCTTGGGTAGTTAATATTGGGATGCAGAAACTTTCTTCTTCTGGTTACATGAAATAATCCCCTTCTGGATTATATGAAAACCCTACTGGTTTTCATATAATCTGACTTCTACTGGGACACGCAACATCTAAGGAGACTAGACCAACTCTTTTCCCCAGATGCAGCCACTTCTGGGCATGTCAGGGGGGTCATAAGAAGGACTTGGCTACATGATCTGGACAGGCCCTTCTGGAATCAGCACATACAGAAGCAAAGCTGGAAGTACACAGGTCACCTTTGTTCATACACAGTGCTGGTTTCTTTGGGGAAAACACTTCCAAAACTGGGAGGCATCTGTAACCTTGAAGTCTCCCACCAGATACCATGTCCCAAGTGCGGACAGGAGAGGAGACTGCTCAGCTCAGTCTAGAAATCTAATCTATCACAACTGATCTTAACTGAGAGATAAATATTTTTTGTAACCCATGCTGGTGAGAGCAATATTTAAATTCAGGTCCCCAAGGGCTGCAGCTGACAGGCGAAACTGGCACCTCCTCCGCAGAGAGCCCAAGGCACCAGGCAGCCTGGCAGTACAGCTGTGTCTCTCTACCCCCTTTCTCAACTCAAGCAAGAACACAGACAAAGTGTGCAACCTCATCTTTCAGTGGGTCCTGCTTGGTGCAACGAACAAAACTGACATTCAGTAACTTACACTGTGATAGCCGAATTGTCTGCTAGCTTTTTGTGTTTCTCCCCTTTAGCTTCGATGAGATAGGTAAATACGATATTCCAGCAGAGCTGTACTTCATCATGAATAAAACTGGGCAGAAGGATGTATATTATGTTGGTCACTCAGAGGCTTCAACTGCAGGTAATGTTAGGACTGCCTGGGTACAAAACAGTTAACATCACTACCTGATTGGAATATGTCTCTCCCTGTTAACTATCTTTCTTTCTCATAAAAAGTTATGGAAGTAACTTAGGAAGAAGTACTTTCTAAACTGACACTTGCAAAGTATGGGAAACTTTTCTAAGAACTGTTCTATCTGAAACAAGCAAATAATAGACAATCCAAAACCACTTTTAACTTCTGTAAGTAAGGATTACTGATATATAAAAGCTATTATTTACCAGGTACCCTGTACTATAGTTTGCTAAGTATCTTTTCTTATTACACTCTAAGCATTTATTGTTGTTTTTTCAATCTTCCAGTAATTTGATGTTTTTCTTAAAGTTGCAGTAACAATGAGCTTTTATTAATCTCAGTTTGTAAGATTTATATGTCAAATCCTCATGGATTAGATGTAAATACTAACACAACAGTCCATGAAACAGTTCAAACAACAGAAGACAAAAAACATAAAATTACTAAGTCTCATAACTTAATGCCAGACTTACTGGCATTTAAAGCATAGTTCATGTATGACTATAACTCACCACATTATTATTTAAAAACAAATTACCAGACACGGGAAATTAGAAGAGAAAGATTAATGCTAAAAACTTCTTGCTATTAGCACCTGCATATGAACATCAACTCACTTACGGTCTTTGAATGTTGTTAGTATGTATGATTTACATATAAGATCCATGAGTAGATACTGGGGTTTATGCCATGGTGTACCATTGCCCTTTTACAAAAATAAACTTGGAAACAGAGCAGAAAATGGGGGGAAGTGGCATGTGGCCACATTCTTAGTCAATTATTTTCCTTTCTTCTCATAAGTGCATTCTAAGGGTCTTTTGGCAGAACAAATCATCCAGGCCAAGACAACACCTTGTTTATCTTTAGATACCTGTGTTTCAGGCAACCAGTTAAAGTTCTCACCAAATCCATTGGTGGAGAAATTTGGACATGTTCAGAAAACAGGATGGGATGCACCTTCTCTCCTCTCCTTTCCTCCCCATATGCTTCCTTTATGTGTGTATTCACTCTCACCTGAGTTTGCACGTAGTTACAAGTAAAAAATTCTGCTTTTAACCTACCAACTTTCAGATTATTGTATTACTGCATGCCAGCATAAACATATATAGTCTTTTAGAGACTGTAAGCTGAAAAACTCATTATTTTATTACAGCTTGGGGAACTTTAGAGGGAATCTGTATTAAGAAAATCTGATTAATGCATCTTCTCCCATAAAAATGGCCTTAATGCAAATTTATCAGTTCTTAGAAAGTCAATTTCTGGACATGCTCTAATGAACCTGTATCTTTAGAATGAACTCTGCCTCCCAAATAAAAATTTCAAGAAAAAAGTATTTTCCTTCGGTCTGCAGCACAGAAATGGACAACAAACAATGGGCTGCCAATCTAGTCTCACTTCTTTGCTGCCTACTCCTTTTTTATTTGTTTGGTCTGTAGAGATCTCTTCACTAACTGGACTTGTGTCTTCTGTGTTTGCAGGCTTCGTAGCATTTTCTACTTACCCTGAGTTGGCTCAAAGGGTTAAAGTGTTCTTTGCTTTGGGACCAGTAACCACAATCACACATGCTACCAGTCCTCTGGTAACATTTGCACGTCTTCCCCAGTCACTGATCAGGGTATGTCATTCCTCTTTCTAAAAGACATAACTGTCTGCTTTGTCTCTACTGGATTCTCTCAACCTGAACTGATTTTAAGGGGGTGATGAGTTAAGAATGAATTCAGTGTATCAGACTTCTGACAGTGCTGGTGGACTTCAGACTTTCCACAGAGCTAAGCTGCAAGGCTTGACACGGTATCTCTTTCGGAACTTCTTTAAGATAACAGGTATACTTTCACCATTATTTGTTTAAATCAAATATTTTTGAAGGAAGCTCACAAATACCAGAATAAAAGGAGTCTAACATAGTCTACTAAATCTAGCTTAAGCGCTAGTAGAAAACCACAGATAAGATATTGCACATCTTAATTTTATTAGACATGCAGTTCATTTATGCTTGTGAAATATTTACTTGTAAAATGATAAAGGAAACTTAAAGGGAAATACCTATTTCAGACCAGAATTTGCCATTTTAATAGAATTTGCTGGGAATGGTGGAAATCCTGCATGCTATATTTTATGTCAAACTGCAGGAGCACACGTTCTTTCTGTCCAAGCTGTACCCATTACATGACTATAGAGCCTCCAGCTCTACACCCTTCTCGTTTGTCTAGTCCCTCTTTACCTAGTAGCAATATTCACAGGACAGTTTGTGCACCTGCCTGGAAGAAACAGTAGGGCAAAAAGGGACTTCCTATACTCTGCAGTCATGAGTGCAGCCAACGGCCCTTTCTCACTGAGGTCAGTGCACTAAAACCAGATGGATAGTGACCTCCAGGACTCACGCCTAATAAGAAGCAGGAAGAACATGTGGTGTGCTCTTGCGAAGAACACACTTTAAAGGATACTGGGATGGCGAGCAGTTTCAGCAATCTTAGTTAAGAGGCGAGGCTATTAGAAAAGAGGGAGTGACAGTTTTCTGCATAAAATAATCCTGCAACAAGGAAAAAAAAAAAAAGTTTTGCACTTTTCCTCACCTCAGTTACTACTTGGCTGCAAAGGAGTTCTTCACCAGAATGAATTGCTGAAAGGGCCTCTAACATGGATCTGCAGATCTCTGGGAAAATTTTGCGGCAGTATCTTCTGCTACATAGCTGGGGACAGGATACAAAATCTGAACACGGTAAGCATGTCCAAGAACACTTTAATACAAGTAAAGATAAAGTAATTTTGAAGGAAAACAATTTTTCTGCCTGACGTCTACATACAGTTGCAGGAACATAGAGAAATGTGTTGGGGTTTTCAAGTAATGACAACTAGAACATGTCTGTTCTCCAGTGGCCTTTGATCTGTCATACTCAGACGATTTAACAAGCATTCCCATAAAAAGCTCCCACACATGTAGCCTCATTATGCTTGAGCAGACAGTCTATTAACAATCCTCCTCTACAAATTAAGCACAGCACTATTTAAAAGCATCACACAAACTGTAGAAACTGGCAAAAACAAAAGCCATACACACTCCCCAAATGATGTTTTCCGTATGACTAAGCACTATAATGGGAAAGACTCTCCCAAAGGGATAAAATTCTACATACTCATTCCTACTGTAAACTCACATATTTCTGAGTCTCTCTTCAACTTTCTTTTTGATATTTGAAGAATATCCTATTAAAATGGGGTTTTAACAGAGCAGCAGTATGTTGCGCAGGTCCTTCACAGCTTTATTCTGTCACAACACGGGTTCCATGCCTTTATAACACTTCTGCTTTCTCTCCAGAGTCGAACAGATGCATACGTAGGACATTCCCCTGCTGGAACATCAGTACAGAACATTATTCATTGGCATCAGGTATAACTGCGCACTGACATATAAACAGACTCTTACTGTTGCTTTTTATGCAACCAACAGCCTCCAGGGAAGTCCAGAGGCGAAGGATCTGGGAAACTGCCCATCACATCTTCTCACATGCTGCTGTGAGCACCTGCCACAGAGGGAGCACTGTTTCCCATGGCTCACCAGACCACTACCTGAGTTGCCCCTTTGGTATCGGGCACTGAGATTTGCCCAGGGCACACCAGGCCTCTCCGCATGTTGGGCTCTAATGGCTTCCAGCCTTCATCTTTATTTATGCCTTGAAAGCTGCAGAAGAGAACGCAAGCATGGTCTAGGCACTTGGCAGGCAGTAGGAGGATAGTGGAAACTTGAGCAGCCAGGGGATGATCCACACAAAGAAGTGATCCAGGTTAAGGCTTTTCTCCCAGAGAATTAATTGCAGCCTGGATCACCTCCCAAAGCCAGTTAATCACACAAACACTTCTGCTGGCACAATGGCAAAGTGGCGAACTGCCTCTTCTGCTGGCATCTTACACCACTCTCAGACCTCAGCTTGTTCTGCCTATGATCCAAATCAGACCAGGGCAAGAGAGCATTGGCTCAGAAACACATTACTGTGTGTGCACAGAATTGTGGCCACTTCTGCCAACACCTAAATATATGCATGCTCCTGCACACACCCCTGACTAAAATTCCCAGAATGCAGACCACCAGCACCCAGAGCCAGAAAATAGACAAGCTAGCAGATTTCTAGCATATCCTCAGTTACTTAAAGGTTTGGATAAAAAAAAAATGCACACACGTCTTCAGTAAGACGGATTCATCTTTTTTTTTTTTTTTCCTTTTAGACAAAGCACATTCAAGAAGACAAGAGTTTAGTGTTAAGCTAATCACACACTGCTCCCAATAGCCAAACTCTTGTAAGAAGTACAGAGCCTCTGGACATGTTGCCCCTACTGTGACCAGACCAGGCAAAACTGACACACAAAAGACAAGATGTTTAAGGAGAGATCTTATATTACACTAGACTAGTAATAGCCCTGACACACCTCCGTGTCACAAACAGGGACCCCAACTTTAGCTAACTAAGATAGTCAAAAACAAAACATACCAAGGGTGGCGTCTGAGGATCCGGAGAGGAAGTTAGCAAGAGGAAAGGCAATGAAGCCACTCGCCCTACAATCCACCCTTAGTACCCCTGGAAGCCTGCAACCAGAGGAAGGGGTGGGAGTAACTCACAGTCCGCTGCCTGAGCCTTGACTTCAATCACAGGCAGGAAAATGCCTCCTGCAATCTGCAGGATTGGTCTCTCAACACTTACATTTCATCCGTTCTTTTAACAGCTAACACGTGCAGACCAATTTCAAGCTTATGACTATGGCTCTAAGGAAAACATGAAGAAATACAACCAGGTAAGGCAATACGGTTTCCCTGAGAACTCATCCTCGGGTCCTGGCAAAACTAAGAACAGAAAAGTTCAGATTTCAGCATCTTGAGTGCTACAGAAAGAGGGAGAGAGTGGTCTGAGATAATGTTTCACCTGAATCTAATACTCACACGTGTAAAAGTCTATTGACAGACAAGGCGTAGACCGTTCCTCGCAGACAGGGAACAGAAGTTCCTTTTGCCTCCCCTACTGATGCAGGGATGTGTCCAACGACATGTCAATTTACCTGCCATTCCCAAAAGGCTAAGAGCCACACCCAAGTCCTAGGGCTGGGTGAGTATGGAGCTCTTCACTTCCCCAAAAATCCTCAAGGTCTGCCTTTCAGTTAAAACTTGGGTTGGAAAAAAAAAAAAAAAAAAAAGTGGAAATGCATACCTTGGTTTTGGGAAGCTACTTACCACAAAAATAAAACAGAAGGCATGATTCAGTACAGCACAGTGGAGGCTACTGCTGTGGTGAACTAATGTAGCCTGTACGGAAAAAAGGAAATGGGCAAAACTTGGTCACTAGGAGCTTTGGTTACTGCCTAATCAACACTCAGAAACGCTGCGCTCCTCCTGTAACACTGATAACTTGCCTGACAGTTTTCTGAGATTTGATCAGATCAGTTGACTTGTAGTGAGCTTTTCTGAGTCAGGGCAGATTATTTTATGGGTGGCACATTATTTTACAGGTGGAGAAAGACTCCAAAGATTTCTCAGACACCTTCCATCCACACATAAGGTCTTTAAATACTGAAGTTTAAATTTTGGAACAGGCAATGTTCTATTCCCAATACTTTGGCTCGTTAGGAAACTGCCCAAAAAAGCAGTCAATGAGAAAAACAACAGAACCACCTTTAGATAATAGGGGTCAATTTAAAAGCATCTTGTACATGGTCCCTTACCACCCCGTAGACAAATAAACGTCCTGCATTAAGTCATTTGGCTTAGGTCTCAGAAGATCCCCATTCTACTCTTCCGTGTTTCTTTGATTTCCTCTGTGAGGATAGGCAAGGCAAGTATGTTCACGGGCTATTACTCCATCAGAAGCAACACTGTGACCTAAAGAGAGTGTCAAGTGAAGTCTGGAGCAATACAACTGAAAGTCTTTCACTTCATGCCCCATAAAAGCATGAAGAGGACCCTACATAAGCCAAAAATGGGACACACATGAACAACAACTCTGCATTTCTTGCCTGGTAAACACAGACACTGCTGTTTCCATATCCCCACCTCTGAAGGGCACAAGCAGGTGTCAAACTGCAGGACAACTCCTAGCCATGCATGAAGGAAAGACACAGGAATAGGGTGGATCATTCCTTTTCACGGTAGACAGGGAACGGGGTTGGGGAAACAAGCACTAAGAGGGTGGCCTTCCTCCTTACTGCTTTACTGTAGTGAGTGCAGAAGGGGGGGAGAGGTGCTCGCACAGAATCCTTTCTCCAGACACAACTTCTGATAAAAGAGCATTCACTCAGGTCTCCCTTTCTTACAGTCTACTCCTCCTGCGTACAAGATAGAGAAGATAAGCACACCAATTGCCGTTTGGAGTGGTGGACGTGACAAATTTGCAGATCCGAAAGACATGGCAAAGCTACTTCCTCGGATTACTAATCTCATTTACCATGAGCATTTTCCTGCTTGGGGACATCTTGATTTCATCTGGGGCCTTGATGCAACTGAGAAAATGTATCGGAAAATCATTGAACTAATAACAAAATACCCTTAAAGCTTCACACAGGGAATTCATTCATCCAGTAAAAACCCTTAAGATTTTTATTTACCAGTAGAATATGGGTATAGGAATTGGCATAGGTGTTTACCCTATGGTAAATGGGTTTACCCTATGGCTTATGCAAACCACTGTTGATCGGTTTGCCATTTTTTTTACATTGTTTTCCATGGTGTTACATTATTTTGGTGACTGCAGTCTCTCGGAGGAAGTTGAGGTACAGGGGGATGACTGCTGAAAATACAAACATATTAGAAGGAACACTTCAAGAATCACTTATTTTGGAAGATTTTACCTTTTATACGACTGATTTTGCTACAACTAAGATTTCATTATCTCTTCCCTTGTAGATCAATACCACATATTCCACCTGAGACAGAGGTGTCAGCCCATGAAAACCCAAAAGTTAGAGATACTAACTTCTCTGTTGAAGTATTACTGATCTTTGTTTAAATTAAATCATCTATCCTCTTGATAGAGTGTTTTGCCTGTTTTCCTCTTCTCACATTACCAACAGCAGCAAGCCAGACCCAGAAGACCTTCAGTTGTAAGACTACCCTGGCATCTAAGCAGACAGTAGTTGGCTTTAATGGCCCAAAATCCCAAGGAATCCAACATCAGAAAACTTATGTCAGAGAGAAATCACTTGATTGTTGGACAGATGCAGATACTCACTTACCCTCACACTAACTAATGTTAACCCCCTTACTACAAAGAGCACAACTGTCTTCATGCTCATAACCTGGCAACTGAGGATTGAGGAGATGTAGACACAGCAGCAGCCTGCACATAAAGGACAACAGCATCCTTCTCAAGAACTATTCCTGGCACTGTCAGTAAAGAAGTTGTTTCAATTTCTTCTAGCTTCTCAGTTCACTGTGTTAGCATGTCCCAGTTGCTCACCTACAAGATTATTCTAGGAGGTGAAAGATCACATCAAAGGGGTCATCAGTACAGGCCAAGACAGGGTAGCTCAAGCACTGTGGGTGTTTCTGGGTGGAGGCTTAAGCCCAGATTCCTCAATCAAGACTTGTGGCAAATGAAACCCATTTGGTGATAATCTGGGAGATAGACATCAATATGTAAGCAAAACATGTTTGTCTCATGCAATATAGAAAACACATGCTAAGCAGATGACACACCTTCTCTAGCAGCAACCTTCCCAGCAGGTACCATTGGGAACTGAGCTCACAACTTCTGGGGGTGTTGGCAGTCCAAGACACGGAGATTGCGAAGTGACTACTCTCACTTACACCACATTATTTATAAACCCCAGTGTCCTGACTGCCCCAGAGAACTCAAAACAGACCTAACTCACCTCCACAACGTAACAGGGCAGACGTGGCCACAGGCACATCAAACATTACACCCAATACAAACATGAGCTCTAGGTCTGAAGGGAGGGGGAGCACGACCAAAATTCCAGCTCAGGTAAAGAGGAAGCGAGCACCTCTTGGAACTGTCTGGCAGCAAAGCCCTTCACCTCTGCTTTCACTCACACTTCTGCCACACCACCTAACGTTCAGACAAGATGCACACGATGAACCTGACAGCATGACACTGCACAAAACATACGATGGAAGGGAGGGAAAACAAAGGATCGCAACACCAAACTCCTTCTACCCTCACCAGTGGTGCCTTTTCCCTGCCACAGCATCAGAGCTAGCCATGAACTAACTCCGTGAAGCAGAGCACATGGCTCTGCCCGACTGAAGAAAGCAAATGGCAGACACTGGGGACTGCCCTTTCTGGGAGATGAATGAAGGGGGATCTAGCAGTTCCTCAAAACCTGGTTGTGTGGACACAGGACTGAGATTAAGCTCACCCAGCTTGGAAGCAGCCACCAAGGGGCACTCCAGGACATCAAGTTCAAACTTCTCTAGAGGGCCTTCCTGTGCCGTACAAGAAGAACCAGCCACAGACACACCCTGCAACAGGTTACAGGGAAGCATTCAGGTCAGTGACCAACACTGCTTGGGAAAGAACGCAACGCGCAGTGACTTCCACACTGAACACCTTAATCAGCCTAATGTTCAACCTAACATCACCTCTGACCTGAGTTTTACAAAGTATTGCCAAATTCTCTAATGGAAGACAACAATTTCCAAATGCCTATTAGATAGGCTCTCCATTTGCCAGAGACCAAATATTTGCAACCAAACGTTATCTTCTTACTGCCATCCATCAGGAATGCAGTCTTAGAATGGCCAGTGTCTGGACAAGAGGAACACCCACCCCTTACACTTCCTTTTGGAAGACTGTTAGCTACCTGGACAACATGCTTGTAGCACTGTAAGGGTCCCCTTGCACGTCTGCTTGAGGTTGGGATTAGCTCAACAGCCCCACTGAGCACAAAGAAACCCCTCCGTGGCACGGACCGGAGCCTGTTTTTTATAACACTTTCAGCCAAACTCAGCGAACCACCAGTGTCGCATGAAGAATACAAGCAAACAAGGGGAGTGCTCATACAAACAGGATTTTCATTGCTTGCCCAAATCAGCCCCTCCTGTTCTTAAAGCCAGGACTGAGACCTGTGGCCCTTACCCCAGCCATCAGCACCAAGAGTGGCACTTCAAGGCTGGGATGCCAAGCAGGCAGAACAGCCATGCACACAACAAAAGGAAGGAAAGGAAATGCCCTTACTATGCCTGGGGAGGGGCAGGATGAGATAAATACTTAGCTACATATGGTATCTTAGACCATATGTAAATTTCGGCATCCAGGTTTGTGCCCCAGGAAAGACATCAATACATTTCAATATCTGCTGAGCGAGTTCAGCAGAAGGCCACAAAAAGGTCATCCGAACTTATCATGGAGCAACTGCTGTGTTGGCTAGACATTCCTAGCAGAGATCTGGGCCAGCTCAGAGCACTGCACTGCATGGCCTCCTCGGAAACCCAGGAAACCGACAGCCTCTCTTCCTACTGCAACCCCCTACCTCCCCTGCCTTAGGGGAGAAAGTCCCCTCCTCTCCAGCCATCCCTCTTCCCAGGTACCACACACTGACCACTGCACCTTCATTTAAACCTTCCTCCTCTTCCTTCTTACTCACAGACACCTTCCTCAGCAACAGTGCTAACTGTGTTTCCCCTCAGGTAGCCGCATCCCAGGTGTAGGTTAGCCCAGGTGAGGCGCGCGTGCCCGCCAGTACCCAAGCGATGGCCGGACCGACACCAGGGACGTGGGAAACGCGGAGGGGAGACCCGCCAGGTGAGCACGGGCCACGCTGCGGAAACCCCCCTCGGGGCCCCTCCGCCCTC
>NW_008823922.1:889908-934165 GCF_000699105.1 Pygoscelis adeliae | reverse complement strand
GGAAATCGTCCTCCTCCGGGCTGGGCGGAACTTTATGTATGAACAGCCTCAGGCGGGGTGCGCGTTGGGGCAAGGAGGGGAGAGGGAGCAAGCTCTTGGTGCGTGGATGCGGCGTGGGCATCATGGTGTCACTGGCAGCTTCTGGGTGTGCGGGGAGGCGGGGGAGCAGCGAGCCCGGGCTGGGTAAAGCTGCCGATTTCACCGCGTCTACAAAAATAGGTGCTTATAGTATGGTGGGGAGCGGAGTTCAGAACGTTACCGTGGTGCGGAGAGAAACCTAACTTATAGCAGCACTCTATTTTTAAATAATTTCCACATACATGTGAAAGATTATCATTGGAACAGAAAGTGAAAGAATGTAAAAAAAAGAAGAAATTGTGATCGCTGGGCATCTGTTACGCTCCCATAAGCTGTTTCTGCTCACGTACCTCATTTTGTACCTACCTCATTCTGACCTCTGTAGGATCCAAGATGTCCCTCCAAAGTGCACCGAGGAACGTAATTCACATCTCTCGCACGTGGATGCACTGTCCTGTTTCAGAAGGGTGGCAAAAAGTCTCTTCTGGGGGAATGCCTCTTGGTTTGGAATTCTTTTTATTTAATATGCGCACGGTTCTGAATGTTTGTCTGAGAAGTCATGGGCAGGAAAAAAACCCACCTTTTACTAAGAATGGAAAGTGGTGAGATTATGAGGTCTTGGATGGACTGTAGTTCCCAGGGAGTTCATTCCTCAGGTGAAGACCGGCTTTGAGAAAGTTTTGTCTTCACAGAAGTGGGTTTTCTCCTCTTTGCAGGCTAAAGTGGTTGACTGTCCAAAGCTGTAGTCAGCATATATTTGATAAATTGCCTGACCGCTGCCTTAGGTCCTTGAAAATAGGATACAGACTCAGAACTTCATGAAACATTCCTAGAAGAATGGAGTCCAGTTTTGTTGTTGTGGGTGTTGCTGAGGCAATATATTGTGTCACTCTGTAACAGCTGGATTTTCTGACGTGCTAAATGCATTTCTGTCTGGTATATCGCATGTCTAGGTGCTAAAGGTATGAATAACTAAACCAAAGGCCAGTGTTGACAAGTCCAGAGTTTCATAGATCTCAGGAGAGTGTAAGAAGCATTCCTCCCGAACCCTGTATAATTCTGTAGGTGCAAATTTCATAGTTATGGTTTTTTAATAGTATTTTAAATGGCAGTAAGTGCAGGGGGGGTATTTTGTACTATTATGTTTAAAAACGGTGTTCTGTGTCTTGATCAGTCCTGCAATCATGTGTATTACTGATGTTGCTATGGGGATACTGTGAAGGCATTTCTCATGTGGTTTTCTTTACGTGCATGAAATATGCTCAAGGTCAGGCCTTAAGGCATTTCCTGGAAGTTAATCACGAAGCTGAGCAAGAGTGTAGCTCAAGGTGAGGGATGTCATGAAATCTTCAACTGCTGAGGGAGTGGCAAGGTGACTTATGCATGAAGACACTGAGCAAATGCTGTATAAAAATAAATATTTGCTCTCTGTTTGCTGGACTTGTATGCATAGTGGGTTTTTTCTGTTCATATCTGACTCCTGAGATTTTATTTCTGTATCAAAGGTTACATTTCCAGTTTGTGTTCTGAAACTTAGTTTGCTGCTGTGTGATGAAAGTCATTGTCTATATAATTTTAATAAATTTTTAAGATTTAGATTGCCATGCCAGAAAACGTATTTTCTGGTCATAGTTTCCATTATAAATAGAAGTATCAGTCCATGAACGCAAATGATCTTGCTTCTACAGTTCCTGAATGATCTGCGTGTATTGGCTTAGTACTGTTGCATAAGGCATCCCTTTTGTAAAAATCCAGCATTTTCAATCTTACACGGATGATGATACCTCACGGTAATGCTGTGAGTCAGGCACCTGCTCAGACACAACCCGTTGCCTACCACTTCCTACTGGCAGCTCTAGATGACTCACAGTTCAGCACACAACATATGGAATTGCATTAGGCAAGCTGTGGGCTCACTGCATAATCAGCGTAGAAAGTATCTTCCTCTTTTAGCATCTCTGAACCACTGTCAAAAGGCCTTCAGAGATGTCTAGCTCTCTCCGTTGATATGGAAAGGAGCTTGGGTAGGCTGCAAAGATCATTGGGCTCATCCTGGAGGGAAAAGCAAATAATTTGGAAATAGGCTCAAAGGTAGTCTGTGCATAGCTCCACTGGGATGAATAGCCTGTTGGCCTGCAAATGTATAAAATGTTAGCCGCAAATCATTGTGCTCAGCTTTGATATTCTGGAGAATTCAGCTGACTTTCAAGCAGCCCTGTGAGCTGACTATGTTACAGTCAGTGCTGCTATAAAACATGCGCTTGCCATCGTCAATCTTAGCAAACTTACAAAAGAGAAATTAAATATTGTAATTATCCGAATAGAAAAAATGGTCTAAAGCACACTGAATTCTTCTTGTAGAGCCAGACATTCCTGGGTTTTTTCCCCATCTGCTCATAACATGAGACATCCTGAATCATCTAGGATAGGGCAGGAGGTCAAAGACTTCATAATGAAATCAACTAACTGTATTATCTTAAAATAAGCATCGTACTGCAGAAACATGCCAGATTAACTGGTAGTTATTTGTACTGGTTGACCACACTCCATCCTGTAGATAATATCACTGTCATTTTTTTACCTGCACTTTGCTTACTTAACCATTAGTGTACAAAATATTCAGAATCCATTGAACTAATGCCCCAAATTATTTTTTTCTAGATTTGAGGCTGCAATGCAAGCTTCATTCTTTATAGGGAATTTAGTAGGCTTCAGAAGAACTGTGAATTTGTATGTCAGAAATGTCAATTAAATTTAATTCTCCTCTTTTTGTTACCTACATTATGAACCATAAGAAGTAAGACAGAATAGGAATTTGTCATCAGGTAGAAACAGAATTTGATTGTTGCAACCGGTTACTCACCCAATTAACAAATGTCCGTATTAGAGGTTATGGAGTCTGAGAGCGTTATAAAATTAAGTAGCAAATATTGCCAGAAAAATAATTACCTTTTATAGGAAGAACAGGAAGGTTCTTAACCCTTCTATCCTAGTGGGACTTCAGCTCTGAGAGAAATAGGGCTGCAGGCAGAAAAAGCTGTGGATTTGCAAGGAATCATGCTTGCTTTGTTTCTTGGAAGTCTATGAAGTGTTGCAGACCTCTGTGCTGATTTTAGCCTCTCATTTGTTTCCCTTAGCAACACAGCTTCTTGTCTTCATGGTGGCAGTTAGTTTTATCAGTGGTGTTATGTATTGCAGGTATCTCTTTTTGCAGTATTTCAGCTGAATCATCAAAGAACAAATTATATAACAACAGCTATTTCTTTTATTTTTGCCCTCTTCTGGCTTAATGTGCCCTGGTACACTAATTATGATGGGGGATTGTTGTGGATTCCCTAAAGGAAGGAAATGGCACTGTTTTTCTACACCACATCTAGAACATCCTTTTAGTGGGTCACTGGAAAGACGCTGTTCTGTGTTGCATGAGTATATTTCAGTGACTGCCTAAGAAGGCTATTGCTTGTAATCCAAGGCATTCTAACATTGGTGATACTCTATCCATTATGTTAAAAATGCTTTTCTGCTGAAACTGAATAGTGTTACCAAAAAAGGGAGAGGGAGGAAGAGAGGGATTGTGTTTTGTTTTGACACAAGAAACCACAAGAGAAAACTGTCAGCAGTTCACAGATGCATGTTTCAATGTTCAATATTTCCAGTCTGGTTTTCAGCACATTCTCTTAAAAGTGAGTAATATCTTTCTAGACAGAGCATATTGATAAATCTGGTAGCGAGCCATCACCTATGTATAAAGCTCAAATGCATAGGGTTATGTTGTAGTAGCATGAACATACTAGATCTTGGCTTCAGAATAGTCTGCATAAAAACGAATGAGAAAACAGGTGAAGGTCAGAGTTCTTCTCTGTGCTCTGAAGCAACGGGAAAAGCCTGTAGGTTCTACATTCATATTCTCTGTAGAGAGTAAGAGTCAGGTTTTCGCATGTGTCATGTTGGACGTTACCTGCATATTGTAGTGGTTTATCAGAGTCTTAGCAGACCCAGCAGCAATCCAATTTTATTGATGTAGCTTCTTAATGCAGTAGTGTTTGTATCTGTTCCAAAAGGAAAACTGTCCCTAGAAAACAGCCAGTCAATGATATTCAAGTAGCTACATTAAGTAACTGCAGTCATCCAAATATTTGCAGAACAACTTTAAAAGTCTTCAAATAATTGTTCTAACTTCAACTGTGGGAAAACAGACCCTTGTGTCACCCACATTTTCTTTAGATGAAAATAAAGCTCAGTTTTGTGATGTAAGATACAGCACTGCGTGGCATAAACCATATAGGCAAGGCTTGGTTTTGGCGGATCTGTGCGTGGAGGATCTCCTCTGCACGTGATCTCTCCCTGTCAGTACCCAAGCAGGTGAAGACGCTACTGTCTGTACGCCACTGACAGTCTGCAGAGAGACCTCTAGGCAGTGTGCTGGGAGGTGGGTGGGACTGGTCCTTCACGGTAGGTGAAAAAGAGGATGTAACCTTGACCCGCTTCTAGGAGAGATGATTGTATAGCTCAGCAGCTGCCTCTGGGACCTAGTGGAGCCTGGGAGGAGGTCTTGGCAATGCTGTTTAAATGGAGCTGTGGAGCTAAGGACCAGTGTTAAATTATGAACCGTTACTGAGACAGGCTTTTCTAGAGCCAAGCTTAGTAGCTCCTACTATGAAGAGCAACTTCTCCACTGAAAGACGCGGGGTTCTCAGCAAGCGGCTCCTTGCAGTGCTTCTTTTCATTGAAAGGCTGTTCTGTTGTTTTTGGTTGATTGGGTTTCTTCTCTGCACAAGAGAACGATCTTGCCGTGACATTCAGTGCTTTGTTGTTTTTTTTTTTTCCAGAAGAGACTACTTACTATACTAGCTGAATCACTTGCTCTAACAGTGAACGGTTGTTTCAAAAAACATGTTGACAGATGAACATGCTGTTTCTTTTTGGAGAGAACCAACAGAAGGCAGTTTGCTATTTAGGCTGGTTTTTAGCATATTTTATATCAAACCCAGGTGTGTGTATAAATGATTATATGCTGTGACAATACACGGCCTGACATTTCAAAAAGAGCTGGATGAGTTAGGTGCCTGTATTTCTAACCTATTTTTCACCAAATTCACTTGAACATTCACTTCAAAGTACAGAAGTACAAGTATCTGCATCATGGGTGACTTATTGGCATGGAACAGTCCTTTATCTTCATCTGGCAATCACCGGATGTGCCCCATTTCAAGTTTGCTGAGGCAATTTAGTTCCATTATGGGTAATTAAAAGGTGTTTTTTGCACTTGCTAATTTGGCTATTTTAATGAGAACTGACCCCTTTATGGTTTGAGACGTGTTTTTATTCTAGGGTTCTATAATCATCACACTTCCTAGTATAGTAAAACAAAGTATTAGTGTTTTAACTTCTCATGACAATATTAAAGTAAGCTTTTTCTTACCAGGGGATGACTGCAGAACAGTGCTCTCAAGAGTAGTTTGTAAAAAGTGGAACTATGCCACATTTTAGCTCCTATATTAGCAAATATTTCTAGATATACTGTAAGGATCCTGATCCCAATGAACTGAAATGAATGATTTTGATGTGAATCACATCTGGGCTTTACATTTCACCAAAATATCAAACAAAAGGATGAGTATTTCTGAAATAATCCACTATTAAAAAATATGCAAAGAATAAATCATTGCTAATGCCCCAAGTCCCTGTTATTCGTAACAGAACCTAAGCTTTCAAAGAAAAAAGTGCTTTGGAAAACTTTACCAGTGATGTCTTTAATGCAGCTTTTTAGTAAGACCGGTAGTCAAAATATTGGCAAATCTTGCTGACAGCAGCGAAGTCAGTGTGTTATGACTAATTCCCTTGGAACTTAAAAATATGTTACAAAGGGGAAACTAATGTTTCAAAGTAACTAATAACAATGTTTCAAAGTAACTAATGTTATAAAGTGGAAACTAATGATTAAACAAACACTTACTGAAGTTAGGCAGTTACTTGTTTATAAATCTAAAAAGCTCATTCAACATTTAAAAACCTCTTCTGAAGGACTGAAGAAGGAAAAGCAGCCTGAAGATGATGATAAGGAGTTGAAATTCATAGCTGCAGTCAGCTATTTTCTGGGAGGTACTGGTACTCTAAGCTCCTCTTTGTGGCTGTGTCTTCTCCAGAAAGTTTGAGCAGCGCAGCTCCTGCTGGGGTACCGCCAGTCACCGTGTGCATCCTTTGGCAGAGCGTGGTCCTGCTTGGCTTCCTTGTCTTTGCTGGTACAGTCATCTCACATAGTCAGGTTATATCGGTGAAGGGCATATCATACTAAATAGACACTTCAGAGCTCGTCACAGGAGTGCATGAAGACTGATACAAGCTCTCTGCCCAGACCGTGAGCTGGCTCCACACAAAGCATTGCAAACACAAACTGTGTAACTTAAATAGTTCATACCGCACTTAAGCTAATAAGCCTCGCTGTGCAGCCATGTGTACCATCTTTCGCTATCACAGAGCACGGTTCTGTAGCTTGCAAACTTAGCTGGGTCATGCCTCTCGGGCTCTGAGCACAGGCAGAGGGGCTCTTGTTTGTCCACATTCATCCGTCCTGGCAATTGTTTGAAACATGCCAGCGTGCAGTGAACTGTGAGGGCACTGGAGAGTTTGTGACGAGTTATGATATTACACCTCTCAGAAAACCCTGAGAGTTTGTGTATGCATTCTCCAGATCTTTTCATACCACCTCTGTCTTATTAGCCTACTCTTGAGGTACTTGATATGTCTTGATATACTTATTCTGTCTTCAGGTACTACTATTTGCATATACTTTTAAGTTAAAATTGCTCTCTTTGCTTTTCACTTCCCTGGTACTTGGTACCATGCTTTTAGCCTGAACAGAAAGAATGACTTTGAATGCCATTTAAAATGCTGATTTTCTCACTTTGCTCGATTTCCTGTGGCTGAAGGCCTTTGATTTAATAAAGCTGGATTTTACAAAGAATTAACGCATAGTATAATAAGCTGGATCATATAGGAAAACAAGTGGGCTTTGAGGAGGAAATGGGATTTGGTGAGGAGTGCCATTACCAATGAAATCAAGAAAAGTTTCTTAACTGTTGAATGGATGTTAAATTCTTGTATTCTGATAATGACTCTCAGAAAATTCATCATTAGAAAAAGCTTGATTTGCATGCTAAATGTCCAGACATCTCTTCTTAATCAAACATTACCTAAGTCCATCTAAGTTAGTTGGAGTGCCTGAAATTGTAAAGCAGAAAATGCATCTCTGCTCTTAGAATTTAGAGCACTTTACACTCTAATAGACTAAGACAGCTCCAAGCTAGCCTTGCTACTTATCCCCTGTGGTTGGGGTTGGAGTGTAGTTCACTGTATTAGCATAACTATTTTGTATGTTTGAATATAATTAGTTTCAGTTACACAGAGAGGTTTGATATTTGAATTTCTCTTTGCTCTTGTAGAGTGAAATGTAAGTGTATTTCCAGAAGACAGGGAGTCACTCATCAGGACTGGGCAATTCTTGTAGGCACTGTACAAGCTCTTAGGGTGCATTTTCAAAGCCACCTCATATCAATCTAGGACAGCACTGCCTTGGAAAGGGGCAAGTCTGTCTGTTTTGCTGGCTTCATATTTCTGCCTCCTCCCTTGCATTCTGAGTTTGAGAAGGAAGTAATAAATTTTAAAAGTCCATTTGATTTTAATTTGGATCAGCTACAACTGCCTTGAAGTCACTGGTGTCAACAAAGTGGAAGTACAAAGAAGTATGGTGGGGGTGAGGGGAGCCCCTTGGCAGTATCATGGCCTTGGACCAGCTGAAGGTGATTGTGAAGCTGCACCGTGAGGAACATTATGCACAGAGGCATTCCAGGGAACTGGCAGACATGCCTGTGGTGGTGTTTTTAGTAAAGCTTAACCTTCTGCATTTTAATCGTTTATAATTCTGGCCAGTGTGTTCACGTGTTAAGGATAATATATTGGAGTGCAGTCATAAGATAGCCCACATTCTTTTTAGGATTTTTTTTTTTTTTTTAAATTACGCTGCCACCTGTAATTTGAGTCTTGTTTGACACTTTGTAAAAGTGATACAAACTCATCCTAGTAGTTCTTCTTTATTTACAGTGTCTGTTTTTTAATGTGCTCCTGAAACCAAATTTCAAAAGCCAGTTTCCTCTTTTATTTGCAGTGATTCTTCTGCTAAGCTTTTGCACTATGGCTTGACTTGTGCTTTCTGCAGACCTTCTTCATCTTTTCAAAGCTCAGACACAATTTTGAGGAAGTGTGAGTTTCTGCTGTTACCAGCTGTCTCCTCTTCAAAATACCTGGTATTACACATTTTTTTGTCTTATTTTTAATGCTACTTTAAGTAAAAAAAATCACTGAAATAACTTATAAATATAACTTTAATATTCCTAAAGGCAACCATGATGAGAAATGTTTGCGAGTAAAGGGTTGCATGATGTCTCCCTGTACCAGTTCCAAAGAGATATTGGCAGGGGGATACCAGAGGCTTCTTTAACAAAGACCTCTTTGGGAATACTGCCCCCCAAAAAAAACCAAAACAGCAGTTAGTGGCTTTTGTGTTTCCCACTTGCTGCACTAACATTTTTCCACTTGCCTGCCAGCTAGGCTGAAAGGTCTTCAAGGTGTGGTAATAGTTGAAAGAAGCATATGATCCATATCCCATGTCCTCCACAGGGAAGCACCTCAAGAGCATTCTCTTAAGTGTCCATTTCCTCACTAGATTTTGGAGAAAGTCTGTATGGGAGAAAGTGCATGAAAAGCAGTTTTCTTGCTCAAAAGCTGCTAATTGAAATAGGGAATCGAAGAGAAATACATTTCTGCACCCTTTACTTTTGAACAATATTTTTTCTATAAACTGAATGACTAGAATGTTTTGCAGTTTGTCATACTTGGATGCATGCTTTAGACCAAAACCAGCCTTCCATTCAGCTATTGTAGATCTCCCAGTTGCTTCTAGGGGAAATAAAAAAAAAAAAAAATCCACAAGTGATGGATAAGTGAGTGAATAAAAGGTTTTAAAACATATGGGGTTTAGTGCTCAGATATTTTTTTTTTTTAATTGTTATTCCTGAGCCACACAGAGCATATGAACACACAGCGTCTCTTATTGAAGATTTTATTTCTGCTTAGAATCTGAGCTGCAGGGGCAGAAGACTAACATGAGCTCTGTGCTTGCTGAGCTTTTAGCCCTCTCCTTTCACAGTCTACCACATCTACAGTGGTCCAGCTGAAGAAGGGGTTCAAGTGGAATTAGCCATAAGGCAGTATATTTCTTGGTGTAGGCTGAAGCAAAAATATTAAATTATTGTGGTCCCATGGGGCCTTTCTGCAGTCCGTGAATAGGCAATGAATAGGCTGTCCTGCCAAGCTGATCACTTACACCAGAGCTCCATGTATGTAAAATGAAATTGTTTAGCGAACTGTTTCCATTAGTGCTGCAACCACAACTAATGTTGATGTTTTGGGTGTATAAGCCATGCTCTGTTTTGTTTGGGGGTTTTTTTGTCACAAACTGTGCAAGCATTTTGAATACCTTAATTTGAAAAAAAACAGGTCTTGAAATTGAATTCAGAGGCCTGTGACATACCTGATGATGAGAATAAAAATCTTGAAAATGGAAAACATGGGTACAAAGTCAAGCAAGAACATATTCATTGAGATTGGGAGGTTGTATGTAAAAGCAGAGTAAGATTGAATTAATAAGGTGTAATGAATATACCAGTAAGGGTTTTTGCAAGTAAAACAGAATGATTCTGATTATTTTAAAGAAAATCTATTACTTAAATAAATTTAATGTCTCCTGTAATACTTGTACTAATTGTTAAAATTAAAGACTGATCTAATAGATACTGTTAGTTTTTGGGGAAAAAAGATTAATAAGACCCAAAAATACAGAAGTCCGTACTTGAGAAATGCAGCCAGCTAAAAACATTAGCATTGTTTTTCTCTAACCCAGAGTCTTCTGGCCTCTAGAGAGAGGTGTGCTGAGAAAATATCTTTGCTGAACTCACTCTTTATGCTTTTACAAAAGCATAAAGCACATTTATTGTAATATATAAAGTGCCTTCGACATTCGGGATGAAATCTGTTTAGATTGAGTTCACAGAAGTGAAAAAACACATTAGGAACTTCATTTTCATATTTTCAGTGTAATTTAAATAATTCATTTCCCTTTTAGGAGTTGTTTGGGGGGGGTTTGCTGATGAGCGTAACATGTCTGCATTTTTGTCTTTACTTTTTCAGAGCTGTGCAAGAAGCAATTACTATCAGTTGATTCATCAGAGTTCATTGTATTTTGAGTGTTGTTGAAGTCAGCAAGCTGTGCAGGTGGAACATGTGGTGCTTGAAATATTTTCTCTGCTTTATATTACTGATCTGAGTTTGTGTGCTAAGTTTTATTTTTAATTATAGGCTTAGCATGAAAAGATGCCAGATTCACACTCTCTATAAATATGTTTGTCAAGTCGTATGCTCAAGGAAACACAGATTCTGTGATTAGTCTTTGACCTTTGAGTTTTTCCACTTAATGCTTGAAAGTCGGGGTTTTTTGAAGTTGCTGTAAAAATTGTCAGAATAATTTGTTATATTGTGTTCTAATCCACTGTAATAACATTAGAACAGGTCAGCTAGTCCACAACTGTCCTGTAATGTCCCATGCATTCCCATTTAAAATTCTAGGCTCCTGGTAAATTTTGGATTGTTATTAAATATGTAAGTACCGTGATACCGAAGTAATGAGTGGGTGCAGGCGTGCAAACTTAACGTGACATTTGAATGTATTTCTAATCTGAATGACCTGTCATATTTTTTCCAGTACATGACCACAATCAACGTATCTATGTTCAAGTTTCACTCGGGCTAATAAGCCCTGAGACAGCTGGCTGCAAATATTGAGCGCTGGATTGATAGTGCCCTTTGCAGTCAGATGGAGACTTTGGAGGAAAAGAGCAATCTCCTTGGTTTGCAGACAGAGAACATGGAACAACCATTCACTGTTAGCTCGTTGGTATGTATTACAAAGAAATGCTTTAATGGCTTAGCACCCTCTCTTTCAAATAGGAAACAACTCAAGGGAGCTGTTTAGCAGCGTTGGCTGTCAGCTACAAGGGTCTTTGCCTGCATGTTACCAGTTTCTTGCACGTTCTGCCTGATGGTTTTGTTGGAATTTATTTTATTTCTGTATGTGTGGTTTATGGGGTTTTAGCTTGTTTCAGTGATCAGGTTTTTAAGAAGTTGAAGCAAACATTTTGAACAGAAAGAGGAAAAATTTTCATCAGAGTAAGAGGAAACAACTTGCAGTAGCCATTTATTTAGCCACTTAACAGGAAGGTAATGGTTATAATAAGCAGCTATGCTTCTTCATTAGAGTTAGTTCTAACTTCTTAGGCTTTAACTGCCTCATTTGAAACTGGAAATGAACATTTGAAGTGAACTGTTGACTGACCAGGGAAACTTATTGCTCTTTGTTAGCTGAACTATATCCAGCAGTCATACCCTATACATCATGTAATAGGAGTCTGAGTATTCAGGCCCTCCACCAAATTATTTCAATAACTTAAGGCAGAACCTTACAGAATTTCATGTGTGTGGGATTCTAAAGAGGACACACTTTGTGTTGCCTTTGATAATTTCTACAGGGGTTTACTTAATTTTATCTTAATTTTTTTTTCTGGGTTTTTTTTGTAGTTTGAAGATTTGGGGAGGGGGATAAAATCACTTCTTATTTGTAATTGCAGTCACAATTTATTTACAATTGAGAAACATGTTGGAATGTTTCAACTGTGGCTGGCAGTGGGGAAACCAATGCCTATTTTGAGAAAAAAGCTGAAGATTTCCCTTGAGTTTCTTGAATGAGATCACTTATTGAAAGTGAAACGTAATAGCTGGTTCTCTTTGCTAATCTCTCTGTTCTTTTCAGAAAAAGCTAGTAGCTATTCCGGACCATACAGACATCTCTGTGACCCCAGAAGAGAGAGTACGTGCCTTAAGCAAACTTGGCAGCAATATCACAATCAATGAAGATATCACTCCGCGTCGTTACTTTAGATCTGGAGTAGAGATGGAGCGAATGGCATCAGTATATATGGAGGAGGGAAACCTGGAGAATGCTTTTGTTTTTTATAATAAGTTCATAACGTAAGAAACCATTTGTAGCTGTTACAGCTTATAATTCTGAGTAAACTGATGTGAAGAGTTGCAGTGAAAATGGGGCACCCCTCTAGACTAGGAGAAAAATGTTTAGTGTGTTCTTGCAGAATAGCTTTGTTCTTTGGAGATCTTTACTCTAACCACAGTTTTCATCTCAGCTGTTAGTATAGTAGTCCTATCCATCTTTCAACTGCCAGGCATGAACACTAACTTAATATACAGAGGTTTAAGTTTACTGTGCCAGCCTCTACTATAAGTGCTGTTTCCCACAGATTATTCTTTACCTGTCAGCATGTTGGTTAAATACAGTGCATGGCTTAAAAAGCAATGTTTAGATAAGATTTCTCAGCCTTTAGTAGTTACGCCCTATGAGCTTCTGCCAATCTTGAAGATGGTGGTATTGCACAGCACTTAAAAAACATGAAAAAATGGCTTTTTGCCTCTTTTTACTTTTCTTCCCCAGAAGGATTAAGTATAATTTATTGTTTCTTACAGAAGTAAATGCAAAATCCACAGTGTATGTTCATTGTATGATTATTCTCCCCACCCAAAAAACCCAAATCCAGACAACTTTCATTACAACTCTCAAAATAGTCAGCTGAAAAATGTATCAGTGGCAGATTTAAACTTCTTAACTACCTGGTTTTGCTGTAGGATTGGTTAGTTTGTTTTCTTACTTCTGAAAGGGTTTTTTTTAATATAATAGGAGACCTCCTTACCCCCCCCCCCCTTATTTTCCTCACACTCTGAAAACTAGACCAAATCTTTCTTATTCCACTTCATTTTAAATGAATGTATCTCTATAAAAAGAGGGTCTGGAGGTGAACCTTGCGCAAATTGCTGAAAGAATGATAGCAGCTGTGTATCCCAAACTCTTTGCAGCTGAGTGTTGCCATAATTTAGATGTCTGGGTAGGTTAATAATACTGTAGTTAGCTGTGCAGCTTGCTCTGGTAAAAATAGCTGCTTTAACAGTAGTCAGTGCTGCATTCTGGACTTCCCATTTAAGATTCAGCATTTCAGCTAAGGACAGATAAAGACAGGAGAAACAGGATTTGTTAACACTGGCTAGGGTGGAGGGTGCTTTTGAGGACTATTTGTAGGTGCTGGCTGCTAATTAATCCTTTTTTTAACCCAACCCAACTACTAATGAAAACCAAAATATATTCAGATGTAGAAAATAATCTCCTGTCATTACCCTATGTGTCCCATACAAGTCTATACAACAATTTAAGTGTTATTTTAAACAAATGAATGTGTAGAAACCTGCTCCAAGTCATCTGGTATTCAGTGTTTAGGAGTTATGTGAAACTGATTTTTCTGCCAATGTAAAAGCTATTGCGGATATTCCTCTGGCTACTGAGGTGAACACATGCACGTTTAATTTTCTAGGTTGTTTGTAGAAAAGCTGCCCAGCCACCGAGACTATCACCAATGTGCAGTACCAGAAAAACAAGATATTTTTAAGGTAGGGTTATGGTTTCCTGGCCTTTAAGAAATGTTTCCGCCAGAATCTGTCCATTCTTTCCCAGCACTTCTTTTCCCCTAGTGCACACATAGCCCATGGCAGCCACCACAGCTTGAATTTCTGATATCTTTCTACACTAGTCATACACATGTTTTATTTTGGTTTAATCACTTGATCATTACTGGAAATGAAATTATCATTCTAAAAGGTAAACAAGAACGGTCTCTGAATAAGTTGGTATATTGTAGGAAATGCAGGTAAATCTATTTCTGAAAGTTTACATATTAAAAATACGCTAATTTAACAGTACTTAGAGTTTGATTCTGGTCCCGACTATGTGAGTGGCTAACGGTCCAAAATGACTATTGCAAACACAGGGAAAGATGTGTGGCATTATTGATGTCTGTGAACTATTTGCTTACCCTGCTAAATAATCAAAGTATATTTTTGCTTTCTTTATTACCGAATGTGTTTTTAACAGATTTTTTTTCCTCCACTTATATACAAAATAGTTTAACTTTCTTTTCTCCCTCCCTCCCCCCCCCCCCCAAAAAAAAAAAGAAAAAAAACATTTCAAATATAGCCTAATACTGAGCTTAAAATGTCTGGAATTGCCCGATGAGTAGCATAAGTGTCTCTTTTGCTTCGTGCTGCCATATTTGCTTGCTTTCTCTACTGTTAAAGCTGAATAATGTCATATTCAAGGCCAATATGGTTCATGCCAAATTTTGACTGTGGCCCACAATCTAGGAAAACATCCCTCTTGAGAAAGGGCATCTAACATGCTCCCTCCTATGGCACTGAGTAGGATTACGCACATGGTCTCTTTCTCTCCCTTGCCTACAGCCTCTAAATTATTTTGTAGCCTCTACATCAGTAGAAAACATTGGGCATTGTTTTTGTTTTACAAAACAAAATTGTTTTGTCTGCCAGGGCTGTCACAGGAAGCTAATTATATAGCTATCCCTGCAAATAAACTATTTTTTTTCCCACCTAGAAATGGGCATATGCTGTCACATTTCTGTCCAGTGAGTCACAGAGAAAAATGTGATGATCCTACCTGTAATATTGAAAGTTCAACTTAGCTTTTTCATAAATTACACCTACATCAAAAATGTTAGTCATCACACACCTAGTAAACAAAACAGAGATAACAGATTGCTAGAAAAAGGACTAATCTTTCCTTGAGATGAGAAGTAGTCATGTCACAGCTTTCACTGATACAAATTAATACAGCTTTATTGAAAGCAGTGTACTATAGGAGTTTCACAAGCTGATGATTTAGTCTGTATTTATTCCTTTCTTTCCTGAGAGAAGAGCAGTAATGTTTTTTTATTTTGTATTTTTTGAAATCTGTATTACAGCTTAGTTTGTTTTCCAGGTGGTTCTTTTAAAAAATGAAAAATAAACTTATCTATCTTTCTCCCCCACCCCAAAGAAATTGAAGGAGGTTGCATTTCCACGGACAGATGAATTGAAGAGAGATCTTTTAAAAAAATATAACTTAGAGTATCAAGAATACATGCAAAACAAAGTAAGTTTTATGTGGTTATTAAATCTTTGGTATGAATATTTTTTTCTGTCATATAAATCTTCTTAAATTTGAGCAGTAAAATGCCAGTTCTACACGAATGTAATCATTTCACGGGCTGCTTAGAATGACTTTTCACTTCTCAGAATCTAATCGGTTGGTCATCTGAAAATAAGTAATGCGGGTGTGTGCTTGGAAATAAATGTGCTGTGATATTTACGTAATAAGTCTACGAATATCTGAATGGGTCTTGGGTACACTCTGATTTTGTTTTATAAAGAGGATACTGTTGATACACTTACATGAGTATATGGAAAAGATCCCTTGGCTCTGAATGTGCTCAAGTTTGAACTGATCCTCTTTGAGTCTGTAAGTAACTGTAAATACTTGCATCTTGTGTATCAAAGTCACTGAAAACAGGACCTGTAGTTTTAAAAACTTGTCTTGGAAAGAGTATCTGAGAAAAAACACCTTTTCTTTCCTTCCCTTGAAATAGAACTAGAGAAATAAGAAGGAAAAAAAAAAAACCAACCCAACCCCCACACCCCATATTCCTGTCACTGGTTGGTTTGAGGCTTTCTTTCCTGCCCTATTTTGTTCATGACACTTAAGAAATTGCTTTGCTCTGTTTTTTTTCATTTGCTTCTGGAGCTGCCTGATGCTCTCCTTTACCAGGGAGCAGGAAGGGCTGTTGAAACCTGAAGCTTCCCCTGCGGTTCGCGGAACAGCAGGTGGCTTGTGGGCAAGGGGGCATAGACCAGAGTGGAGAAGGCACCTAGTGTGCCTGAGGCTGGGGAGGCTATGCACCAAAGCCAGGTTAAGCAATCCAGGGAAAGCTGAGGAAAGACAGTAGCAGGAGAAAGTTGACAAGCCTATCCAAACAGCAGCGACAAGCAACAAAACCGGATAACAAAATGGGTTATGAAATCCACCCAGAAAACCCACGTGCTCATAGATCTCTTGTTGCATTGAAAATTGTAAGGGCTTACAGTTGTGTCTAGTCTCTTCACCATCGCTATTCTGAAATGTCTTTTGTAATGACTTTATTGTAACTGGTAAATGAGGCAAGTGCTATCGCTACCGAAGTAAGAACACAAAGCACCCAGGTATGCAGATTGGAAGCTTTGTGTGAGGAATTCGTTACTTACTGTATTTCCTTCCATAGCATACTACTTTTGGGGATACAGTTGTATTTGCCAGCTCAGCCAACAGGTTCCAAAAGACTTAATTTTTAATGACAGGATTTGATGGTTTTATTAAACAATTAGTTTGCATTTTCCCTTCATTTTTCATAGCTTTTTTTAGTGTTCTGAGAATGTCACTATTTTGCATATGTTTCAGAACAAATGTAAAACTGAATTTCTGAAGAAACTAGAGCATCAAAAGCTAATAGAGGCAGAGAAGAAACGAATCGCACATATGCGGCAACAGCAGCTTGAATCAGAACAGTTTCAATTCTTTGAGGATCAGCTTAAGAAGCAAGAGCTAGCTCGAGATCAGAAAATCAAAGAGAGCGTGGTTATGTCTGAACAGGTAGATGGAAGTATGCTATCTTGTATTTCTGTACCAGAGAACAGTTCCTTATCTACTGCACTGCTTGAGAAAAAAGAGAGGAGCGGCACATCTGGCTGCGCTGGACATTCACCTCCAGTAAACCGGGTCTTAAAGCCAGCGGCTACTTTAAGTGCTGTCCAGAGTAAGTGCAGAGACTTTCTTTTTGTACTTATCTGCTTCTTTGCTGCTTATAGCAGTCCATGTATTGCATCTGCATATGTATTTATTCACCATGAGGACGTCCATAGTGAAATAAGCATGAATAGGTTAATGTACACACAACAGTTCCATATAGTTTCTTCATTTTCAGAGAGGAGATTAGTTGCACAGTTTCACATTTTCCAGTTGAGTACCAATAGATGGATCTAGAGATTGAGCCTTAGTGTTCCTGCGGCATGAAGTCTGAATCTTGCCGTGGACTTCAAGGGAACAGAAGCAGAACCTGTGGTGGTTCACCCTGGAAAGCCCTGGACTGGGAAACGGTATCACCTTGCTGTCACCTCAGAGGCAGGCTAGTGAGCATATCTCATGGACTGGTGACCTCAATTTAGGGTGAAGTCCTTATGCTGTAGGTTTATTCTCATTAGAGATCTGTGATGTGGTAAGTATAATTCTTTCACTTTTAATAATTTCCTGTAACTGTGTATATTTCCTTATTTTAGGGAACTTCACTGTGTAAGCTGCATATGCCTTTTTATCTCTCTCTCCTTTTTTTTGTTTGTTTGTTGTTTTTTTGTTAGCTCAATTGGCCGAAGCACTCAGAGGCGTCGTTTTGCCCAGGGATCTCTGTCACAAATTTTTGCTGCTAGCAGAGGCAAATACAGTAAGAGGAATAGAGACATGTGGAATTCTCTGTGGAAAACTGGTACAGTTTAACCCTCACATTTGTATGGGGAAAGGTGTATCTGATAGTGCTGTATTTTCCTATAATGCATCGATTTCAGAGCAAAAGCAGATCTAAACAATTAGTGTTTAATGTAATTAACTTCATATTATAACCTGAATGGTCACTTCAGCAGTGTGGGCTTGCCTTATTGGGGAAACGTTTAATCAAAGTTACACTGCTGTCATTATAAAAGGTAGCAAGTTTTTCAGCGCTCTGTACAATACAGGCTTTTTCGAGTACTTTCTCTGGCATTCATCTAAGGTAAGTGAGGTTTAGTTACAGGACAATGAAATATAAAGACTGTTAAAATCTACTGGAGTCATCAAATTCATAATGGCACAACAAAAAAGAAGAAAATCCCCCCATCAAGCTGTAGAACATCTGATTTTCAGGCTGTTTTTTTCCTTTGACCTAGATAACACTTAATGTCCTTTCAGATCAGGGAAAGATGTCATGGCTGATGCTGGCATACAAAGAATTTTAGAGATGATGTCCAAGTGTATTTGAATTGTATAAAGAGAAAGAATAGCAAGAGTAGTGATGTTCCAAGTTTCATAGAAAATAACCGTGCTACTCTCAATTCTCTTTTTTTCATGTTTTTAATTTTTTTAAAGGACGTCCTTTTCACACTGGTCTCTACGAACATTTCAATCCAACAGTCTCATGTTGTTACTGATACTTCCCTATATGTTTTCATGCAAAAAAGCTAAGGCGTATTTTCAGGTGCAGTCAGTACAGCTGCACTGGAATCAGCGGAGCTATACCGCTTTGTTTCAGCTGATATGCTCACACCTTTCAGGTTCTGATTTGGCATTTATTTATTAGTTCATTTGTTCCACTCTAAGCCAATGTTTGTTTTACAGACACATAATGAATTTACTATTACCCATGTAATAGTGCCAAAGCAATCTGCAGGACCAGACTACTGCGACATGGAGAATGTGGAAGAATTATTTGGTATTCAGGATCAGTATGACCTCCTCACTTTGGGTTGGATCCATGTACGTATGACTCATAGATTCTGGCTTTTCTGTATCAGCTCTGCATACTATGTGAAAGAAACCCTGGAAATAACAAGCGAAAGAAATAACTGGAATAATCTAATTTAATTTGCTCACTTAATTCTAATTGTCGTGATGTAAATGAGCACTAATGTTCTCCACAGATGTGTATTTGTTAATGAAGTTGACACAATGAGCCTGCTTTTGCCAGTGCAACTTTTGTTTATGTTGATTTAGGGGTATGTTATTACTTTCTAATGCCATTTATTTTTCTACTATATTCAAAATTTGGGGGGAGGGTATTGTGTTGTTTAAATTTTACATCAATTTCACTTTTAGGTATTTTGGACAATCAAGTCATTTCCCTTTGTCGTGTGCTGCTTCATTCCACCTTTTTCCCCCCATGATCAGAAAATTGCTTGTACATCTGGTTGTGAATGTGCCTCCATAAACCTCATAGTGAAAAGCCACTCTAACAATGTAGAATCTGGGTTAATAGGAACTTAAGAAACCGACCTGGGGAAGTACTGACACTTTCACTTGTTACAAATTATTGTTCCTTCTTGAATGTATGTCAACCTTGATTTGTAAGAAATATTTCATGATGTTGAGTTTTCCCTTTCTTTTTGTAGACACATCCAACACAAACTGCATTCTTATCCAGTGTTGATCTTCATACTCATTGTTCTTATCAGCTAATGTTGCCAGAGGCCATTGCAATTGTTTGTTCACCAAAGCATAATGAGTGAGTTCTGATTTTTCTAAGTAATATTTAGATATTTTCCCCTGCTCCTTATCTTCAAATTTGATCAAATACAAACAGCACATGTCAGCTGGGATGAAGGGCAGGAATATTGTATTATGACTTTGTTTTCTTTAAGTTGTTTAGACTTAAATTCCAGTCAGTCTATATGCACAGTATTGTTTCTGGCTTCCCTCTCCTCCTCCCTCCCAGTCCCAGGTTTTAAATTTTATTTATTGTTATGCTCTGCTCAACCAAGTAGTAATGACAGGAGCTGTTCTTCTGGAGACATCATTGCCAGTGCCCTACCACAGACGTATCTTCATTCTGTCTGATGAAGGAAGTGGTGGGGTTGGCTATATTTCTCTAGGATGATGTGAAAGTTGCAGTTTGGGGACTAGAGGGATAAAGATCACTTTTTTGACAAAAGCTCCTATTTTTGTATTTCATAAAATACAAACAATAAATATCTGGAAAAAACCTGGAACTGTGTAAGTATTAATGTGAAGGTGTATAATGGAACAGGTTGCCCAGAGAAGGTGTGAGGTCTCCATCCTTGGAGATATTCAAAGCCTGACTGGACATGATCCTGGGCAACCTGCTCAAGGTGATTCTGCTGGAGCAGGGGGGTTGGACTAATCTTCAGAGGTTCTTTCCAACCTCAATTTTGTGACTCTGCTTTGGTGTGCTTGGAGTTTCAAGGCCCCAGGGCTAACTCCATTGTTTAGACTGTGCATTTCTTCAGCCTTTCTTTCTGGCCTTCTGCCCCTGTTAGATGACTTCTATGAATCCGATTCTGGTTGCTTAACTTCCTATATGGGCCATTCAGGAAGCAGAGCTGTAAATACAGATGGAGCGGCCAGTGCACAAGCACTAGGCTTTAACTCAGAGCACAATGCCTGCATACCTTTTCAAATCTCTGGTCTTGCAAACTTCTTCTGTAGTTTATGCTAATACCCTGTAACTAACTCTAACTTGTTACTCCTATCTCTCTAACCTGTTACTCCTATCTGTAACACATTAATCTGTTGCTGTCCTGTAGTTACTAGGTATTAATGTTCTTTACAGAAGGGTGAGTTTTCTAACTTTTCATTCAATACTCAAAGTGTTAGGTCATACATATGCAGCAGTGCATTTTCTAGTGCTTTGTACTACTTGATTACCTAAAAGAGTGGGGAGGATGTGTACTATCACTGGTAGCTTAAAGGCTGTTCTCTTTTAAGTTGCTTCTCTAGAGTTCAGTGAATGAAATGCAATCCAGAACACCTAAGTTTGTTTTGTATCTGTTCTTGTATGAGCTAGCCTTGACCTTAGTAGGCTAACTTGCCTAATGGGAATAGCAACGGTACTGGGGTTTTTCTCCCCTTCCCCTCATCATCTCTTTCTTACAGGAATACAGCTACCCTTGATTTCAAATATCTTTAAGAATCCAACCCAGCCTCAGCTCCTGTGTATCAAAGGTTACCGAGTACCACCCTGTTGTCCTTCTGTTAAGCTAAGCAATTTGTATGTGAAACCTTGGACTTGTATTATGGGGCAGTATGTAACAGTAGTTTCATCTTTTGCTTTCCAGCACTGGCATCTTCAGACTTACTAATGCTGGCATGCTAGAAGTCTCTGCTTGTAAAAAGAAGGGATTCCATCCACATACGAAGGAGCCTAGGTTATTTAATGTAAGTATATAATCCAACATGGTTTTGACTATTCAAATTCTTGCCCATGGTTCTGCTGCAAGCAGAAATTGTATGTGTTTCAGATTAGGTTTCTTTATACTTTCCCTCCCATTTTAATAAGTCCATTACCCTTACTTCACTGACCAAGGTAGACATCAGAAGTATAACTTAAATTGTCGACAGCAGCCATGAGATGAGTGTTACATGCTGCTATCCAAATGGTGGCTAACCAGGGGAAGTTACCATCAGTCACCACTTTTACCTGCTTTCAGAAGCAAAAGCCACAGTTTCAAGCAGGAGTTGTTCCTGAGCTCTTCAGTTTTTAAACAAAGCATTCAGTTCATCTCCCCAGCTGCGGTATCCCAACAGAACAGCCCAGCTGCTAAAAGTGCAGCTATGAGTAGATTAAGCCCCATTTCCCTCATTGCCTATAATTTTCCCCCGGCTTCTCACAAGCCTTTCTCAGTAACTACCGTATCTTTTGATGTTTTAATAGCATAGTATGCTGTGTGTATGGCTGAACAGTATAGTCTGTTGTGTATAGACATTATCAGAAATGTCACTGTTGTCTGGAAGACAACAATCTTTACCTTTCAATAATTAAGATTTGTTTAAATGGGGCTTACGTCAAATACAGAGTATCTCATCTAGCTCCAAATAAAATGATCGAATGCAGAGAAGTAATACTGAAAGATATTGGAATTCCCTTCTTTGTTGTAGGACTCTCAGAATGTCAGTATTATTTTTCCTCAAAAGCAGGAGAGGTTGGGTTTCTTTATTTTGTTTTGTTCTTTTATCATTGACTCTGGGGATAATGAGAACGTAGTCCAACTCTGAAAAATTGTAAGACTTTTGTTCCAGATAGGCTCTTTTTAGTGGTCCTTCACAGACTTACTTCATGAATAAAGTTGTTACTGGCCACATGAGCTCAGTTACAATCATTAGACACACTGCTGGTATCACATATCAAACACAAATATACTTTCAAGTACAATCCCCAAAACACATTGATCTTCCAACAAAAACAGTAAGATCACAGCCTTATTTCCTGGAGGAAAAATACCAGGGGTGATAATACAGGAAGCTTCATGAAACCTGACTAGAACAATCCGAAACTCTATCTGTCTGGTTTCTGGTAAAAACTCTTCCCCACAGACCCAAAACAAGCTGTTACTTAGTCATGACTGTGTCTAAAGACACAGTGTAGTCCTAAATGCTCCTAAAAATCCATCATGTGGGCAGATATATCTGAAGCTACTGCAGGAAGAGAACAGAGTTGACGCTTTCCTCGCTGCTGTCCCCCCCGCACCTGTTCTAATGCAGCACGCAACACCTTCCCCTCCACTTCAGGGATCCCGTGCTGTGACACATAAAGGATAGCACAGAAGTCTAATCTGTTTCACAGCCAAGCACTAAGCAACATCCTCTTTAGAAATTTATTTCTGATTGCATGTTGTAGTCCTTGCTTTATTCAGCAGTCTATACCTGTGACAGTGAGGTCTGCCTGTGAACAGGCACAGCGGTAGGTACAATCAAAGTTGGATAGATAGGCATAGTATTAAGCAGGCTCAGAAAGTTAAAAGGAAACAATAGCCCTCATATGCTGTTTTACTGAAACTGATTTCTCTGAGTAATGGGTTGACTTCTTCTGCAGCCATGTACTCATGTGGTCGGGAAAGACATAAAGATAATTGTGTTGGATCTGAGGTGATGATCAGACGGATGATAGCGATGTTACTACACAAATGGCCAAAACAGAAAAATGGATTCCTGTTTTTCCTACATTTTCAGAAATAACTTTTATATTTATACATTTTAAATTGAATGGTTTGATATTTATTGCTCTAGCCTGTTTTGGAGTTATTTTGTTGCTCTGTCAAGATGGAGTTCAGTGGCATTACCCCTGAATCTGTAAACAAATCTCACCTATGAAACATAACAATAAAATGAACTTCAAACAACAGTAACTGTGTTGAAACAAGCCATGTTTCTTTCGTCACATGTTGGCATCAATTGCTTTGAGAATTAGGGATTTTTAACAGCGGTTGCCTTTTTGTGACTTCCAGCTATGTACATCTCTTCACCGCTTCAGTGAATTTACATTATATGTAGTAGAGTCAAAGACATCAGTTTGGGTGATTTTTTTCATCCTTTTCCTCATTCCACCTTTGTATAGCTTAAGTTTCGGTTGTTATTAAGCAGAAAACATTTAGGAAAACGCAAGTCCTTTACCTGAGAGCTGACCCTCATCACATCTTGGCATAGCAGAGATGCATCAGAGTCCCTTGGAGAAATGTGTCTTCTCCAGCAACCCTCTAGTAGAGATTTTTATTTGAAATCAAGTTCTTATCCCAAAAGGGATTCCCTGGATCTATCTAGAGTTAGATAAAAAGATCTAGATAGAGGTAGAAGGAAGAACCATACAAAGTTATTTGCTCTAACAAGAGTTTATTTAGTATCTGTTCCAAGAACGTAGATGACCTATACTTTAAATAATAAGGTTAGTACAATAAAATTTGGAATATGTGCTAACAGTCAGAAGCTGGACAAGATCTGGAACCCAGGGGTTACGCAGACATGGTAAATAACAGGTGCTGTTGCAAAGAGTTCGAAAGGTAACGAGTAACAGGCACGTGAGGTAAACTATTGAGTTTAGACAGGAAACTAGGTAACAAAAATAAATAGCATCCTTTATCCTGAACTCTAATGAACACAGATTGCAGCAAGTTCCTTAGAACTGACCTTTTCCAGGTCTGTCTCAGTGAATTCTTTATCATATATATACTTTTAAGACAGTATTACTGGCTTCAGCTTCTATGTATATACTTCTAGTTGAATATCAGTTGCCTAAGTTATTTTATCTACTTTGATTACATTACACCCCCCCAAAAAAAAACCCAGTTCTGAAGAGAAAGTGTATTAAGCCAGCTTAATTACCCTTTAGACCTTGCCAGGAATCGCAACATAAAAACAATAGGCTGTACTCATCCTGAGGGCATATGATAGGAAAGTCATGTGTTCAATCTAATGTTAGTGTTTAGATACGCTCCCAAAGGAACAGGTTTTGTTTCCTTAAAGAAAACACACAGCATTGTTGTAGTACGCATCGTACACCTCTGGGCCACACACTGTAAAAAATTAGCTTTTCCAGCATGACAGCTTTGAATTAAGAAGTGATGCGGATAGATAATATTTCTGGATAGAGCAGATACAAAGCAGAGTGTCTATGCTCATCCTGATATCAAACAGACGCTACGCTCCTTTGGTACTGCCCAGAACTTTGCAAACAGAACCAGTCTTGATTTTTCCAGACTAAAATGTTTACTGAGGCTAAACTTTGACCACATGCAGCCTGATAGCTGAGCATTTTCTAGCATTGGCATCATTGAGCAAAAGGTGCCACTTTTTCTATTAAGCCCGGTATAGTGTAGTAACAAATTCATGTCACAAGATGGAGCTTCAAACCAGCTGTAATGGTACCTCCACAAATGCATGGGTTTTGGTTTTTTTTTTAAATAGGAGCAGCAATTTCATAGCATATTTAAAATTTATTCAAAAAAAAATACATAGTATCCAATTAATTAGAGTCACTATGATGAAGAATTTATGGAATGAAATTATAAGAATGTATTTTCCTGAATACATTCACAGTAATACACTAAGGAGACATAAAGATAAAGCAATTTAAAAGCATTTGCGGTGAACAATGGATGGGCCAGCTTCATCGTATTCCTGTTTGCTGATCCACATCTGCTGGAAAGTAGACAGGGAGGCAAGAATAGAGCCTCCAATCCAGACGGAGTACTTACGTTCAGGAGGAGCAATGATCTGTTTAAAAAATAAAAGCATTAAGCACAACTGCCCACTGTGAATAAAATACATTTGTTACACAAAAATATTAAAGCAGTGATATTTGATATGAACAAAAACACTGTATCTATGTGCTAGTGTCATCCCTGGCATTACAGTTAGCCATTGCTGCAAGCAGTAAAGTTAAAAAGTTGTTATTTAAGTCTCAGTGTAAATCCTCAATTTCTCTGCCTGAGTCAGTCTGCCCAGTAAGAGTAGCGCATTTGTGTATTCATGCCTGCGTATGAGAAAAGGGGAGATACGTGTTTCCAGAGCAGTTAACGATAGCCCAGGAGGGCTTGGAAGAATGAGTGACCTGTGGAGCACTCCTATTGGTATAGCTGATAAAATGTTTGCAAAGCAAGGAACAGAAGATTTGAAGCAGCAGGAGGAAGACTGGCTTGTCAGAGACTCTTTCTTTTCTGAACTTGTAGGCCAAGGACAAAACCAGCATTTCCTCTTTCCCATCTCCATCAGCCAAAAAGGGCTGAGGAAGCGCACATATAGCCCCAGAGGAAAATTTATGCTGCTGGGTCCATGCTATTCTTTGGCGATGTTGGGGCAGTTTGCAGAATCCACCGTGAACAAGGAAATGAGAGGAGAGAAGGCTCTCTTCTTCCAGCGACAAAGTTACCAGGTGGTGATTACTTGCTAGAAGGTACAGACATGATTCAAAGTATGTACAAAGCACTTACTTTGTAAAGTGTTGCTATGTTTCATTAGATTTTTGAGGACTTTGTACATGCCAACTCAAATAGTCTACAAATAATTGCACCATACCTTGATCTTCATAGTGCTGGGAGCCAGAGCAGTTATTTCCTTCTGCATCCTGTCTGCAATACCCGGGTACATTGTAGTGCCTCCAGACAGCACGTTGTTGGCATAAAGATCCTTTCTGATGTCTATATCGCACTTCATGATGCTGTTGTAAGTCGTTTCATGAATGCCAGCAGACTCCATGCCTGGGGAAGTTACAGAAGAACACTGAGGGAGCAACTCCATATAGAGACTTAAAATTGTTAGCGCAGAACTGATGACAAGAACTTTAGTGTCTGTTTGGAAGACGTCAGTCTTCAGAGCTGTGAAAATCTGGAAAGTCATTCTGCAGCTGTCTAAATTATTTGCTTAGGAGTTCCTTGGTGTACAGCCCTCCTCTCCCCCTTATGCACACAACTCCTCCTTAAAAAGAAAGCTAGGGGTGTGGAATAGTAAAGTTTCCACTAGGCTTTTGCAGACAATCTCAAATGTCCTAAGAATTCCTTATATGGTCTTGGAATCATTTGTTTTCTTTTTTCTTTTTTTTTCTTTTTTTTCTTTTTTTTTTTTTAATTGAGCCAGATCAGAGACAGAACAGTCAAAATATGTCCTAATACCTCTAAGTATGCAACTACTTCATCTATTTCTGAGCTGAAATTCTGCTCATTGGCAGAACCGACACTGGATTCTGCCTTCTGGCTGTTGATTTGCCTGCATTGTGTTGGCTTTACTCTGCAAATGTGGTGAACCATGGATTCAGGATTTGGAGCAGTCTTTCTGAAAAATAAAAGTAGTGCTTCCCCTCCACACCACCTCCCTGCAAGCACATTCAAACTACAATCCTCACACTACTCAGAAAAGTGGCTTTGCAGCCATACTTCTCATAGTAGCCAATTGCACAACATACAAAGTGGCATGGGCCCAATGCCAGAAGCCAGGAATAAACACTCAGGGTTTATTTTGGGAAAGCATTTTGCCTTGTTGTTTGACATGAAGTTCCTCCCACCATATTAATAAAGCTGTTCTAAAAGATTATTATATAATGGGTGCTAGGACATACCCGTGTATACGTCTAAGTGAGTTAGCAATGGGACACAACCAAAAGAAAACAGGGACTCGGTATTTATGTGCAGTTTACCCAGGCAGAACAATCATTCAACCTACCAATGAAAGATGGCTGGAAGAGGGTTTCTGGGCAGCGGAAGCGTTCATTTCCAATAGTGATCACCTGACCATCAGGAAGCTCATAGCTTTTTTCCAGAGAGGAGGAAGAGGCAGCAGTGGCCATCTCATTTTCAAAGTCCAGGGCCACGTAACACAGCTTCTCCTTGATGTCACGGACAATTTCACGCTCCGCTGTCAAGAGGATTCAATCTTTAGAATGGCATTTGGGAAGGACCCAGACATGTCAACAGGTTATTCCCTTTCATTGTCCAACACACACACACACCACCCCCACCACCCCCATTTTTTAAACAAATCCTCTGCTAGTCTTGTAGGGGACTTTGCTGTTAGATTCCTTCTTGTGTCCAATCAGCTGCAGAACCACTGCTAGTCCTTCTAAGGCTGCTAGAAACACTGCGCATTAAAGAATTCTCCTCCTCAGCCAGCAGCGTGTCCTTACCAGTGGTCACGAAGGAGTAGCCACGTTCCGTCAGGATTTTCATGAGGTAGTCTGTCAGGTCACGGCCAGCCAGGTCCAGACGCATGATGGCGTGCGGCAAGGCGTAGCCTTCATAAATTGGCACATTGTGGGTGACACCATCCCCAGAGTCAAGCACAATCCCTTTGAGAAGATAACACACGATTCGTTCCCAGGTGCACATCAACACACTTAACTATTTCAAATGTCTATGCCGTCTTCCCCAGAGGCCTACCTGTGGTACGTCCAGAAGCATAGAGGGACAGAACGGCTTGAATAGCTACATACATGGCTGGTACATTGAAAGTCTCGAACATAATCTGAAATGCAATTAAAATAATTGCCTTAACACTCGGGTTTTTAGCTTAGTTGAAGCAATATACTGAAAGAGAGGGAGAAGACAAGATTTTCATATTTCTTGATGGTTGCTAATAACAAGGAAGGAAAATACAAAATCTAAATCCAAAAATATTTGTCCTATAAGACATCTCCCTGTATCTCACCAGTATCTTTAACATATGAATACAGACACCTGCACATATCAAAGATAAATTTGTAATAGGCCTGGGCATAAAAACAGATTAAGATGACATAAAGCTTGGACAGACTGAAGTACTCACATTCAAAGGGGATGCACCGACTTTCTAAAGTAAATGTAATAATATGCAAACATGACAGGTGGTCACTATGCACTTTCCATCTTCCAGAACTAAGAGAGAGAGACTACAGGACAGCATGACTAACTGAAATGATGAAGTTCACATCCTGTTGAATTCACAAAGTTGGAATTATTCCATAGCTTCCGTGTGAGCTTACCTGGGTCATTTTCTCTCGATTGGCTTTGGGATTCAGTGGTGCTTCAGTCAGTAGAGTCGGGTGTTCTTCAGGTGCAACACGGAGCTCATTATAGAAAGAGTGATGCCAGATCTGAGAACAATGGGAGAAGCCAAAGGAAAGAAACACTATCAACCACCAGCTCAGAATCACTTCCAGCCAGGTATTGTGCTCCAAAACCCTGCTTACAGCCCTAGAAATAGGCTAGTAATGTTTCTCATGCAGTTGTTCTTATTGCCTTCATACAGATTACCAAAGTAACTGGAGAAAGAAAACCACTACTCTCAGGTTTTACTGCCAGGAATATATGACTTCTTTTAAGGACACATAAGTTAATGAGAATAAATAAGTTATTCTTACAGTAGGAGAGACAGAGCAGGACAGACTTGGTTCCAGCAATGCTATTTCAGTAATGATTGAAAGTTAAACAGTTTCAGAATCACTCTAGAACATATGCAGACCTATGCAGTAGAGCTCAATAGATAACGGGTCTCTTGAAAACAGTTTTGTCTTTCGGTTTGTAGAGGCCAGCCCAAGAATTCACAAAAAGAAATGAAGGCAAATGGTTTGTGAGGCTGAAAGTCAACTTGTGTTTATCGCCTCCTCATGGCTCATTCCTACCAGCTGTAAAAATCGGAGACCGAGTGGGCTGCAATGGGGAGGTTAATATACCAATAAGAAGTAAAAACACCAGAGACTTTCTAAAGGCCAAAAAGTTTTTTCTAAGCTTGTTTTCAAGCTGGTGGTGATTAGAGACTGGTTGATAGGTTTGGCAGCTGAAAGGTTTTGCTGTCTTTCCAAGTAAAACATACAATGCTATGAGAGTCAGTAAGTCCTGTGTGGCTCCACACACTTGCAGTGTGTTGTGATGTCCCGACTGTTCCAAATAGCCCTATTTCCACAGCACTATATTAAATAGAAATACCATCTTAGAAATTATATCAACCATACAGACTACGACTGTAAACATGGTTCTGGAAGCTTTTCATCCAAGTACCAGCTCTGAAATGGATGCGTTGCACTGCAATATTGCCAATCTTTCAAGCATTAAAAAGTATGTGTGTAAACAGTGCCCTTCACATCAAAATTACATACATGCTTTGCATTTTTGCAGAAACACATACCTTCTTAAATTCCATTTCTTTACTAGCAAACTGAGGATATTCCTTTTCTTTCCTTTTTTTTCTTTTTTTTCCTTTCTCCCCCTTCCTTTGCTAATGCAAAGATGTATAGATCATGCTGGAGTAAAAGAACTCCCAATAACTATTTTTACATACTCCTAGTGACACTTCAGCTTTAGATGCAAGTTAACCTTTGCTGTTAACAACCTTCTCGTCAAACCATACTTGATAGCATGACGCTTTCATCTAAAATTTAGTGGATATTCTGTAAACATTTGGTTCAAGTATTTCTGTTTACCAGCGATACATATCAACTTTTAAAAACTGAAATACCTTCTCCATGTCATCCCAGTTTGTAATGATGCCATGTTCTATGGGGTATTTCAAGGTCAGGATTCCTCTCTTGCTTTGAGCCTCGTCACCTACGTAGCTGTCTTTTTGACCCATACCAACCATCACACCCTATAAAATAACACAAATGGAGTTAGTCTCTCAAGGAGAGGTGTCACAAAGTAGATAGAACATTAGCTGTGAAATAAATCCAGTTGCCAGTGATACTAGTTACAAAATACAAATACGAATGAATGGAAAATTACTCATTGCTTTTTAATTTCCAAAATTAAATGTTTAGTTCACTTAAACCTCTGGAGTTCATGTTTCCACTACAGTTTAAGTAAACAGCACAAGTACAATGTTAAACTCATCAAAATTTTAATTGGAAAAATAGGGTTGTTTTAATGTTCATTATTATTTAGGGTTGAACTGTCTGCTAAACTATAATAAAGTGGAGTAAAAGCAGAAAGTGATGCTGTGCCATCTAAGGGTCAAGACGGAGCAATACACACTTTACATTTCCTAAAGCTTAAATTTCAACATTTTTTAATCTTCTTGTTGAACACTATAATATTGCCATCAGAGACAGACAATTTAAATCTACTGGTACAGGCTTCTTTTTAGGTATTTTCATGGATCCTGTAGAAATCATCCATGGACCAGAAGCTGGAAACTACTCTGGATATACAGTAATCTCTATGTTAAAGTTAGAAATACTGGGAAAAAATAGTATATAGTAGGATGCTTTGAGTGCATAATACTTTCATCAGAACTTAGTCATTACACACTCCAAACCTTGGCATCTCTAACTGCCCTGTCTTAGAAACAAGCAAGCTGGATTTGCAATTTATGATGGGATGATCCTTCCTTCAGGGCACTAATGCTATCCGTGATACGTGATCAGGAAAGAAAGGTTCTAGAAATCTGCTGTATTTGTTTCCACTGTGACTGCATGGCTTGCTTTTGAGCAATTAATACCGTTCACACTATCTACAGAAGCTGGCATTTTAATATTTTTTTTCAATTATGTTCATGCCCAGAGGCCTCAATTAGGTACACGTTTCTTCTGCCCTGAAGAGCTTAAAATGTATTTTCTGGGTATATAAAGTACTGCATCTTACTTACATCTTCCCATTTCACCAGGTCCTTAGATGGCATAGAAGCATTTAGGTGGATCTACTAATTAGGAGGATTAGTTTGTGGTGGCCTAGCCAAGCTGCTCTAGTTCATGCTAATGATGATCTGGCTCAGAAACTCTCTATATTTAACAGCTCAGATAATATATGTATTTTGCAAACTATCAAAATCGACTGGAATACATCAGATACTCAGATGTAAACCTTGAAGCTAAAGAAACTCAACCCTAGACAGGTGCCCATTTGTGATACAGCTAAATGAATAAAGTCAGGAAGGGTAATAGGAAGCTGACTGAAAACTTCTCCTTCCTCCTTTAGTTTTCCACACATCACCTATCATCAGCTATTAGGGCAGTCAAAATTTCCAGATACTTCTTGTTGGGCTTTTGTGGTTTTTTTAAACTAGCTTTACTCACCAAGTTCTCTGGGTAATCCAAAATTAAGGGACAGGCAGAAGAGGGCATATAAGGGAGTGAAAGATTTTAGAAGGACTCCTCTCACAAGGCAAGAGACCTGCTTTGACTCAGGTGAGTGCACTGCTGGACTCATTTTGCCTGGAAATGCTGCGTTACACAGATCACCCGGGGCTGGGCTAGCCCCAAACACAGGAAAAGGTGGCTCTGGGGTGGAGGGCTGGGGATGGGGCAGCAACGCCTTCTACAAGCCTTGTATGGAATAACCAAAGCAGTTCATCACCTGGTGCCTGGGACGACCCACAATGGAAGGGAAAACTGCTCTTGGAGCATCGTCCCCAGCGAAGCCGGCTTTACAGAGCCCTGACCCATTGTCACAAACGAGGGCAGTGCTGTCCTCTTCCTCGCACATCTTCTACGTCAACGTCCTCAGGCCCTCCAGACAGAAAATGGCCCTATGAAAAACAGCAGGAAAGAATTAAAAAAAAAAAAAAACAAAACCAAAACCCACGATACTTAGGTAGCAGACCCACCCTTGAAGACAGAGGCAGCTGTATGAAAGCAACCAGCAGCAGCAAAGAGAGGTATGGCACCAGTTTGGCCTGCAGGGCCACACAAGAGAACGGGCTTCTTTTTGAAAGCACAAGAGGTTTCAACCATGTCTGCCAGAGGGCTATATGTGCTAGAGATTATCCAGGGGATTCCAGAGGAGACTTCTAGTCCTGCAGCATGGGCAGACAGATCAGTGAGCAGCAAATGTTTACCTAAATTTGGTCACAAAAATCCACGTCCGGGGGTGGGTGGGAGATAAAAGAGAACACTGGACTGACAGCTGCAAAAACAAAGATCCCTTTGCATCGGATTCAGCACAACTTCCCCCGCTTTTCTATCACCCTGACAAAATCCTGACACGTGTGGAAAGCTGTCAAAGGTAAGAGGACTTCGGTCTTCCCCCTCCAGTCTTGGGCTTGCCAAAGACTAACTACATGAAATGCTAGGCATGTACCAGTGGTGTTTTCCTGATGCAGATATTAACCCACTGGGTCAAGATGGCCAATTAAGTTTACATTTAACCTTTTAAAAGAGAAGAAGTGTTCCCAATTAAAAAGGGGGAAAAAAAAGCCTTTTCCAGCCTTCCCCTAGTCACTCAGAAAAAATAACCTGCCTTTAAAATTAAGTCAGAGACAGTACGTGTTTTAAAACCAGGCCATAGCGTATGGTCTATCATCATTTCAAAGGAGCTAATAAACTGCATTTGTAGAGTGGCAGAGCAATTTATGTTGGCTCCTTGTCTCAGTAAAAAGAAACTGCTGTCCTCCTCTGGCAACAGGAAGATAATATGGGTAATAAAAATGCTTTGAAGGCTTTGTATTAAAGTCAATTACAGAAACAAGTACTGAATACCAGGACTCAAGAAGAACTATTTGCTTACAATTTATAGCATGGTAGGGAATCACTTGGCTAGCTCTGAGCCTGGGCTTCCATGCAGAGTTCAACAAATTGCAGTGTGTTAACAGCTAAAGGAGACAGCTGTCATCCACAGACCAGCTGGCTCCGCACGCAGTCCCCGAAAGCTTCTGCCACAGGAATACTGGAAGCGCAGGACAAAGTGGGAATGGGGTCAGGGTGAGCCAAGGCTGATGAGCAACAGAGCCCACAATCTGTTTAGCCTCCTCACCGGATGGAACAAGCACGGACAGTTCTCCCAAATTCTTCATTTGAGATCCTCCGTCTCTCCCCAGCCAGGCAGCCATGAGACAGGGCTGCAGCCCCGCTCCTGCAGGCTGCTTGGGCATAGCTCCCAGGAGAAGACAAGGATAGGGAAATCCTAACTTGATGTTTTTTCATTATTCATTAACATTCATTAACAGATATTTTATCATTATTATTGGGAAAGGAAAGTAGGTTGCAATTTTTGTGTTTATTAAACTCCTAGGAAAACAGGTTCTTTATATTCAAACATTTACTGAATGGAGTACAATTGTTATCTAACATGAATGAACAGACTGGTTTGGACAAACCATTTCCTAATTAGGAAATAGGCTTTTCAACCATCTGTTTTTGGAACAGAGTTCGAGGTCAGGGGGTTTGCTCAAACCCATGCAGCTAATGCAATGCCAAAAATCACTTGGGGGAGGGGAAAGAAGGGGGCAGGAAAGGCTACATTTCTGAGCTTAGTAGACTCTAAATGAAAACCATATTTAGTAATAAAGCACAAAAAGTTGAAAAATCAAAGCTGAATGATTTCAGACAGGGCGCTCTGCTGCCAGCCAATGAGTTACAGCTCAGGATTGCCACGGCGTGCAGTAGTAACACCTTAGAGCAGCAAACGTCACTCAGCACTGTGGAAGAAAGGAAATTTTTCTCCCAAGTAATTCATACGGTATTTAGCCTCTTTCTTCTACCTGCTTTATATCTAAAGATAACCAATCACCTCACCAATCTCCACAACAAGCTACCAAGAGAACTCCTGCCCCACAAGAAATACTGTGTGTAGCCTTTTCCGTAATGAAATGTTTGGCATTTTACAGAACACTAGTTTCATATACATGGAGACAAGGACAAATACACACGCATCCTCATTGTATCCTATTAGGAACTGCTATTTTGCATGCTTCCAGCTCTTCTTACAGTCACATTCCCCAAAACACTCATGTCACATTACACTGAGTTAGCAGCATTGAAGCAAACCTGCTGAGAAGCCCTACTACACAGCGGGCAAATTCACCCCTTCAGGAACTCTGTTCTGTACAAAACTAACACCGCAGGGTCACATGGGTTCATTTAAACATTAATATAGCTATAATTCCAGCCATGGCATTACACAAACTGTGTCTTTATGCTATTGCTGGAGTGCTGGTGGAATCAGCAAAATCATCAGGTAGAACTTCTATTTCCCTTTTGGAAGTGCTATAAAATAAAGACAACTCAGTATAGATATTACAAGCGTTTTATCAATTCAACTCTAATAAGTAAGTAAGTTTGCTTAAGTAAACTACAGCACGGCAGTACATCCTCCTGAATAGCTTCCACTTGACATTATTTAATTGAAGTCCTCCAGCAATCTGTAAATCATGCTGTTGGTTCAGTGCCACTTACCCTGACAGTGCTTGGCTGGGGATTGCTGCTCTGGGACGGTGCACTCTGTATCTGAAAGCTCTGAGGTTATATAGCCCCTTCAGCTCTTCTCCTCCCACTGGCCTCCCAAACAAGGAGCAGAGACAGACAGAGACAGAGCTGAAGTCTCTAACAAAACCATATAGGGACCTTATTACAAAAACCTCTAATCTGGGTGGCCACAGGCCCTGGGTCTCTTCCACTGCATTCCAGTGTAGAGCTCATGAAACAGGAGGAGACTTTCAGCTGTGTAAGATAAACACTTTAAAACTTCAGGAGAGTTGCTAAAATACAGAGAGATGGAGTGTGCCCGCAATAGACACCCTCTGGCAGGAGGAGCGTGTGTTCAAACAAGAGAGGTCCAGGCCTCCATAGTAACATCCAAGAGGCAGAGAGACAAATTGGAAGAGCAGTCATTTATAAGAGGGAAGGTGTTTTTAAAGAAACACTTTGCTTTCATTAAAGATTTTGACAAAAACAATGAAAATATTTCTGGCAAGCTAAACAGCTGCTGAATTTTGCTACAAAGTCTCTTTAAAAGCTCGGCATTTTGCTTGTGTGCTAAATATTGCCCATAGGTTTAAGGGTAGTGAAAAAAGTACCTGCTGTTGTATAGGGTTCACAGTGAAGTCTTTGAAGGTTGTGAAAATGTTCTGTTAAAAGATTATGATCCCCTCTGGATTGCAATGGGTTAGAATCAATTCTGTTTCTCTGTCAGCTTATTTTCAAAACCCTAGGACCTGTGGGCCAACTTCGCCCTAGTGCTACTCCACTGATGGCCACAAGCCTGGACCGTCGTAAACTCATCTCAAATTGTTCATAATAAAGGTTGTTAAAATTTATAACCCCCATCTAGTTTTTCCGTTGAACATATTTTTAGCGAATAAAGCACGGGTTCTCACTGTACAAGTTATTTGCAGCACAGAACTGGATTTTTACAGCTGTAGCCAGCTGTTCTCTGGACAGGCTGATTCTAGCGAAGCAGCCCTTTCATAGTCAACAATATTTTGTCATTAAGTTTGTACTAAAGACCAGAAATCAGTATCTCTAAACTCCAATACTAAACCATTACAAATTCAAAACTGCTCTACACACACAAGCGAAGAAACACGTGAGAATCCAAGTGAGATCCTTGCTTTGTGAGTCTTGAGGAGGGGCATCATGTGTTTGCTTACAGAGTGTTTGCTGCCTAATTAAGTAGTCTTAATGCAAGAAAATCTCCCATACAACCGCAGTGGGAGTTTTTCTGATGTAGAGATTATAAGGATTAGGCCACTAGTAGAGATAGCAGATAGGCAGAATTATGGATTGACAACCAAAAGGAATTTAACTTTTAAGGAAAAGAACTTTTAAGGAATGTAACTGCCTTTGAGGGTCAGAAACAGAAGCTAGCAAGTGCTGGAACATGAGCCATGCAAAAGCTATTTATTATTTCACTTCCAGCCCTTGGGCAAAAGATAAGAGATATTTAAAATTAAAAAAAAAAAAGCGGGGGTGTGGAAAAACCACCAAGGTAAGCAGCCTACAACAGAGCATATAAACAGACCCTTTTTTGCATATCTTCCACTGACACTCAAAGGACAGCGAAAACCAAATTCTTGGTTTTCAAACAACACTCAAAAACACAGCTGAGAAAAATTACATACCTCGCATAGAACATATGGTATTAGATCAGGGAACTCAGGTCAAGGGGAAGGAGAATTTCACACAGCAGAACCTTCACTGCAGTATCATGTCTGATTTTGATACAAACATCAATTACCTCCTAGATTGGAGGAAACATAATCCAAGGTTTTCAGAAGCATCATCTACTACTTCTCCTTGGAAATACCAAGACTGGGACAAAAATCCAAAAGAATCCAAACTCTTCACCTTAATGAGAAGAGGTTCACGCTCCCAAAAAAGCTTACTGGTGATGATGCTTTAGCGCATACAGCACATATGAGATTGCAGAGCCAAGTAAACAACCCTTCAGTAGAACTGGTAAACCATTCACACTGCACCTCAGCATAGCTAGAAATACAGGCAACAGTCTTCTACAAGAGGCCTCTGTGGATATTATAGGAGGCAGTGGCCATGCAGATACCACAGACACCCTCGTACCTCTGTTAAGCTTCCTCACAGTTCCTGTAAACTTAGCCTGGTGTGTACCACAATTACCGGTGGTGGCAATGATGGCAGCAGCAGCCCCTTGGCTGCTATGAGGAATGGTTATTTGGGTGGGGATCACGCATCACCTTTCCTGTCATGGGCACCAAAGATGTGGGAATCCCAGCTTTCAGGGTGCTCATGAAAAAGATACGGCTGACACAGAGTCTCGTTCAGAGCAGGCAGTTGTTGATACAGCGATAAAGAGGAGACACCAGTTGTTTGGAGGGACCTACCATACGAAGGATATTTGTTAGAGACAGGGCTATGCAGACTAGAAGGGAGAAGTAAGCCCCGAGGCTGACTGAGCAGTAGTGATGGATACACAGGAACAGCACAGGAAAAATGTGGAAATGCTGCACAACCGTGCCTCCAGCACACAGCGGAGAGCCAGGGCTCAGCAGGCAGCTCGTCTCCGGGGTGTTATGGAAGGTGCCGGGGCAGGAAGGAAGGAAGGCAAACAGGTGAACTATGCAAGGAAATTAGGTCAGTCCGGCTCGAGGGACATTATAGAATATAGGTATTTCTTTTCTTCTTAGTGATTCCATGCTCAAGGTATGATCACACAGATATGACTACAGATAAGAACACATGGGAAAAAATGACATTAGTAGTTTACACCTTTCTTCTCAGCAACACAGGTGATTGCCAGAGGGGTGGGGGAAAGGGGAGAATGTACTTGGCATGAGACAGGAATAAGAACCTAAAGAGAACTGAACAGAACAAGTCTTCTGAGAGCCAAGCCTAAATGCTGGGGATCAAACCTCTGAACCCTCCTCTGTAGCTATGGACACATACCAGCTTAGCCCAAACATATATAAAATTTTTTGCAAGAAAAAGAATACAACACCATTTCTGAAAGTAGTTTAGCTTCCCCTCTGGAGGCCATTTCCATCACCACTTTCTGCTGCCTATCTTTCAGCACTAATCCCGCCCATTTGTATGGAAACCGCCACAGCGCAATTTGCCTGGTGTGTCTTTATCCCGAGGTTCTGGTTCTTTCATTGCATCCATAGCCACAAACTATGGTTTTTAGTTGGCTTCCCCTGAGAACTTCTCTGTTTGCCCGTGCTAAACCATTTTGCAGTCTCCATCACGGCAGCATGTCCAGAGTATGATCAGAGAAAGGAAAATAAGTGGAAAAAATAATTTTGCCTCTTTCATACCCTTTTCCCTGCTCTCTTTATAGTGATATTAGCAAAGCTCCCATGCACATTGGGAACCTCCCCACTGACTTCAAGCACCTTTCAAGATATCAGTGGAAACCCTTAGCTACATGTTCCTTAAGTGAAGTTCTTTATTTTTCAGTAACTTGTGCAGATTGTTGTATGGACACGAAACGTGCTTGGGACTTCACAGCAGCAGGAGCAGTATAGCCACCAGGCCTAGGAAATGGACTTCAGCTGGCCTGAAGAGTGCCAGCTCAGAGGCCACGCACCAGTTCGTAGATGCCATTCTTTTTTGGTAAAGGAGGGCAGAAACTGCAGTCTTATCCCAACTGCTATAGAAAACTGGGAATAAAGTAACCCCTTTGCTCATAACATTACAAGCCATTACTTTATAAGGAAAAACAACTTCTGAGAGTGCATGGAGACCTTCCTGCCTACATCCAATTGGCTCTTTAGGAATGAGGCTCTGCTAAATATGTCTCTGGCTCCTTTTTATTTGGGGATTCCTTTCATCTTCATAGCATTAGCAGAATCTCCAAATGTTTTGGTTTGTCTGGCCTCAGGCCCTCTCCTCTATCTCATTGATAGGCTTTACACTTCCCCACCCGCCCTTTTGAGAAAGGCAGGAATAAATAAGCTTTAGGGAGCAGAAAGTCCCTCTAATAACCTGATTCATTGCAGCTGTCACACAGTATGCATCTGTAAAGCGTCAGATCAACCATAAGCTGTCAGACCCATAGCCTAGCTTTCTCTATGATTGTGAGGCTCTTGCACTGGTCTCTCTCTCTAACAACTAAGGCAAACCAGCTCTAAGAGAAAACAGCTCTAATCATTCTCAAATATGGCAGTTTTCAACCTACAAAGTTTGGAAAATAGTTTTGCCAGTGCTGTTCAAGAGCTGGAGGATACAGTGTTTGCCTCCTGGGCCTCTTGAGTGGGGTGATGAAGCATGTTAATTCACAACCTTCCTTCATCTTCTTGACAAGGTATCTTCCTCCACAGTAATGTGGTAAAGTTATCCCTCATTCAAAATCAAAGGAACGTATTCAAAGTAAAAATGAGCTAATGGCTCCCTCCCGGTCCTTCTTAGATAAATAAATAGAACATAAGAATGAGCCCCGCTGGGTTCGGCTGATATCCACCTAGCTCAGTATCCTGTCTCTGAGATTTCCTGATAGCAGACGCTTAGGAAAGAAATGGGACGCCTACAGTGATAATTTTCTTCCTATACACTTTCTGCTTCCTTATGTGCAGCATAAGGATTTCTTGAGACAGGAGTTTGTGCCTATATCTTCATGTGTAATAGATGCAGACAGATTTTTCCTCCATAAATTTGCCTAATTTAAACACATAGTTTCGGAGATAGAGTGCCCTCCGTGATTTTTTGTGGAAATAGGCTCTACATTTTATCTGCAAGGCAGCACCCATAGCTCACACTCCAGCTGGTGTAGACATGCCTAAAGTTAGAAAGAAAATATCAAATATATCAGAAGCACAGTCAAAGGAACACTGTCTTTATACAAGGAGCTGCAAATCCACCAGAGATCCTGGGTAAGCCCTCAGGCCACTGGCCAAGGCTGAGCTCTGCCCCACTGTGTGTAAACTCTTAGCAGCACCTCAGTAGCTGGTTCACAATTCATGCAGACGTATCTGTCCTTAATGACATTGTAGACAAGGCTTCACCATAATGTTACATTGGCACATCTCCTAAGAGCTAAGAGAGAACAGATTCCCCCAGACGATTATCAGAACCACTCCGGTGACATGCTATCTAAATTTGTCAAAATGTAAAGGAAATCTTCCCACCATATCACTGTGAAGAACAAGCCCTGTATTCCTGAGGAAGTCAGACCTACGTGGTGTGTGCGTGGGGCAGACAGAGCACGGGGGGTCCTTCCTCCACACTAACTTCCGAGCTCCCTAACCAACGTATTCCCAGACTGACAGCAACATGGAGACCAATTTCCCACCACATTTTTGGAAGTGGTTGCTCTGTTATTATCTCACCAAAAGAAAGGTTTCGAGGTGAGCTTGCACATTATGAGAAATCAGATCATTCCCATCAGAGAAATTTGCTGGAAGCAGGTTTCCTAAAGCTGTTACTTACAGATTAAACCTGAGGACTCTGCATGCCTAGTTATATCACACAGCTTCATAAGCTCAAGTGCCTGCCTGTATCAGCCAGTTTGGCTGACCCTCCAGCAAACAGCAAGGAAAAGGACCTCTACAGGGTAATTTCTTTCACTACCGGATTTAATAATTTTCTGTAGTGCCAGAGTTTCACTTTTTGCAACCAACACACAGCTTCTTTGCCCGTGGGCTCTGGACGATGACAAACTGCGGAGTCCCTCTCACCACAAATGTCAACAAGCAGGTACCTACCTCTCCAGATGGCCCAGCCCCGGTCTCCAGCCCCCTTCTCCTGGCACCTGGGCTTGGCGCACTCGGAGCAGTTAGGTGTCGCTGCTGGGCAGGACAAGGAGACATGGCCCTCCTGCAACTTCCTTGTCTTCTGTACGAGCCACTCAGCACAACCTATAAACAAACAACTCCCGAGAGCACTGCTGAACTCTTTTTTTAAACCCCCATGAGAACCACTGTATCACAGTGAAGGAATGAGCAATGGCAATAAACTGAAGAATGTACAAAAAATACAAGGGGAAATCTACAACCTATATGACTCAAGTGAACACATACTTTAGAAAAAAAAACGTAGGATAAAAAGGAAACGTACTTTTTGGAATTGGCATGCTATTATCTGGAAATATATGCTGTTCTATGGAATCGTCAAAAATAATGTGGCAAATGCAAACATAGCATTTTCTGTACCAGGAAAAAGTCAGATGTCAATTCAAAGGACTGCAAAACAGTTTGGGGTTTTCTATTTCAACTCCATTGCAGCGGGGTGCTAAAAGAGCCAGCAGTAAAGTTGCGCATGCACAGCGCAGCAGGTTTGGATAGCCTGCATCCATCCAGGTGTTCCAGAGAGCAGGCCAAAGTGCCTCCAGAACAATTAACACTTATTTTCATTAGTCCTTAAAATGCTTAAGGGGTTTTCCCAACACAGGAAGAAAGGCAGTTTAACAAACATTTCAAGCACGTAACGGCAAGAAGTAGCTAATTACAAACTTGCCAGATGAACACACCACTCTAAGTCGAACTATCACAGCTTCCAATATAGAATCCAAATAATAAAAACATAAAAGGAGATAATATAATAAATGCTGATGAATAAGGCTTTATAAAAATGACTTCTTGTCAAACTTTGAGAAATATTACAAACTTAGTTGTAAAAGCCCCCTAAATCCTTTTACTTTCTAAACCATGAAATAATTAAAAATAAGGCAAATGCAGAATCGACCTATGCAGAGTAGCACGAGAACCATCTAGCTGAAGTCTCACAGCACAGCAGCGCAAGGAAATCACTGCTGAGTGGGTGCGATTCTGTGGGACCTTCCCTACCCATCATTGGCTATGCACCTTAATGCCTTTATCAGTGATCTGAACAATAACATAAGTTACAGATAAATGTCACAGATAAAGTGTGTGTGTGTGTGTATGTGTTTTTATAACCTGCTACAATCTACATTATAAAACAGAGTCCTCCCCAGCAGAATCCTGTTTATAATATGAAGCCTTGAAGAAACTCTTTGCATCTCTGACCTCTGCAAAAGGATCCCTACCCCCATCCATCGCACTTTTGCTGACTGTCATCTTGGTTGATGAAAACAAGATGCAGACAAACACGCCCTGCAAAGTGGTGCCTAGCGCACCGCAGGTTGCAGGAGGGACAGGACTTCACTGGTGCTCTCCTCTGCCCTGTGTGCAGCGTCAACCTGCCTCTGTCATGCCTTCCTGCGCACCTCCTGGCTGCTGCTTGGGCCTGGAAGACCCTCCTGTTATCTGCTGTGGTGCTCCAGGAGACTGACAGCTGACGACGGTTGGTCACTTAGCCAGGAGGAACTTAGCACACAGCTATTACTCATGCTCTAGCACATTCAGTTTATAAACCTCGCCCCAAACAATGCTCGAGTCTCACAAGAAGACTGAAGCAGGCAGGATTTTTGCCTTTGCTTTGCAGATGCATCTTAGTTACGTAGGGTAGTTTCTTCTTCCTCTTTCTTACAGGCAGTCATAAGAACTATGGAAAAGTACAGATAACATGTTATTTTTGTTTAATAATTTGGTTGGTTTGCTGAAACTGTGCCAGCATTTTCCAGCCAAATGTAGGGGTTTTCTTCCTCTTCCACTAAATGTGTTTTACATGCCCACCTTTAACTATTTGCTCAAATTCCCTATCAGACCAAAGAACAATGTTTGGGTTCTTTTCCCCAAAAAACCCAATGTTTTGTTCTTTTCCTTTTATGACGTTGAGAGACTTAGACACACATTTCTGAAACAAACATAACCATCCTTCAGAAATAAGGAAAAACACAGAATTCTGCAAAGCTTCTGCTCATTCCAGCCCATTTCAAACCCGATTGTTGTACCACTGGCCTCGTGGGGGATGAAAGCTGTCAGGACTCAGGTCCCGAAACCAGGACAGCAAGTCAGTAACAGCGCTAAATAAAAGACAAGGTTTTGTGTATCTCTGCCTCAGAACTATGTTTTCTATCATGTTGTCAGTCCTGTAAGTACTTCCCAGGTTTCTCTTTCTTTCAGTTCCTTGCTAGTAACTTCTTGAATAGACGTAGTAGCTTCTTTCACTGCTGCAAAACACTGTTGCCCAAGGATCTTGAAAACACCTGGATAGTTTCCACATCAGGATACCAGAACTGCATACAACTCTTTCTGCTTCCTAATTACAGCCTGTTACTTACTGCATTGTATTTAGCTGTCTCTGGGAATTCATTTACAAGGTCAAATGCTCAGACCTCTTCAACATAATATAAATCATTCCTCTGCACTCTGACTAGTCAGCGTTACACAGCATGAACACATTGGTTAATAAAAGGAGAAAATTTTGCAATTAGCAGGTCTTCAGCATAAACATGACCTCCTTTCTGAATCGTATTTAAACAAAACAGTGTTGCTATAGTATTTTATAGCATTAAAAACTCAGTGCCACTTGCACTGCAAATGGCCAGGCCTTCTCAGAAAAATGGGCTGGGAGGAACAGGGGACAACCACACTTGGGAAAAAGGGCTAACATTGGTTTTCTTTTTTCCTGCTTACACAATACAAGCTACTGTTTTCATGAGGGCTAACCCTTCCCTATTACCTTGATTTTAATAATTTGTAGTTATTCTTCTGTAGACTCATTTTTGTCAGATCCTGTTTTTCAGGTAGGCCCCCTGAAAAGAGTTTATGTGGGTTTTGTACCATGTCACTCAGGAATAGTGGAACAGTAGCTGGGAGAGCAAGGAACAAGCTCCACGTAGCAACAGCCCTTCACTGCACCAAGCCGAGATGCTCCAGGATCTGCCATGCAGCAAGTGCAGGGCAGAGCGGGCTGCCCCTTTGGGGGGCTGATGGAGAAGGGGCTGGCAGCCAGCCCTGCCACCCAGAGGGAGGGAAGTCCCCAGTTACTGATATAACGTATCTTTACATCCGCTTTGTGCACATGTAGTGAAATCTTAGCTCCACTCAAGTCAACATCAAAATTACCATTGATCTCAAGTAAAATCACTGAAGTGATCCAATGAGAGCTGAGAATCCAGTCCAAAACCTCTACTTCAAGAAGGTAAGACAATTTTCTTACACTATTACAGCAAAGGGGTGCGAGTCCCTCTTCATTTCTCACATGAAACTGAGGAACTGCTCAGCAGGCTACCTCCAGACAGGGGGGTTTCTGAGCACCCCCGAGCTGGGAGAAACACATGGGAAACCTGTGGCTGTTAAAGCTGTGGCCTGCTCTGGCACCAGACTCTCCTGCCCATTCCAGGGAACGAGAAAAGCGTGTTCTGCTGTTCATCCCTCTGCGGTCCCCCATCCGGTCTCCCATTCCTCTGCGTGAGCTGGCTGACAGCAGGAGAGGCAGCTACAGTGCAGTGCGGAAAGGATGCCTCTTCCAAAATACTTGGCTTCCAAGAAGTATTTGAGAAATGATTCAGCTGAAAAATATCACTAGCATCTGATCTGGGAACTTAACAGACTGCTTCAGACAGCAAACATCAGTGTATCCCTTCTTGTTATGACCACCCCTGGAGACGCACAGCTTTCTAAGCCCATCATTTAACTGCCGATGAGAACCACTGACAGAAAACAATCAACTGCATTTTGATAGAAATATAAATTAGCCTGTACTACATACTCATTTCATTTGTTTCATGCTCATAAAAGTCTGACTATGCAGCAGGCTGTGCAGCTGAACAGAGAAGATATGACTCACTCCTGTAGCTGCATGAGCTGCCCAGGCCTCTTGTCTGTTTGTGCAGACGTGTGGTAGAAGTGGGTGAGTAGGTGAAGACAGGGAACAGTGACAGCCCCACCGCCTCCAAACCTTGCCCCGACCACAACAGCCCCTCTCTACCAGAATTTAGCTCTTGATTACCTGAAGCACAAGCCCTGGTTAAAAGCGTGCAGCAGTGCCCAGGAAACAAACATTCAGAGCGAGATCACTGCATCCTGTTCTCGCTCTGAAGAACATCTGATGTCACAGAGGATGCCGAACTGCATCTGAGATGTTAGTGGGAAGGATAAAACTTTTAAAATCAC
>NW_008823922.1:884565-889883 GCF_000699105.1 Pygoscelis adeliae | reverse complement strand
TTCCACCCCCTTCCCCCCCCCCCCCCCCGAAGAATTTCAAAGGTTAAGCAATATCCAAAAACAACCAAAAGAGTTAGTAGTCTCAGCCACAAGGCATTGCTTTATCTAAGTGTGCTAGTCTCACTTGTTAGATGATATCCCAGAAAGAGGAGCATGACAGAGCAAAGTAAACCGGTGGGACTAAATCCCAAAAGACATAATATTTCTTAGTTTCAGAAATTCTGATCAAATACAGTATGCTAAGATCTTTTAAAATGTTTCCTTTGGCTTCTCCTCCCCACCACCTTCTTTAGTAAAATTTGTCTTAGTTAACTGTAAAATTATTATGAAAACTTTTTTCCTTGAAGGGTGACTGTTTGGGTGTCACTTACTCAACATCGGAAATAAAGCCATCTGGTGTGCCTGTTATTGCCATCTTCAGATCAAAGGTTAAAAGCAGAACTAAAGACCTCCTTTTACTCACATTTACCTTTTAACTCCAGACATTTCTCTACAGAGCTTTCCTCTCTCATCCTCAGTATGAAGATTCAGCCTTGGATTCAACCCACAAATGCAGGAAACTAATGCTACTCACAGACTAAATCAGCCGTGCTCTGTCCAGGCAGTGCCTGAAGGGAAAAGCTTTGAACACTTCCGCACTCACCTCTAGAGAACATCTAGCCTCCCTAGCACATTATCTCAAGAGCTTTTACAGTTCATCTGTTACACATTTGACAGCATTTGCTGTACACCAAGCTTTGCAAGTATAAAACATAACCTTGGTATTAGTAATACCATCCTCAAAAAACAACTAAGCAATTAGCCTGAAAAAAAGAGAAAAGAGCACCAGCCAACCTCTGAAGCTAAGCTGTCTGCTGCAAGTTCTGGATGGAGACAGAGCTCTGCAAAACATTTAAAAGAGATGCATTTACAATACATCAAGTCACAAAGCCAAATTTTAAGTGAGCCTGTGTGATGTGCAAAATATTTGCTAAATAATGCAGCATTCAGGATCTCAGCCACTCACTGGTGGAGTGCACACACAGAGGACTGGGACAGGATGGTCCCATGGCTAAAATAAAGTCAATAATCAACCCTAAGATAGAAACACATCTACATTTATGGTAAGGTTACAGTGATTGGCTGTAGGAGTCACCAGGCATCCAGCCAATTTGCTTTTCCAGTCTAAGGAAATGCTCGGTTTGTTTGAAAACTGATTTTTTTTTTCCTGCTGTGAAGAATGCATTGACGTCATCAAACTGGGTGTGTTGAACAAACGCATGGATCCAGGGTTGTGTCGAGAAGTTGAATTACAAGAGAATTGTAACGTTTCAGCTTTCTTTTAGAGCGACAGGGACTATTCCCAATTCTCCTTTATCACCTTCTCCAGAGGAGAACTGCTAGAGGGGACAAGTGACTTGCTACGAGTTTTGGTTTCCACTCAGTTTTGTTCCACTCTGTTTTGTTGTGTTTCCACTCTGTTTTGTTGCTAGTGTGGGTTTTTTTTAGATAAACACTAGCATCTGTGGCTCCACAGGCCTGTGTACCAGGTCACTATTACTTCTAATAGGAACATGCTGCGTGCCAGAACTCCCATATCTGATCTGATGTAACCCCATGCAGCACCTTAAAAAAACCCCCACAAGATGTTTATAAACCTCTCTGACCACACACTCCTTTCCCTCTTCTATGCTGTCGTATCAGCTTCTCCACCCACAGAACGGGGTGTTTGGGCTGATACAGTGCTTTGCTACTACATCATCTGACCAAGAACCTGTCACTATACCACTAACGCAGGTGATCATAAGTAGTATCTCAGAAAGGGAGAAGGCTGACCTCGAATTGTCAGAATCTGGCCATATCACACTGCAATAAAATAGCCAGTTACGGGGGTTACAGGTCATTTCTGGTCCACAAGACCATCAAGCAAAGGGTGCAGCTGGTGAGTGGAGTAAGGTCACCATTTTAATGTTTCATAGAAGATTTGGAAAACAAAGAGCAAAGCATTCCACCATAAAACTGTACTCAGTAAGAGCTGATGATTTAAGGACTGACGCCACTCCGATCAGTTCCCAATAGGGTTATCTGATGCTTGTGACGAGAGCCATGGAACAGAACAGGTTTGAACCAAGGATGAAGGAGATGCAATAGAGCTGCATATTATTCATATATTCATATAATTCATAATCATGGATTACTCAGTCTAGTACTTGAACGGTCAAAATTAGGTTGTTCCGAACATGCATGAGGGAGGGGAGAGGCAAAACAGAAAAGCAAAATAAAACAAAATGCAGACAGAAAGTGAAACAAAATGACCCTACTTTGGGCCCGATTATTAACTCTTTGAGCTTTATCCCCCTTCCCTTTAAACTTCAGGTTATTTACAAAACACGAATCACATCATAACAAAATATTTCATTTTAAGTATCTCCAAAATATATATTTTGTATTCTCTCCTATTTTCCTCCCTTTTCAGCTGAATCAAGTTGTCCAAATACAACAGTTGTGTCTCCTAATCCTCATTTTAAGGCAAATTTACTATCTACAAAAAGACAGGGGAATAAATCAACATATACAAGACAAGAAAATGCAAAGCTAACAGGAAGACAATTGTAGTAAGGAGTTCATAACTCTTCTCAAATTCAACAGCTCCTACATTTGTTACACTAAGGTATCCTAGTGTAAGTCTTCTGTGCAACAATAATCTTCTAATGTGTATTGTAGGTCAAAGGAGAATTTAAGTTTGATGGAACTACTTTGGTTAAATTACACTACATTAATCTAATTGCCCAATCTTAGTACAAAAGAACTGCTAAATAATTACCAACATACCAAAACAAATCTAAACCAAATATTAAAAAAAAACCACAGTGTATTTAAATTTTAAAAATCTGTAACAATTTAACAAAGAAAGAAGTAGTAGAAAGCAAGTCAGATCTTATGCTTCTCACACCCCCCCGTCATTTTCCCTCTGGAATATAAATATGAATTCAATATTTTGACATGAGACCAATACAATGCACAGGCCTCTGGAACCTCAATCATGTTTTATTTCACCTTGACAAATTTTTCTTCACCTGCAGCGACTAATTAAGTTAGCCTTCTCAAAAACTTAGCAATTCATAAGGTCATAATACCCTGATGGCGTCAGCTTCTCTAGGTGCAAGTAGGCTTCTGGAGAGGGAAGAAAAGCTTTGATGCCAGTTAAGGCATGAATACAGATTCCAACTCAGCGACTCTCAAAGCCAGAACACTGCGGTCGTATGTGTCCAAAATTATTCCTCAGGTGTTTTTGCGGCTATCTTGAACAGAATTTCCCATGACCAGTGCACATACGTAGACATAGAACAATAATAACAAGAAAAAAAAAGTCAAAACAGCACAGTAAATAAATCAAAAACTTCACTTTAATTCCAAACCCTTATATTTTTAAAGGTGGAATTGCAAAGGAACTAAAAAGTCAGTCTCCTGTGTGTTAATTGTTCCTGGAGTTTGATCCCACCAGTCTGATCCCTCTTTGCATGTTAGGAAAGGTGCAAGGCCATCTGCTGGTAAGAAAAATAGTGCAGCGTCTTGTACTCCTGCTTAGCACTCCTCAACTCACACCTGAATTAAGCTTTAGATGAAGGAGGAGTAAAGAAAATAGTCAAGGCTGCCACTTTTACCAGCCCGAAAAAAGCTGCTGCAACCCAAGGAACAGTGCAAAGATGAAAACACTGGCATTACAGTGCTCACCAATACCAGCTCAGGATAGTCAAACAACAAACAAAAAATACCCCAAAGACATCGCTGTTTCTTGGTTTGTACCCATTATATATATAAAAAACCACAAACAGCGACGGTTATTAACTACATGAGGTATGACTCCAAGTCATATGCAGATGCTATTGTTTTGACAAGAATCTGGTGGCTTCTCAAATGTCTCTCAAAGCTCCCTACCAAGACAAAAACACTCCACCGCAAAACAGATGTATGTGTGCAGTCATCACACCTCCGGGGGGGGCGGGGAAGAGCCACATGCGCCTAATAGATGTTAGCTACGTTAGTGGAAGATATAGGATAATTAGGGCAAGAAGCACACCGAGGTGTTATCGAACGCTAAGCGATGCCTGCTGAGGGCCCAGTCACGTCAGGTTTTGTTTTTAGGACAAACCACAATCCCCCAAGTGATGAATTTGGCAACAGCTCTGCTGAGCTTTCTGCTGCAGCAGCCGTCCAGATCCGGACAACGTTGCTTGCAGTCCCTACTCCACCTCTGCCCGCACGCAAATTTCGAATAAAATTAACAGCCTCGGGTACACCCTGATTTGGGTTTGCCCAGTAGAAACTACAGATGTTTAACATGGGCACTGCACCCAAGAGAGGTGCCTCTCGCGCATCATACTCCGTACTGCCACTGGGAAGGCAAAAAGTTGATTGTTAAAGGATACTCCAAAGGCAGCATCTCTAAAAATGTGTCAGCACTACATGTCGTTTTATCCGGAAGTGGTTAAAAAGCCTGAAATATTTAAAACAGCACCTATTTTTTGATGATGTTATGAACCCAGCTTATCTGTATGGCAGCTAAGAGCCATACCAGCAGAAAATCTGAAAGGTTTCTGAAAATCTGAGTCATAAACCACTGAAAAACGGTGTTTAAAATGAAAATGCAAGCTCAGTTGCAACCATGGTCTTCCCAAGGCAACGGTATCATGTCAAAATCTGAAAGATCAAAACACACATCAATAACTGACACCATCACGTTGTTTCTAACACTATGAAGGAGGCCAGACTACCAGCATTTCAAACCACTGAAAGCTTGCAGGAAAAACACAAGGAGTGACTGGAAATAGCTACGAAGTAGAAGTCACAGGCTTGAGCAATCCTTTCAATAGGACAGCAAAAGACAGTTTCTGCTGCTGCAGTGAATTTAGCCTATTCTGAATGACGGCTCCACTCCTACGGATTCAGGACTCCCTGCCCCAAGCCTGTCCTTCCCTATATAGCAAAATCGGGTTTTCTGCCCTTGGTGGGGAGGCAATTGCTCTGCCCAGCAGCTGAAGCACTGGAAGCAAATGCCTCATGCCCAGCCCAAAGTCTGTTGGCATTTCGCTTCGTGACCTCAGGGCCACGCCTGGCATTCGCAAGCTGCCAAGCGGGTGCACCCTACCCCACGCAGCCCAAACACTGAAGATCCCCGAGGAGAGCCTGGTGCCCGCGACACCCAAAAGGAGCCGGCGTGCCCTTGCCTCCCTTTCACAGAGGGGAGCTCAGCGCAGAGAGCCGGCGGCTGCCCGCGGGCAGAACTGCCCGTCCCATGCCCGGGGGGTCATTCGGGGGCGGAAGCCCCTGCCCGGGGC
>NW_008823922.1:879395-884050 GCF_000699105.1 Pygoscelis adeliae | reverse complement strand
CCACCCCCCACCCCCCCTCCTTAAAAAAAACACCTTTAAGTTCAGACACTTTACGATTTTACAGTCACTTCTTAGGGTGCCAGGTGAAGGGAAGTGGGCGTTGTGGAAAAGCAGAAGGAACGAGAAGGGGATGGATGCAGGTGGCTGTCAGGGACACCGGGTCGTGTGCCATAGCTGCGGGGGACCCGGGGACAGCTGGCGTCAGCCTCGGTCTGCAGCCACCCAGACCTGGCCGGAGATGCTGGCGAGGCAGGTTCAGCATCCACGCATAGTCAGCACGGTTAGATCTGTGGCTGGGTATCTGCCCGGGCAAAGACCACGTCAGTGAAAGCTGACTTGCACTGCACCTCAGGGATCTGTAACAAAGTGATCTGGTAAAGCAACATAAAAGCGAATACCTGTGGCAGAGGAGTTTTGAACCACTGCTGCCGACAGCGACCCAGGAAAAGCTAGAGAAATAGTCCAAGTCCGGTGGCATGAAGTGCGGCGTTTACTGGAAGCTGTGGGGCAGGGCCTTCCTTTCTTGCTTGTATCATCCCCTATGCACAAGTATGAGCCTCTGCTGCTTCAGAACTTAGGTCACATGTTAACTGTCATCAGTAAAGTTACCTTTGCAAGCACTCATTTTGAAGGGCTACTGTCAACAAGGAAGGTAAGGAAGTGTTTCAGCGTCTGCAGCACAGGGATCTCCCCTGGTACAGGAGCACAGGTCAAAGAGCGGTAGTGGCAGCAAGCTCCTGGGCAGCAGACCTAGGCGGGTGCAGGTGCAGATGCACTGGCTCTGCCATCGCTCTGGCAGAGCTGCCCCCAGGCAGCCCTGTTCTGGGAGCCCAGAGGCAGGATAGTGGGGATCAGGCGGGTGGCAGTAAGCCCTGCTGCACAGCAGAGCCGTGACCTGCCTGGAAGTGTGGATGCGATATACGTTGCTTCCCCAACCCCAATTCTCACCTATTTCAGAGAGAACTCACTGGAGTTCACATTCAAAAATCTCTTCACGGTGTGGTTACATTGCTAATGAATGCAGTTTTCTTTGGGGTTTGGCAAGTTAAAATCAGGTGTTAAGGTAAAAACTACTCAAATTCTGATCTGATTTACTATGTAACAGGTAGTAAACAATTTAAAGTGATTCAGGGGGTTATATCCATGCCCCTGCACAAAGCACCAGAGCATAGTTAAATACAAAGAAGGATTTTCATCTGCTGACAGAAGTGTGTATTATCTATTCCTGTACAGGAGCAGCAAACAACTGGCAGAAATGTCAGTCTAGCTCAGTATCTTGGAACTATTCAGAATATAAATTAAGATTAAAAAATACTTTCTCTTATCACACTGCTCCCAGAGAATAAATTTCATTTCTATTCTTATTTTCCACTTGTTTCCAAATTTCAGTACCCCTTAGAAAGACTGTAGCACTCCCACATATTTACCTTTATTTAAAAAAAAAAAAGGTTATTAGCATGTTGTTCCACTACTTATAAATCAGCAAACCTGGGCAGTGTTTGACATACTAATTTGATTCAACCAGAACACGAAAGTAGTTTGTTGAATGAGACCTCAATTTTGCAAGGAACTCCATGTTGCACTAAAGTAGAAGCAGTTGCAGGGATAGTCATGCAAAGTAGCAGTGGCCTACGTAGTTGGAAAACATCTAACTTTACCCTGTAAAACAAGTGGCAAAACCACATACCACTCAGAGACACACTCTAAAGGAATAGCCATCTTAAGAGAGTGAACTGTTATCTAAATATTTTGTAGTTACCTGATATGACTACAGAGCAGGCAGTTTTCTGGAAATTTAGAAGACATACCTTTGAAAACAGGACTCCTGCATTACTGCACTAACCCTTCTTCCTCATTGCCCAAACAACTAATGCACGCATTTAATTGTATACGTATAAACAGCCATAAAGTCATGGGATGACCCAAGACTCAAGTGAAAAGTATAAGGGCCCCAATTCCGGAAACATTTGTCTGCTCACATTTCCACAATTAACTGCCTTTATCTTTGAGGCAAATCACTGAACAAAGAGAAAGTGTCAACAAGAAAACCATATTGTGTTACAAAAGGAAGAGGGGGAAGAGTTGCTAAATTTCTACTCCGAACAGCTCTTATTCATCCTTAGCCACAACATCATCAAAGTGAGGTGGGAGCTGTTAATATTGCTCCAACTCTCCCAAATTGAATAGTATTAGGTGTTCACTAGTACAGTACTCCTAAAAACCAAAATTAAAAAACAAAAAAACCCACAAAATGACCAACCATACAATGCCTACCCCCCAATATATTGCCATAATTTGCATGTGAGTCAGCTGAGATGTGAAATAGTAATGAATTGAATTTGGACAGCAACTATTTTAAGACACTGGACAGTAGCTGAGGCTTCTTACTCTCACAGGCACTGAACACATGCATCTCACTTGAAATTTAAGAAGCTCAGGATGCTTCTAGTTGTGGGGAAATACCAACTCCCATTGCTGGGCTTCAGAAAATGGAACTGGATTCTTTTTGTCCTTCTCATAAATGATTTTAGAACAGGAAATACTATTTTTAGTGGTTATTTTGGTGCTATCAACTTCTGCCTTGGTGGGGGGAAAAAAAAAAAAGAGATGGGGGAAAAATGATACTGGAGATATTGGAAGCAGAAATTACTTATCGTAGTAAAAGAACTGGAGTAGAGAATCCTCTTAACAAGCAGTGTGAAATTAATTACTCTTTGAAAAAGCTATCCTGACAGGGTTAACGCAAGGGAGATTAATTACGTAGAAAACTGTATTAAAATGGAGCTAACTCTAGCAACCATTTGTCAAAACTACCAGAAGCAAATCAAAACTCAGAAAATGAGTTAAAGTTTTTCTCAGCTCCCACTAGGCAAAAAAGCAAGAAAAATCCCCCCCTCCCCCTTTTTTTAACACTTAAAAAGCCCCTGATGAGCTCATGCACCTTGCCCCATGTAACAAACGTGGAGTGGAAAAAGAGGGCCAGCAAGTTCTGAAGGCATCAACTTTCTCATCCATAGGAATCTATGGATTAGAAATGGGAGAAGTGGTTTGCTAAAAATAAAATGTATTCTAAAGATAACAGGAGAAAGCAGAGACTTTTTTTTTTCTCAGGGTTAAAAGTTGTAAAGCTTTAAAAAGTCCTGTATGCAAATAACACGTTCACACACTTCCAAAGCTGAGATTACGTCCCCAAAAGGTAGGTCTGCTGAAACTTTTCAGTTGAAGGAAGTTGACCCATTATGAAGAATACTCGGATACAGGAAGAATCGGGGGCCCGAGAATCCCAAAATGACACGAATTTTCAAAGAAACTAAAGTTCCTGTCACTCTGCCCCGGGAACACAGATGAAAACAGGTTTTATAAGTCTCCTTAGCTGATGCCTGTTGGTGAAAGCATTTTGGAGGACTCTGTAGGAGTGAAGGAGAGGGAGGAGGTAGAAAGCTCTCTTAAATGCCTGGGCAATGCAAAAGGAGAGAAACCAAAAAATTTGGGTTCATGTGATAATTTTTATGGATTCTGCTAAGGTTAGATATCCCTGATTGATTGATTTTATTCCCATTGACTGCTTAGTTCCATCTAAGTCTTCAGTTTAGATATGAAAACTATTTTTTAGGTTAAGATGAGAAAGGTAGAAGAGAGCCTCTGTGAGTCATTTTAGGCTGACAATGTACAGCTGCTGTTTGAATGTACACATCATAAAAAAGCACCTATCACCCCTGCCTATGTAAAAGCCCCTAAAGTGCTTCCTTTCCGCTACTAGCACTCGCTGCTCAGTGACAAGGAAAGCAGTTAAGGTGTGCACAGGAAGCTAAGTGACTATTGACTTTTTTTTTTCTATAAGACACACCAAAATTTTTATATAGCAAATGGATTGCTTTTACGAGGGTGCAAATCCAGGAGGAGAAGAAAAGTTTGAAAAAAATTATTCAAAACATGCTTTGAAAAATCTCCACAGTTTTCTCATTATTCCTTGTACAGGAAGGCGGTGTAAGATGTCCCTGCGAGCAGAACCGATGTAGGTGTTTGGTGCTGCTTAAATGTCAAATTCTGAGAAGTGATCCCCACTTCTTGTAAGCGTACCAGGAAGTTAACCTCCGTGAGTGACAGTGGAGGGCCTCCATCAGAAGGTGTTATATTTTTGTCCCCCCTCACTGTATCAGCATAGCCTGTTTGTATAAAAGCATAAGCAAGAGGCGGAGAGGTTTGTTCACGTGAGGGAAGGCTGTGTCTGTGCATGCACTGTGATTGCAGGCATTCAGTAAACGCAAAAAAAAAAAAATCAGCAAAGTTTTACTGACATTAGTCATTTAGAAAGATGTTTCCTTCTTTCATTATATACCATTTTCTGCGCGACTCTCTGGACATTTTCTTTCTTTGTACGTGCTCTGTGCTTCGCCAGTGCCATTCAGTTTCTCTGCGGTGCTGTTTGAGGGTGCGTTAGGGCTATGGTAATCTTCACTCTCCCTCTTCTCTTTACTGTTGCCCAGGGTCTTCCCCCCCGCCCGCCAAATGGCTTGACTTTTTTCTTCTAAAAAAAGGGAGATTTGGGTGCCGAAAGCAGGATGCAGGGTGTCCCTGTGGGTGCAGAGCTTCGCCAGGCGCGGCTGTGAGGGCAGGCGAGGAGGAGGGAGCCGGGCGCCCGCAGCGGGGGGCGC
>NW_008823922.1:865920-879306 GCF_000699105.1 Pygoscelis adeliae | reverse complement strand
GGGAGCGGGCGGCGGGGCCGGTACCGCGCTCCTGGCTGACCTCGCTGAGCCACAGTTTCCCCCGTCAGCGTGGGGAGATGAGGGAGTCATTTCCCCACCAACTTCCTCACGCCACGAGCGGCGTTTGCATTGGCCCGCCATGCGCCCCAGCCGTGCCGCCTGCCTTCAGGGCTGGAAGCCTTCTGGCGCCATCGGCTTTCCTGGGGTGGCCAAAGATCCATCGTGCTGCCTCAGGGCCTCCCCACCCCGGTGACCGCCTCGCTTCCAGACCCTTCTGCTGGCCAAGGCCTCATGGCAGGCAGGCTGGTCAGGGTGTCACGATCCTCCAGCTCTGAAAGCTGGGGCGGTGCATGTCTCCCCGGTGTTATCCCGTGACCGTCCCCTCCCTCGGCCCAGTCTGACACGTGGCAGAGGGGCAACAGAGGAGCGATGGAGTTGCAGGGCTTCACCCTGCTTCAGGGAAAGCCAAACCAGACTGGACATACGTCCCTGACTACATTTTAGTAATTATTTTTTAATCGGACTTTCTGTCCCAGTTTTTAGTAAGACGGTTCTTCCAGGCAAAAGGAAAACAAATCATGCTAATTTGGCACATCCGTTTTACAGCTTCTGTTAAGGCTTGACTTTAACCTTTTAACATCATTATGCTGGGATTCAGAGAAGAGCACCCTCAAAGCTTTGGCAGCAAAGGAAGGGAGTCAGAGCGCTGAACGGGGGAAGTGACGGGCTGAGCATCCGTACCCACAGTTTCTCAAGCGCTAAACTGCTTTTTTAGCAGCTGAAGCTTCTCCTCCAGGTGTAAAGAAAGGCCTTCTTAATTTCAGTCTGGTAACTAATATTGTATAAATTCTAAAACAGATGGCTGCTAAGGAAGGAAAATGCTTTTCACCTTCCCATCTCTGAATAGACTAGAAGATCAAAAGAAGTAGCTACTTGTAGAAGTCAGCAAACAGTGGTCATATTAGTTGCTTCAATTAATTAGCCACAGATAACACTTCCTTCACTTGAGAGCCCAGTTTGAAATCCAAACCCATTTTTCAGTAAGTTAATATTTAAGATAATTAAAGAGTTTTCTGCATCTAACTGAAGTTATGGTCAGCATCCAAGCAGTTTCACACAAAATCATGAAGATTGAATTAATCAGCCATTAAATATCACCCTCTGGCAGGAAAAAAAAGAGTAACAATAAAAATAACCAGTCCTCAGATTATTAGAGAATTCCTTAAATATCTATGTCCCTTGTTGTTAGCATTAACAGATACAATTAAATTTGTATTAAGCTGCAATTCAAAAGTGTTCAAAGATAACCAACCATTCTGAATTAGCCTCTTTCAAATATCCAAAACAAAATTAAAAATAAGTAATTCTAGTCAAGGTGTTTTGCATGCTGATTTAAAATGTGAGTGAATCCGTGATTGGGAGGACTTTTAGTCCATGCAGTGTGCTATTGGTGTGAGGATTTGGCAGTTTCTTCGTATTGCACCTCATTCCCCACTAATCTCCTTTCTGGAAAAAAGGTACCCTGCCAGCCCTATCCTTCACAACTTGGCCTATTCCTTCATTTTGCCAGGGACGATAGCATTGCTCCATTTCTTCCCAGGCATCATTTTTCCCCCTTCCTCAGTATCCCTCACAGTGTATATCTGAGTCTTTTGTAAAATACGAAATGGTATTTTTTTTTTTTTTAATTAAAGAGGAGCAAGAACAGTGAACGTAGAGGTCAGCTTAGATGTTAAGACTTCAAACTCTTCAAGACAAGGACTGTCTTTAATTTTTTCTGTTACAGCTCCACGTGGATAATTAGCAACACACAAGTAAAATAAACAGTGAAAATGTTCAAATCACTCCAAACTATCAGCAGAAACTGGGTTAAGTAAAGGCAGGCTGTCCTCAGGCTGTCCTGCATAATAATATTTCTAGGAGGGAATCTAGTTCTCCAGCCAACAAGCATTACATAGCTCCATTATATAGACATCTCATAGTTAGGGTATGCAAAGTATATACAGAATTCCCCACAAACCATTGCCAAGAGGAAGGCAAACTATAGCAGATCTATCCTTCTCATTTTCCCGCCTTACTCCCGAAATAGAAAAAAAGAACGGTTGGGCCTCTGGTCCACAGTGGTTTCTTATTATCATGAAAAGAGGCAGGACAGTGACAGCTAGTAAAGTTACTACTGACTAGTTACAGGAAAAAAAAAAACCAAAACACACACACAAAAAAACCCAAACACAAGCACTATGCAATTTAATTTTGTGCATTCAAAGAAATGGATCAGGGTGTAAATTAATTTGAAAGGAGAGTGATACTTCTTTCAGGAATCTATAGGCATCATCTACTAAGGACAAAAATAATTGAATTGGAAAACAAAGTGAGAACAGGATCAATTTAGAAATCAGGTCTTTTTGGCCGAGATTAAAACATTCCTTTTTTTTTTTTTTCTTCAAAGATGCATTAACACTGTTCAGTTTGCAAGCAACAGTAGGGTGGCAAGAAATTAAGAAAGATACCATGTGATTTAAGGACATTCTGTATGGAAGATTATTATTACTGGCTAAGAAAGGGCAGATTTAGGCACAGTGATCTGAGACAGAGAAAGCTCTTCAAGAAAATAATGGGAGTTCCTTTGCTTTGCACTATAATTAGGCATATGAGGTCATCCGTTACAACTCAGATGTATGACCCTGTTCTCAAGCATTAATGTTCAAACGATCAGTACCTGCAGCGGTAGGGTTGATGATAGCATTAAATCTAATATGTGTCCTCATTGTCCATTAACTCTCCTGAAGCAATGAACAACTTTAATAAGGGGGTGAATATCAATATGTTTAGCAATAGAGTAACGGTACTGGGGTAACTCTGTGCTAGTAGTAAAACACACCTACAGTCCTTGACAGTTTTTTTTTTTATAACTTGCTGTTCTTCTCTCCTAGGTGGTTGTCTTAATTATTGAAACACAGTGCAAAAATGATACTAAAGCTCTAATACACATACTGTACAATAAATTAATTACAAGGAGGATCATTGCTAAGAGGGAAATTAAGTGTAACCCGGATGAATACAATTTAGGTGATCAGCATTGCAAGAAATGTGAGCGTGGTGAGTATCATTATAAGATTCTGTTGAAAAATCTTTAAGAGTGGAAACCACAACATACACAATTGCTTTCTGCTGGGATAGCTAAGTGTCATGCTGTGGTTTCCTGGATGCAATGCTTCATTCCAGCTGTATCTTTCTCTATTACAGGACACCAGACATTTCAAAAGTATTTCTTGAGCTCAGTGCACCAGTAACTTTTCACTACAGATAGTAGTTCTCATATAACATGCTTGTCACAAAAGAGCCAAGAATTACATACACATCTTTGAAAGAGGCGAAAAAAGTGCAGCCACAGGCTTTTGCCTACAAGACTCCGTATATTCCTGGGTTTTCCAAGTTTTGTTTGTGGTGTTCTCCTTCAGTCCTAAATTGGAGGAAGAGGGGGGATAATCAGATCTTATGTATACTACATTCCTGAAGAGCATATATGTATGCTTAAAGAATATAGATTCTGTCCATATTTGTAAATAAAAAAGTATTAGGGATTAAAAAGAAAGTCTGACATAGGTCTTAGAGCTGATGGCTTCTGTCTAAAGGTATTGTAAATCTTAATTCTTGTTTTTCTGTCTCTACAGGTTTTGTTAAAAATACCTGCTGCCCAACAGATATCAGCAAACACTGTGTTCCATGTGAAAATGGAAAGGAGTACATAGATCATGTCAATGATTCAGACGAGTGTTTGAGATGCTCTTCATGTGACAGCATATTCGGTACGTCTGTAGAAATAGCAACTCAAGCAATGACTCTTTTTTGATACAGGATTTGACTGAAAAGTCTCCACAATCCCCGAATAGTGGCTAGCGTGCAGATTAAAATGTTTTAGTGGTAGTACATGAAGGAATTTATGACAAAATCATAAATTCATCCCCCGGTTCCCTTTCGTCAGGCACAAAGTAGGAAGAAGAACAAGGTGTGCGAGTCCATTATTTCTCCTTGTATCCGCCTTTGCTCAGCCAAAGCAGTCCTTGCAAAGCAGACCCTATGCGAACTGGTTAGAGTCAAGGAAGAAAAGCTCTCTCTCTTCTTTGCCCTCTATTTAAAAGAAGAGGGGTGTTGTAAGAAGTAGGGATGGGAGAATTCCCAATGGTTTCTTTCGTAGTCTTTCATGTAATTAATAATATTATTTAAAATTGCTAGAGCTGATAGAGTGATGTCTTTTATACATTCAAGATGCTGTGTGGGTTATAGGATCAAATTATGAGACTATGAGGCATGCCCTACTGGGTCAGACCAGCGGTCCACCTGTCCCAGTATTCTGCGTTCAGCAGTGGAGGAAAGAGATGCGATTTAGAGAAAACAAACCTGTCTAATTTCTGTGATCTGTTCCCTGCAAAGTCTACCAGCATCCACAGTTGTGGGAAAGGACGTTAGAAGGTCCATCCCTACCTAGTCATTTTAGTATCCATTTATGAGCCCTTTGTGCATGAATCTGCTTGGGGACACCAGGTTCCAGAAATTCACTACCTGTTGCGTAAATACCCATTACAGATTTTTTTTCTTTTTAAATCCATTAAATTGATCTCCTACCAGTTCCACCAGGTGTCCTGTAGTTCTGGTATACCTGGATTTAGGGAATGATAGTTCTGCATTCCTCTCATCCAAAATCAAGTTTGGTGAGCGGAGAGACAGCTCATAACTCCAATATGGTTGTACTCAGATCACCTGCTAGAATATCAATCTTTAGTGCTTTCCCCTTCCTGTAACACCTCCATATGCATAGAAAATTTTCCTCTCATTAGCTACTATAATAAGCATTTTTGGATGGGTAATGAAGTTGAGTACCGCAAAACAATTCAGCATTTTTTACAGTGCCACAAAGGAAACTATTAGTTAAACTGAAGGGGAAAGAAAGGGTAATGGGATGACTAGTCACATTTTCCCATGGACAATAATGTAGTTGAAGAGAGGTCAGTAGAAAACATTAGGCAGGAGGAAAATTACCACTGAAGTTCCATGAGAACCATTCTTAGGATCGTTCGTGTTTGATATTTTCATGAATGGCTTCAGCACTGGTTTCACAGTAGAGCTTCATCAAATTTTGGAAGATAACATGTTTTCCCGTTACAGGAGGCCACTGAATGTGATAACTCAAAAATTCGCTTCTATTCCTATATGCCCATGAAAATAGCTTTCATAGTAGGTAGATACTTAAAGTAATTTTTAATGCAGAAATAATTTTTGAGAGATGGTGATAGCTTCATCATATACACTGACGATAGGAGACAATTAATTCACTTGTTCTGATACTTAAGCAGGCAATATGTTAGCTAAAAGAGAGAGTGGAATTCCTCACCATTGGAGGACCTCAAGAAGAGATAAACTTGTCTGTCAGGAAGGGTAAAGAACTTGTCTCTGACATCAAGCAGGGAGACGGGTCACGTGATCTTCTGAGTTTCCTTCTGGCTTTACACTTCTGAATGGGAAAAAGAAGCTGACAACGTTTGGCCAGGCCAAATGAGTCCTCTTCTAGCAAGTACTTTATGGTGTGATCAGTTTTTTGAGCTCTTGGCCAGCAGAGGTCTCTTTGCCATCTCCATATTTCCAGTACTCCGGCAGCAGGGCTTCTTAGAAAAGCTATGTTGTTTTTACAGTTAAGCCACCAGTGCCAGCAGTGGTAGAGCTAAAAGCACGTAAGTCTGAGGACAAGAGCTTGTGAGCAGAGGCCTGCTTTTAAGCCCTACTTTTTCAAACTAACAAAGTTTAAGGAATTTATTTTAGGTTTGGAGGTTGCAAAGAACTGTACCCCATCACAGAACACGGAATGCACCTGTGCAGAGAACCATTTTTGCAGTTCTGCACCATGTAGGCACTGTGATCCATGTACCATGTAAGTTTATGCCTTCATCGTTAAATATGAAATTGTTAATATCATATGTTATCACACTTTTTTCCAGCCAGCTTCAAGACAGAGGCTGAGGTAATGTATAACCCAAGGGAAAACATATTAGTTTTCCTTTGCACTTAGCTTGTTGAGCTGACTTAGCTCAGTCAACTTGCATCCACACAGGCTTTCCAAAGGCACGCATAAAAACTTGTATACATCCACCAAGTCTGTATATACTTTTCAAAAAATGTAATGAAATATCTGAGCTTTCCTGTTGTCTTTGTGTGATCTACTGTTACATCTAGAAAATCATTTCCACACCTTTTTCCACTCCCATACCTTTCCATACCATTTTCATACCTATTAAATTCCAAACTCCAACATCTTGATATATGAAATATTTAGCTGATTAAAAGTGTTAGAAGATTTTGATTTGCTCTGTTGACAGAGTTTATAAAGAGAGAAACAAATCCCATAATAATTTTTGTTCATGTTTTCTGCAGATGTGAAAGTGGTGTAATTGAAAAACAGTGTACTTCGACTTCAGACACTGTGTGCGGAATGAAAGGTACCATTTTAAAACCTAGCATGTCTGGCATCTGCTGTATCTTGAGAGGTTATTGCAATTGTACTGTTCTACACAATGGCCCATAGTCATTCCTGACAGCTAAGGGCATCATATCCACTGGGCCCTGAACTGACCTGCGGAGCATGATTGCTCTTTTCCCTTGATCACTGTGCAGATGTAGGAGCTAGTACTCCTTTTTAGGGGAAACTCATGATAGGTAAGACTTAAACAAAGAGGTAGCTTCTGCCATTACAAGACAACAGAAAGGCTTTTATAATCTGACGCAATGTTGTTTAAAATTTAGAGTGTGTTGCTGTATGGCATTTCTTGACTTAACTTTCATGTAAATGTTTCCAATGTTCCAGCAGAAACAGGAGTGCTATGGCTGGCCATCTCTTTGACACTTGGCGTTTTAGTACTAGCAGCAGTAGCTGGAGCAATATTCTGGTGTAAGTGATTCCCTATTCCTTATTCCTATCATACTCTGAATAAGATATTCAGCTGCTTACTTAGATGTAATTTTATATTCTTGTAGTCCAGGGGAGAGAGATACTCTGTCCTGGATTTTAAAAATGCTTTTTTGTTTCAGACAAGAGAAAACAGAAGGGTCATACTAACAAGGAGAACCTGGGTGAAGTAGTCCCCAAAACAGAGGCTTCTTATGTAAGTATTGTTGCTTAGATCACAAAAAACTCAGCTTCATGCAAGGAACTTTGTTCCATTTAAATTACACTGGGACTCCCCAGGCATGTGCATGCCTCTCTTCTGTGACATTAATGAAGTAAACTTCACCATGAGGACTCTTTTGGGGGAAGTAAGAGAAACCCTGTATTATTTCTTCAGGATTTGTTGACATGCTTCCTAAGTTACATGATGAAGATCAAAACTTCATAAATCATCAGGCCTCCACTGACCCAGGGTACCTGTCCCCATGCATACTTTTAGGCAATAGCAATTGTGAGGTGATTCCCCAAGCTTACCCGAGTCAAAAGAGGTCTGTCTGTCCAATCTGATTCTCTTGCTCATAAAACAGGGGAATCATGGAGAAAACTAAAAGCAAATTATGGAAGTCAAGTGTCATGAAATGTGTTTATCCTCTTACACAAGGTTGGTGTTTTACAAAACTTGTTTCCACTCATTTCTCTCTTGCTTCTCTTTTCAGGAGAATGTACCTCTCATATACACAGGTAAGAGACAAGTAACTTCTCAAAATTCAGTAAAAGAAAAAAAAAAACCGACGTGTAAATCCTACACTAAAAAAAGGGTATTTTTATGTAGACTTTGCCACTGCCTAGAGCTGTCATTCTAGCACAACAGTGAACACTTATTACAGAAATGCCAGTTCATATTGTGCTTATTAAGGCATTTAGTGGTATCATGAAAGTTTTGCCTCAGGAGGAATTTCTGTTGTATAGGAAGCAATTACTAATTGACAACAGGTGAATTTCTGTTCTGCATGTGATACAGACACTAGGAGGCAGCAAGCTGGATTTCTCGAATCATGGATAATTATGATAATGGCATAGTCCCACACCCAGCAGTGGGATCGCAGAAACACAGACCTACCTTATGTTCAAGGGCAAATCTACAGTAGTAACACACAATAGCAAAAGAACATAAGCTCCAAGACTGTATCACAACAAAAGACCTATCCTGTTCCAGGAACTTTCCCAACACTATTTTGAGCAAAACAGGTACGTGAGGGATGACCAGACTTTAATGATAGAGAAGGACAGAATAGGCTACAGAGGAAACTGAGGTTCTATTTCAAGTGGTAGAAAGCGATATGGATGCAACCCTAAATATTTGAATTACCTAGCATTTGGTAGGACCATGTAAAAGCAGACCCGGTACATATTGTAAAAAGTCATATATAAGCATACTGAGTCATGAATACCTGAAACTTAACCTGTTTTGGATAGGAAAAGTATCAACTCTGAGCGCAGGTGATAAAATCAGTAAGATATAAGTCCCAAGAGCATTAATTTCCTTTTATGCTTCTAGATGTTGACCTGAGCAGCCACATTGCTGGTATTGTGGAAGAGATGACACTCCAAGATGTCAAGACATTTGTTCGTAATCACAAAGTACCAGAACCTGTCATAGATCAAACTGTTCGGGATTATTTTAGTGATACATCTGAACAGAAGATTAAGCTGTTTCAAGTCTGGTATCAAAGACATGGGATAAAAGGAGCCTATGGAGCCCTAATAAGCAGCCTGAGAGAGTTTAAAATGTGCACTGCAGCTGATAAAATTGAGGAAAAAATGAAGGCAGCTGTTTCCAGCTGTCAGGAAGGGGGACAGTCTTATCATGATGACACTGAGCAAAACAAAATCTGCACTCGGGAAGGTAGAAACTCTTACAGTGATAGTGCTGAGCAAAATAAAACATATTCTGGTAGTTTGGAAGAGACATAGCACAGAATCATTTGAAAATTATTTCTGACTGAATTAGCGTTTTTCTAGTAATAACAAAGCTTTTAAATGCCACTGATTGATACAAGGAAGTTATAATATGAACAAGAAGTAATTATGATTTTTGTAGCAATATCTTTCACTTAAAAGAAGTTTTAGCTTTTTTTTGGTTGTTAAGAACTGGGAGAAGTTTTATGGCTTATTTACTAAAAGGTACGATATCGGAGTCCAGCTATAGGATTCACTACAAGAAGAAGTAGTCATTATTTGAAGAAAAGGTTTAGTCTAAATGTATGGTCTACATCTGAACAGAAGATTAAGCTGTTTCAAGTCTGGTATCAAAGACATGGGATAAAAGGAGCCTATGGAGCCCTAATAAGCAGCCTGAGAGAGTTTAAAATGTGCACTGCAGCTGATAAAATTGAGGAAAAAATGAAGGCAGCTGTTTCCAGCTGTCAGGAAGGGGGACAGTCTTATCATGATGACACTGAGCAAAACAAAATCTGCACTCGGGAAGGTAGAAACTCTTACAGTGATAGTGCTGAGCAAAATAAAACGTATTCTGGTAGTTTGGAAGAGACATAGCACAGAATCATTTGAAAATTATTTCTGACTGAATTAGCGTTTTTCTAGTAATATAAAACAAAGCTTTTAAATGCCACTGATTGATACAACGAAGTTATAATATGAACAAGGAGTAATTATGATTTTTGTAGCAATATCTTTCACTTAAAAGAAGTTTTAGCTTTTTTTTGGTTGTTAAGAACTGGGAGAAGTTTTATGGCTTATTTACTAAAAGGTACGATATCGGAGTCCAGCTATAGGATTCACCACAAGAAGAAGTAGTCATTATTTGAAGAAAAGGTTTAGTCTAAATGTATGGTCCTGCATTACTTAACTGATGTAATGTTTTGCTTACATTAAAATTGTGGGATGTTGCATTTTTCAAAGTGAAAACTGATGTTAAGATCTATGAAGTGCACCAGGAAGAATACTTGAACAAAAAAAAAATTTATATAATATACCCCTGATTAATTTTGAACATAGGTGTTGCTGTGTAATTAAATTCTACTCTGTTGTAAATGGGATTTCTCCCTGGTATAAACAGACCTGTGAGTGTGTGTATACAGAGTTTTGTATATGTGTGTGCGTATTTATATGTGTGTATATATGTGCAAGTTTTCTATGCAAAAGCTCCCAGTGCTAAGTAATAATAATTATTTCCCTTGTTCTCTGCAATAATTGCAAGCCTTTTCTAATGTTAAAACCCTTCAAAGAAGCAGGAGCTGAAGCAGCGCAGCAGAACCATGATTTTTGGAAGGCAACCTGCAGAAGCTATGAAGTCTCCATAAGCAAGCGTGCAACACTAGCTTTTCTAACGCAGGAACTGATACAATGAAAACATCATTGTCACTAAAAAAAAAACAAAATCCCCATAGTGCATGACTTCTGTCTTTCCTTCTTATTGTGCAACCTATAGATATCATTTTTAGATTTTCTTTTACTCAGGTTAGTAAATCACAAAAGGGAGATCCCTCTCCTGAAAAAAACCACCTTACCTTTCTTCCATCACAGAGCGCAGAGGGCTTGGCTCCTAAATTCAAAGAACCAGTAGTGCTGGCTGCTTTGCAGCGAGGCCTTTCCCGCTCACACATCCATTTATAAAAAGTCTCACAAAATCTTTCAACAGAAAAGGAGACCTCGGTGGAAAGGTTTGATTTTTTCCAGGTCGCGCAGTAAGCAGGATGACTTTCTTCTTTGGCTCTGCCATCAGTTCCCTAGGGAGAATCTCCAGCCAGTGTCAAGACTCAGCCAAAACATGAGAAGACCTGCCTGGGCTTGCTCCCACCTGCCAGCCAGGGTGTGTGGGGTAGGGTCCAATTGCTGCCATCTGGCCTCAGGGGCGCGGAAAGGGCAGGGCAGGTCTGGCAGCAGGGTGCCAGGTGCTGGCAGTCGACCCCCAGGCAACGCCAGGTGCCCACAGCCCCATGGGGTTGCTCCAAAAGGTCACGTTGCTAGAAGTGAGGTGCCTGGGAGGGCAGTGCATGGCCCTTGAAAATGCCTAGAAATCTGTGTATGGCATTAAGCAGGAGTCTGAAAGGAAAGGCAGGACTTAGATTAGCTTCAAAAGCTTTAAGCCTTTCATAGACTTGACCCATCGAAGGTATGAAGTACACAGAGCATGTTTTGTTGCCAAGCCCAGACCCAGTTTAGGTTGTACAGCTCTTCCCCAGGTCTGAAGCACCACATAGATGCTAAGTGCTCGGAAAAACCTTCCACCCCACTTTGGAGCCTCTTGCCTCTAACCTTTCTGCATTTTCTAAGTGTCTAATCAATCAGCTTGCCATTACCATACTGCCAAAATCCCTACACTGTGCTGCTTTTCAAAGGAGAACCTTCAGGCTGCTGTAGCTGGATGGTTTAATAGCCATGCGCCAGACTTGCGCACCTATGGACTGGTTAAGGCATAGCGTTGTACAAATGACTTGTGTCTGTGCTATCTGTGTACAGATCTGACACACTGCGACAGTGTGTTGCTCATTGCCATGTTTTGGCCAGGCTCCACATACATAGGAGAATAAAATGTCTGCCTTTCAGAAGAGCAGCGTGGCAGCGGTGTAGGCTGTGCCATCTTTCCTAGATTGCAGTTATGTAGAAGCACAGCCAAGACAGGTAGGAAGGAAAGCTCCGTGCTCTCACAAGTCCTGGTAGATGGGCTGCTCCCTGTACCGTGTCCCATCCAGGGAGGCATAAATGTAGCTTAAAGGTATGTTGGCAGGTGCTTGACTTCAACTGTGGCTTTTCTAGGCTTCTGGCCACCAGAAACTAAGGTTGTCCACCTCTCAGGGCTTCGGTGGGTCAGTTAGTATAACTGATCTGAACTAGGCAGATCTTAAAATGGAGATCTTAAAATCACCAAACCTCACAAATTTGTGGCAGTGAAATAGAAGGAGAAATTTTTCTTTCATCACACTGGAATTCCCCAACCTCAGTATAACGAGGATGGATTAAAAAAAGAGAAGTCCCTGAGCAATGAGTCATATTCTCCTTAGGAGACGTCTGCAAGGCTGAACCCAGACTGCCATTAACTCTAGTGGTTAGCATACATCATAATTTTTTTTCTTAAGTGGAACACTGTGCATCAAATAAGAGGATTGATTATATTGTGCAGTTGGTTTTCCAAAGGAGTGCATATGTGTCTACGCTGCAGTCAGCAGTGCAGCGTAGAGCTATCTGATCAAGCTTAAAGGACCCGGACCAGGGATTTAGTGAAAGTGATTTAGATCTTCCGACCCACAGTAATACACCCAGTTTCCATTGCCTCCTGCTTTTGGCCTCATTTTCAAACTCGGGCTGCACAAGAAAATCATACCAAGCAGGTTATATTAGCACTGTTTCACCTTTCGCTCTCACCTTTCATTCTCAGAAGGAAAGTCCATGCAGAGGCTCATGCTGATAAGCAAGATGACTGCCACCGCCTTGGCTGCTCGCTGAAATACAGTTCTGGTATCTTTACTCTATGCTCTGGACCTTGCGCACTTGTCATGACCAGCCTCTTTCTCCCAAACGGCAAGGCTGTGTCATGAGCAGTGCAAAATAACTCTTTTCTCAGCCTTAGGAAGGGGCAAAAAATAAAAAAAAAAAAAAGAAAGCAACAGAATTGGCTTTGAAAACCGAAATTATCCTGTTTTATGGAAACCCAGCATCAGAAAAGCAAGTGGAAACTGAAACAGAAACTTGCCCAGGGAATGACTTGGCACATTTTGAAAAGCAGATTACAAAGGGGAAGCTCACTCTTCAGGAAGCCAAAACTTCGCAAAATACTTGCATTTGTTATTTAAATAGTAAAACCAGAACAATTGTTATTTAAAAATAACAACAATAGAAGAACAGGAACATAGAAATAAAAGGCCAGAAGGATGATCTTACTTCAGTCCCCTGCAAATCGAAAGTGACCATGCGAGCGAGGGGTCTGTTCAGAACTTCCACGGGCTGTTTTGCTGCGCACACCCACCCCATCTGCTCACCCACACTGCAAACTGTCTAGTTCCTGCTGCCCTACAAGCAAACCAAACACCTGCAAGAAGACAGAAACACGATCACTATAACAGTGTGGCACCAGAAGAAAGCAAGAGAGGTTCAAGACAGCTCTGGTATACAGGATTGCTGCAATATGAAATAAATTATTTTTGAAGTTATCCTGCAGGCTGCCAGGTCTTGAAAAGACGTGGCTGAGAAATGAAGTGCTGAGTACAAAGAGTCTGAAATGTTTCTGCACAGATAGCATGAGAAGCATATTAAAGTGTGAGAGATCCGTAGGCTTATTTCCTGTATGGAAGAGAGGAAAGGAAAACAATACAAATTCATAAGAATAAAAAAACTGTATTGGGCAAAGCCTTGGAGTTAGACAGTTTTCTTGTTTTGAGGGAAGATACAACCTCAAAACTCACATTCCTTTCTTACTGTTTGTCAATTAT
>NW_008823922.1:857785-865871 GCF_000699105.1 Pygoscelis adeliae | reverse complement strand
AAATGCCCACCATGTGTATCTAACCTCTAGTACGGAGCTGCGGTTGAGAATTACGAGGGATGTGGGAACAATCACAAAATTTAACGTACAGTCAGTGTTTTCTGGATAGCTTTTCAGTGGTTTTAGTTCAAGTTCCTTTCCAAACTGAAAGCAAGACTTTTAAGGCAGACAGAGTGCTAAAGGGCCCTCTCCCATAGCTTTACACAGAGGTCTCTCGCTCCCCCAGTAAACCAGCAACTGTGACAAAGTGCTGTTTTCATAGCAGGCAACCTAGCGGGGAATCGGCAAAAAATGTCTGTGATTACAGGGATGCTGAAAAGAGGGCCCTGAACAAACGCAGGGGAGGAGTTAGTGGTGGAAAGCAGTGGCAGGAGAGAGCCAAAGGTGCAGTCCTTGGAAGGACAGCACTCAGCCTCCCGCGCCCTGGGGGCACGCAGCACACGGAGGTCACTGATCCTGCCTCCCATACATCTTCCCGCAGTGGTGTCCATAGGAGAGGATAAATATACCTGTATGTGTGTCGTTGGGATACGAACAAGAAATGATGAGGCAGAAGTACCCAGTTTCATTTCCTGCATATTTATCTTACAGTCACTAATGGGATTGATACATTTTCCTCATTATCAATATCTGAAGATTTAGGTTGTCTTTCTTGGCCTTCTCCTGGTCCTTCCTTCATACTATATGAAGATCCCTCTCCAGACATATCTCTGGGATGGCTGAAGCCGCAGGGAACATTTTACGACACTCCTCAAATTGCCAGAGGCCCGACTCGGAGCAAGCCAGCCTCCCTCCCTACTGGGGCTGGTTGTGCCCCGGCACCTCCGCTCTTCTGGCTGGGGACTGCAGTTGTCACCGCAGTTCATGGGGAAGGACGGCTGTGATCTGGGCTGATCTCAAAGGGTCTTGAGGTTCAAGATCTGTCTTTAAGACATGAGGACAACACTTACACCTGTACTTTGGGGGACAGGGGGGCAACTAAGTTTATACCAGACAGTGTCCCCTCATTTATCCAAGAATGGACAGTGGTCACTAAATCGTTCAGTATTTTTGATCCTCTCAATCAAATCTCTTCAGATTTAAATTCCTTTAAACTTGTTTAAACAACCACCCTGGGGGGTGGTGGTGGTTGGTTTTGGGGGAGAAGGGAGGCAAGAGCCAGAGCCAGCCTCACTGTTCGCAGAAAGCACGCACCAAGCGCTGCAGGCTGTCTTTCCCTGCCCCTGCTCAGCAGGTGGCAGCCCGCGTCCGCGCAGTCCCACGCGTGTCCCCTCCTCCCGGTCCCCGTGCACAGCCCCGGGCTGGCTTGGCAAGGACGGACAGCCTGCAAGAGCTCCCTTCTCGCCGCCCCCTCCCCCTGCTCCTTCCCAGGCTCTCCGGCTGGCTGGCTCTCTGGGGGATGAATTGTTCTCAGGGGGAAAGGACATTTTATAAATGAGCTCGCGCACGCAGCAAGCAGCAGACTGGCTACGACAATGGCATGAAGCCTTGCCCTGCTAGAGCTGAGCCTGCCATCAGGCTGAGCCAGTTCCCACTCCAATTTTACATGCGATCCCTCAAGTCGTGTTCCACAAGACTTAGAATGACACCTACAATGTCATAAAATGGTGTGTGACAGCTTTTGTAACGCTCCTCAGATTTGAGGATGAGCACAGCCTCACTCCCTTCAATTAGTCCTAGGATTAAGCAGCTCAAGAAAGTCCCACGCTGCAATGCCAAACGCCAATGACTTGGCATCACCAGTTTTAAGTTTAATACCACATGGAAAAAAACTGTGTCATAACAAAATATTCGGGCTGCAAACTGAACACTCTGAAATCTGGAATTGGCACTGTTACTGAAGTACGTGCAACATTACCTGTGCCAACATGAATGTGCATTGCAGTAAAGTCTTAGTAAATGTTCACACATAAAATAAAACAGTTGAGAGTTAGACATTCACTTGATCGTTACTTATGCAGCTGTCAAGATACCAATCAAAGGTAGGCATTAGCAGTGGTTGAGAAAGTCTAGGAGAGACAGGATGGCTGTCCTGAAATTTGGCCCTCTGAAGGGTAGTATTTGTATCACCATAATCAAGTGAAAAAGCAACTGGTGAAGATGGGGGAGGAGAAGGGGTGGGTGGTGAGAGCTTAGAGGCTTTTTGGAGGAACTGACTTATGAATAATACCCTTAATTGCTACAACATGCTATTGTAAATGGTCTTCTTTTCTTTCTCTTCCAGGCTTGTAAGTTAGCCTATCATTTTAAATAACTATACATTAAATGCAGTTTTGACTTCTGTTCTAGCTATATAAATGTTGGGAATAACCACCTCAGGAAGCTTGCTGCCAAGGTTTTTTTTAATCTTACAAAGTCTATGGCTGTTGCTTCCATCAGAAAAACTGGAACGACTATGAGTGCTTGAAAATATATAATCCTGTACCATGAGACATCAGAGTTTGCAAAGTACTCCCTGTATCATGCTTTTTGTTAGCTCTATTTATGTATCTTTAGCAAACAGCAAATCAGCAACCAGCTGCGCAATGCACACAGCTCCTTTACTGAGATGTCTTTCCTGAGAAAGCATCTTACTGTAGGAGCTTTATTCGGATCTCCCTACAGCACTCAAAAGCCTTTCCCTGACATCAGGCACGCTGGTGTAAGGGACTTCTAAAGAGCAGCCCGTAAAGATGCTATAAGGAAAGTAACGAGCAATATTACTCAGTGCAACTTAAGTAATAATAGGTTACATGGGCAGGCACTCTTAGGCACCCTTTAGGGAGCCCGGGTTAAGTGGTTTGTTGAACAGTTACACTAACAGGTGCTTCCAAGGATTCCTGAGCTGTGGCCCCACTGCAAGGTACCTGGGGCCCAATGCCTATGGACTGCAGGACAGAGTTACATTTACCTGGTGACCCAGGGAATATACGCTGTAGGGGAGAGGCAAGGAGATGCATAGAAAATCTGTGGGGTTGTTTGTCCTCTCATCATTGCTTGCCTTTACAACTGTAAGACTCTGTTAACCTGCTGTCAGTGCAACTTTTTAGGGTCTCTTTTTATTTGTAAATGAAAACAGATGAGTAAATTCATGAGCTTGAATTTGGGGGCTGGACAAAGCTCTGTTCTGTGTAAGGGCTGGAATCAAACAGTCTTTCAGAGACCAGATTCCTCCTCCCTCCTCCAAAGGCATTCCTACACACGTTACAATAAAAATGTACAGATCCTCCAGAAAATGCAGTTTTCAACATCCCCCTAACTCATTCAAATCCAAAACAACTACCAACAGAACGTGCAAAAGCATTTCTCAGAAAGAAATACTGTTTTCCTATTTTCTTCTCTCAGCTGTGGACCTATTCCAAAGAAAGATAGTCATGTATTCATGTTTTACTTAAATGGAGGAAATGGTTCTTCCAAATGTGACTGAATATATTGTTGGTCAAACTAAATCGACACATTACGTTTGGACAGCAACCAGGTCCAGAAAATTTCAGCAAAGAAAAGAAAGCGTTCGAAGCTGTAAGTACTTCGAAATAGGACTTCAAGTGAAATCCTGCTCTACTTGGATTCAAATTAGCAATTGGGATCAAAGAGGCAAACTATTATCACTAGAAAACAAGAAGATTTTTTCTTTTCTAGGGAGCATTCCACCTGAGGGTCTAATCAGTCATCAGTTTATACTCGCTACTTCACAAATCTGGGCAGACTTACAGACAACCTTAGTATAGATAAGTCTATAGGGGAGCCCATGGCAGAGCCAAAAAGCAAAGCAGGCTTTTTGAATGTAAAAATACTAGAACAGCCTTCTTGGAGCTAAAGGCATGACTTAAAACGGGATGATGCCTATCTCTTTGGTGTCTTGCCACAGCATCAAACACAGACATGCAAGTCAGATGTTCTTCCTCCTTCTTCCGCTCTAACCCCGTACTAATTGGCGCAGTAGATGTTAACATTCACATGAGCTGTGGCAGAACCTGGCTGGAATCCCCTTCTCTGCTCTGGAGCAGAAAATTGCATGCAAGTCTCCCACCTCCCAGAAGCATGAGTCTGGGCTATTTGAGGACATCTCTTTCCTGATCACTCTTGTTGAAGCTGTTCCACTATGTGTAATTAAATATTCATTGCTGTATAAGTTTGAAAGTGATTCTCTGTTCCAGGGGATGCCTAAACTATTAGGTTATTCACATTAGTTATCTAGCAGACCACATGGCACAGGAAAGGCAGCCAAGGAATTGGCCGTTTTATGAACCCAACTAACGCACAGGGGCGCAGCAGCTCAGCACTGAGAACTCACTTGCAGACACTGGCACCTACTGAGATATTAGGTACCTAAATTCTTCTGTGGGACTAATTTGGGTTAGATTGCAGGAGGTAGCAAGAGCAAATAACATGCTGTGAAGGCAGTGTAACACTGTAAAGTTTTTTACTTTGTCACACTACACTGTCCTTTGGGATTTTTTTTTTTTTTGTGTTGTTCTTTTTTCCTAATAAGGTATCTGGGACTTTCTTCTTTGAGAATACAGCACTGTTTTTTATATGAAACAGGAAATTAAGTCTTCTAGCTAAGGTGAAACCCAAGAATTTTTCCTGTTGAACAATGGATTCCAGAGAGACTTCCTATTTAAAAAGAAAGGGCTGGAAATTCCAGCCACCTTAAAATAGATGCACACAGTCCTTCTACTTTAACAGCTACTGGTTACTTTGTGAGACTCATAAGACTAGGAGGGATTTTGAAAGGTCATTTACTCTAGTCCTTTGCCCTGAGGCAGGATTAACTAAAATGGTTTTGACCTATCTCAGAGACGGAGACTCCAAAACTCTCTAGATAATTCATACTGATGTTTCACAATCTCTACTCTCAAAAAGTTTGTCTTAATATCAGAATGAACCCTTGGTGTATTTTCAGTCCTCTACATCTTGCCATACCCACTATGACATGGAGAAGAGATTGTTCCCTTCCTTTTTACAACAGCTTTTTACATATTTGAACATCATTATCATGCTTCCCGCCTCATCTTTTTTGCTCCTTTAGGCTACACAGCACCAGTTTGTTCAGCCTTTCATTGAAGGGCACATCTTCTGCACAATGACAAGCACACAAAAATGAAAAGAACATTTTTTTCTGCTTTTCTGCATGATCACATTAGCATGATTGACCATGCTAATTCAGTTACCCTTGAATTTCCCTTTGGTTATCTATCTTTGAAACTTGCTAATTAGTCCCCAAAGTAGGAGTGTATTTTTAGATGCATACATTTCTGTGTACATTGCAACCCAGAATTAAACAAGTAGGGACTTCTGACTCTCCCTCATGTGGCAATATGTATGCTTAGGGGTATATAATGTCTAATCCAGGATTCTTTTTGAAAATCCTGTGCTCAAAAAATTTCAGTCTAATTCTGCTAAATCTCCTGTCTTCATTACCACCTCAGCCAAGGAAGCAGAATTTATGCAGTCAGTGCTTTAGTTCCACAAATAGTTGGCAAAAATATGATGGCTGAAATTAATTTCCTTGGCCCCTAACCAGGAAACTTTTGCAAGTATGAAGGTATTTTACATACGACCAAGTTTGCTGTCACAACCAGACCTTGGCCTATTCTGGCTCTTTTTCACATAGCCTCTAAATATTGCTCTGTGAGAAGCCCCATGGAGTTGGGCTCTATACAAAATCGTTGGGAATTACAATGCTTTGGATTTCATTTCCAGGGTGAACATTGCTTTCATCAGGATGAAGTCTGTATTCACCTAGTTTAGATATATGATCTAAAAGAGCTCTGTGCATCTGTTTCCTTTATTCTGCTGTCACGCTAAGGGTCACTGAGGAATTCTCTCTTTCCTGCCTCATCCTTATTGTAACAAGGCCACAAATATGCCATTTATTTCTTTAAATGGATGCCTTTTTCTGTTATTGTGTCAGGTCCTAAATGCATTTCTTAACTTTTATGTGATCATTAATTCACTGGAAATGTTAGGAGTTATGACCTCAAAATTACAATAATAAGACGTTAATATATCGTGCTAACCAGCGTCCTTTAACCCCTGCCTCTTGCTGTGGCAGCTTTGCCGCTTTCTCTGTTTCCTCCGTATTTAGTTACAGGGTACAGCTGGACCATTAGCAGAAAAAGTAACGTGAATATGACTTGTCTAAAATCAGTTCTTTCCTGGAATTAGTCTTTAAAATTTGATTTCAACATAACTCTGATGCTTTCGGTGACTGCAGCTCTTTCTGAATCATTGTAGTGACTTCCTGAATCATTATAATTAATCAACTCCTTCTCTGCTGTTGGGACATTGCAGGCCGTCAAAAAAGGTGCCAATTCGTTCTTTTAAGACATAACTCCTGGCATGCCCTACCTCAGCTGCTGTCCCCACAGGGTAGCCAACATACCATGCTCCACCATATATCATTACTCTGCTGGCAGAGTAGTTACTGCAGCAACAGTAGTTATAGATGATAATAATAAATGAGATAGAAGAACAAATGAAATAAATAATAGAAATATCTTTAGATTCAAAATTAAAGTTTTCTCTTGAAGATCAGTAACAAATGGTCAACCTCCTAGGAAAGAACACCTTCCCTAAACACACAAATTCAGGCACTGTCATTCAAAGCAAGTTTCAGGATATGTGTAGATAGGAACTCCAGCAAGAACACTGCTCGGTGCCAGAGGAAACTCTTTTTAAAATACCTTATCACTAAAATAAAATCTTAATCTAAATTAGGTAATTGGATATAGATAATACTAAAGACATTAAACTAAGCAAGTTAAATAAGTACTTCTATCCCTAACTCAAAGGCATCGCTTTCTATATAAATATTTTCTAAATGGGTTATGAGAGCACATGCGATAATCTAGATGAACAAAATAAAGGCGGCGGCTACTGGGAAACAGGCATCACGTACCCTAAACCTCACATATCCATATGTCCTACATGCCATCCATTACTGGTGGGATTCCTTTCACGTGAGGGATTTGTCAGCATTGATGGTGTATTGATCACATGACTAAGACCCTACAGATGTAATTCTTTTGTAGTCTATCTCTGCCCTGAAGAAGACCAGTCGTCAGATGACACTGGTGAACCAATTTGTTCCCAGTATAACTTTGGATTCCAAACAACTTTTGAAGCTCAAACCTAGGCAGGGATCTAATCTGCCATTTGGATCTAATTCCTTAGAGACACTACGTGACTCACCAGCTTGGAGGGAAACTCTGTGATCCAAGCTGGGCACTGGCTCCTTTGGCACCTTTCCTTACACCAGCAGTCAGCCTTGCTGCATTCTGACGAAGTGAGGAGGAAAAGAAAAATATGGGAAACGTTTAACAGAAAGCCCATTTGAATGTAAATAAAGCAAACAGCATGTGCCACAGCAGCAGGAAAATGTTTGGAAGAACACTATGCTAGAGGGCTGCCAGTGGTCACATAGCTAAAACACTTCCAGGATCTGGTACATCAGTCACAATGTTTATCATGAGCCAAAACACAGCCCAATTCAGCAAAACAGTCAAGCGCTGAACGTGAACAACATCTAAAAAGTCATTCTGAGGACTCACAGGTGTGTTGCAGTTTTAGATATGATAGCGTTTGACAGAAGTTCATCTCAGCGGCCTCTTCGCATACCCGCTAACCTGCCAAAGCTCTACATTTGTAGTGGCATTTAAACATCCATGTTAAAATATGCGGAGCACTGCTGTAAGTGCACTGTAACTGCAGACATGTAGATACGTCATATCTTGTCCTTTACATGCGATTGCTTTATGTGGCCACAGTGGTACAGATGTCTGGAGCAAAAACCAACACATGCCAAAATTCACTTTCTGCTTCTAGAAATCTGTTTTTCTTTTTCCATCTGCACATGTGTTACTTTTAGTTATGCCAGATAACAAACAGCCAGGGGCACCTCCAGAATGAAAGCAACAAAGATGATGGTGCATCACGGATGCAAACACCTCCACTGGTACCACAACACCAGCCTAATGCCTTCCCGCCTCCCCCTGGGATTAGTAGCACTGGTGACAGCCAAGCAGACAGACAGCAGGTTTCTCTCTGGGTATTCAAGATTGCATTATCCTGGAGCAGATATAGGATAGACTGTCGGGAAAGA
>NW_008823922.1:839551-857755 GCF_000699105.1 Pygoscelis adeliae | reverse complement strand
TAATTAGGAATAACTGTAAATATATGGTAGGGACCCAGCTAGAAATCACAGCTGATTACATATGGGATTCAAGCAGGAACCTAAGATGAAGCAGGAAATGAGCTGGCCAGAAACCAGGCTGAGAAGGAGACAGATACAGGAGAGGGGAGTCCCAACAGATTCCCAAAACAGGCCTGTATTTTCATGGGAGCTCAAACTGCTATCGCTTGCAGATTGGAAGTGCTGACTAAACAGAACCAGGAGTTTGTGCAGGCACTACACTACAACCCCACCCCAGTCCAGCACCCCAAATTCACTGATGGATATTACCCAAATTTGCCTTAACATCAGAGCCAGGCAACAGCAATTTGGCCTCCTCTGAGAAAGTCTCCTGTATATCTACACTACCACCTTCCCCAAGGCGAGTATAAGGATTGCCTTGAGCATCGTGTTCTTTGGCTCCTTACAGCTAAGCAACAGATTTCAGGATCTCAAGGCCTTGTTCACCAGTGCGCTGGGTGAGTACCCAGAGCACTGCTGTAACTGCAGATACCATCAGGCTTACTCTGCAATAAGGTGGACTTTTCAGTGTCCTAATCACTGCAGCACTACACACACCAGTCTCATTACACTTCAGTATGTCCTAGGGAGGCTCCACGTGGAGTGCCAAGAGGGTGAAGAGGAGTAGTTACCCTGCCAGGAGGAGTTAGAGATAAGCGGGTCATCTGGATAGTAAAGCAGGTCCAGGATCAGAGCCTGGCAGCTTTGAGATTTGGCAGAAAATTATAGATATTGCTGGAGGCTCCATGTGCTGGTATCCGATCCATGGGAATATGGAGGCTGTATGAGAAGAAAAGCATAGGTAAGTAGGTAAATTATTTTTTAAAAAAGTAACTGTAAATTAAAGGAAGAAAGTAAGGGATGCTACTGAAGCACAAAACAAAACAGGTCTTATGGCTGCCTGTATGTTGACAATTTTTCTGCCTTGTCCTAACCAATGTCAGTATAAGGTGTTTCCCATGCCATTGCTGTGGGTAATGCAGCTAAACGCAGCTAATTTTGGATATCTAGCTATGGTCGAAGAAAGTGCTTCCTTGTTTACAATAGGCACTAAATCAAGCCTAAGCTTATTAGAAGGAAGAGTCCCTTGGAAATTAATAGATTGAATTTTCCTCGCAGTTAGATGGCTGGCATAACTCGTTCATTTCAATAGCATTACTTTTAATTTCTACCAGTGTAAGTTAGAGTGGTATTGTAATAGGACGATGTCTCCTTACCACCAGACTCAAACTAGATCTTCCAGATAGCTGGTAGCACCTAATGGCTGCCTGCGGCATTATGCAATGGCTGCAGAAACTTTCAGTTCCATCCATGTGTGGAAAGAATAAAAATAGAGAACTGAAGACAACTCCGGCTTTGAGAGTGTAGGAAAAAGCACAAACCAAGGGCCACAGTGTGTTGCATAATGGTAAATCACAGGAAGAGAACTTCCTATTACCTAATATAGAAGGAGAAAGGAAAAGGAAATATAATACGTAGAAGTTTGATACTTAATGAGATGTTGACCCAAAATAATTCCAGGACCTAAATTTAAATAAAAAGGTATATTTGGGGTTTGCTTTTATTGATTGGATAAATGTCAATATTCAGTTTTCCCATTTTTAAAGTTTTTTTTTTTAAATGAAACAGCATAAAGATTTTACTGTCTTTCAGAAAGCTAGACTGCTTAAACAGCTGCAGCCGTACCACTTCAAGTGGAAGATAAAACTTTTGCATGACAAACAATGTGACAGTGGCTCCACATAGGCTACAGCTGCAAAAATTTGGTTTTCCTCCTTCACTGTTAGATGAAGATGTGAAAAATACTAGCCAAACTGCATATATGGCCACATATCTTTCTCCCTATCCTTCACCTACCTATTCTTAAACCTCAGGCTGTCTCTTTTCCTGGGTTGTACTGTCATGGCCTCTAGCATCCCCAGTGCTGAGGACAGAAATACACCAGAACTTCCAAGCTTTTTTGTCCATGTTACTCAGGGGTCATCAATTCAGTTGTACCTTAAAGCCCACAAAGCCCTGTGCTAGCCTTGTGCCTTTTCCCCAAGGTGCAGCTGTCTAGTCTTCAGTTTCCTTGCCACGCCTCTCTTGAGGGAGCGGGATCAATGGCCTGTACATCACTGCGTAGGACAGCAGTGCCCAGCCGGTTCCCTTAGCCCCCTCCGGTAAGCCACGTACCCAGCTCTCCTTTGTCACACGACTGCATCGGCTGCCCTTGGACCAGCACAGCCTATTTCTGCAAGAACAGCGGGTCTGCTGCTGTTGCAGAAAACTGGATTTGTTGTGCGTGCGCGCACACACACAGACTGGCTGTGCAATGCATACACGGTCAACATGATGCTCCTTGAAAGCACTGGAGCTACTGTCAGGCATGTTGCAGCCACCCAGTGAAGCGTGTGCGTGCTCAGGGAAGACACCAGCAAGGAACAAGCTGCCACTGCCAGAATAATTGGTGCAAGCTACTGCCAGCCACCTTCTTCCTCCGGAGTAAACTGAGAGCACACAGGGACTGAGCCAAAGAATTGTTCTGGCAACAGAAACAGCTTGAACCTGGCCACCTTGAGCTCCTCAGCTCCTCCTATCTGATATATGCCCATCTTTTTCTGTCTTGGAAACCACCATGTGCAGTTCAGGATGACAGACAAGGAGACAGTTCCCAGCTTTGTTCCCACAACCTGCTAATATATACCTGGGGCAAACAGGAAGAAGAATGTTGGATGCTTTGCCTGGTCTTGAGGGCATCAGCTTCTCACCTGGCAGCAGTGCATCCTTGCCAAGGATCCTGTTCTGCACAGAAACTTTCCACTGATCCTGCAAGACTGCCTCTGGAAGAAAAGGAATTTTAAGCCTTTCCTTGAGGTTCTTCATTTTCTCTCCTCTGTCACAGGTATATTCTAGAACAGCAACGAGGACAGACAAGCTGTGGGCTTGGTAAAAGTCTATTTTCTACCAAGCCCACAGCTTTTCTGTCCTAGTTAGCAGGACACATTGCTTCCAGTGCTTGGTTCCACCCATAGCATCCACCCTTACCAAGGGAAATAGCCCAGATTTCAAGCACCTTTGTGGAGCATTTCTAGATGTTTGCTTTTCCGCTGTGACAGCCTAGTATGCCTCTTTGCTCTCTCCTCTCAGGCAAAGGCGGTGAGTCTCTGTGCTTGACAAATTTACCATGATACATGCCACCAATGCATGTCCCAGAAAACACTCCACAAAAAGAGCTTATTCCCAGCACTGTTGCCCAGAGGGAGTCTGTTGGAGAAGAAACAATAGGCTGTTTCCACAGTGTCGTAACTATCTTATTTCCTGCCTTCTCAGTAAAGCAGTCTTAAGAGATCTGCACTAAGTGGGAGCAACAAGACTAACACCAGTGAGATGAAATAAAAGACAGGATATGTCTGTGGAGCAGCTGAAGTTGATGGCATCAGCTGAAACAGGGACAGAGCAAGCATGCTGGAAACAGAGATGGGGAGAAAACGAGTTGAATAAACAGCAAAAGAAGACAACTGATTGTGTCATGTTTCTGTGGCAGTAGCTAACAAGGATGCTGTAGAAATGGATAGGCCACTGCAAAAAGGAGGATCAGCTATACCCCTTGACTGGGGCAATTCCAGAGTATGTAGACTGCTCTGCCGTCCTGACAAAAAGTTCTGGGGTGCTGTGTGTTCTTGTTCTGTCAACAAGGTGCAGAGTGTTCACCCATTAAGTAGCAGTGCCAGGCATGTTTATCCTGCTTGCATCATTATTTCATGGCAGGGGAAGATATGGATCTCAGCCCAAGCTCCTCCACTGCTCATCTGACCCAGCAGCACATCTTCCTCTTCCTTAAAAAAGATGCAAGAAGGATCTTCCCCCTCTTCCCCTTAAAAACCAAACATCTGGTCACTCTAACCAGAGCTAGCTAAGTCCCTCCATCTTCCCACTCCACCACTTCTCACTTCCCTCCGGAGCAGGGTTTTATAATTGTCTCCATGTTCCACAGCACTGGTGGTACAGGCTGTTCTGCCCCCAGATATGCCACTTGATGTGGCCAAAAAGGAAAGAGAAGTAAGATGTCATGCATGGAATCAGTGTGTGAAGGTCTCATGTGCTGCCTCTTCCTCCGAACTTGGCATGACGTACTGGCCGCAGTTTCCAGGAGTGTTTACATGGAAGTGGTTTGGTTTGGTTTGGCTTGGTTTGGTTTGGCTGCTTGCTCGTCATTTGCTTGCTCTGTTTGTCTGTTTTCTCCACTCCAAATTCTCATCCTAAGCAAAAGTTTTCTTGCAGTCATGTGCAGATCTTTTCCTAACCACTATAAAACCACGCACAGACTGCATCCCTTTCCTCCCTAGTCTGAGCTCTCTTAAAACCACGTGCAAATACAAACATTAACACACTGCAGCAGTGTCATCTCAATGTTACAGGAAGTTTGGGGTTTGTTTTGTTTTGTTTTGTTTTTAAACTGACCTTGCATAAGGCCATTCAAAACCAGGGAACAGTTGCTTTGTTTTCCCCCACCACGTGCTAAGCAAGACTTGTTCTTTCATCTTCTTTCAGGGTGTGCCAGCTCCCTGCCCCTGGATGCTGTGCACCCAGAGATGCTGCTGGAGCCCCTGGCATGTCAAGCCCTGCACAAGGCTTCTCACCACGAAGGCGCCGGGCTCCGGCCTGGCACTGCCGCACCCACACAGCTCTGGTTCAGTAACTCAGCGAGGAGCTGCCAACAAAACCCCGCACCACGGATGCCGTTTCCACCAAGTCCCTCTAGCTTTCCTTGCACTTCAGGCTGGGGTTGTCCTCCCACCAGAAACTGGGGTACCAACACCTCCCCAGGGATCACAGACAGCCGCTGGGTGCCTCAAGGCACAGCTTTTCCCCTCACTGACCCAGAGGGCCTGTGGCTGCCAACGGGACAGTAAACCTACATATAGAATGTGGAAGAACAAAACTATGTAGACATCACTGGGGAAAAAAAAAAAATCATACTTAGTGATTACAGAAGTAATTACTTATATGCAAATTTTACTCTCATTTGTAGTTTGAGCTCACAGTGGAATCACTAAGACCTTCCCAGCAATCAAGAGCAGAAGTAAGCCCAAAACCAATTCAAGGTTTTCAAAATTCAGAAGAATCTAAATTCGCAGCTGGTTAAATGGGAGAAGCTCTGCTGAATTCAATACATCCACACTGATGCACGGGAAAACTTTCTGCCCATATTGCTTAAACCTGTGGGCTGGCACCTATCTAAATCATCGGAATCTAAATGTAAATTTTGTGCCCGGCCACTGCTGAGAACATTCTAGTTCTTAACACCACGACGAACAGATCAATCCCAGTGATCCCTACAAAAGCTGCAATGAGCCGTCACGGGGGCTTGGTCCTTCACATTGTAGAGGTGTTTTCCTATCTCAGAGACTTTCTTAAGAACAATTTTTGGCGGTGCATTAACGTCACGATTTTTCTTTGTTGATTAATGTAGCGATTCATCTTCTGTGCTATTTTTTTCTCTCATATGAAACTCATATACAGTAAGAACAGTCCCTGAGGGGGGAAAAATAAACCAACCAACCAACAAAAAACTCAAAATCCTTGTTGCAAAGTTAGTACCATCTGAAATTCTGCATCTGCTTACTGTTAATAGGGAAACTATTAGAACATTTGGTCAAAGGTCAGGAAGCAGCAAGGGCTAGTTAGGAACTTTGCCATAGCAAATTAATAGATTCAAATGGAAATGTGACTGGAAAATAAGTTTGCTATCTCAAACAAAATTACCTGACCAGGAAGTCTCATCAGAAACAAAAGTATTCTACACTCTGAAACAAACAGCCAGGCGAGCCTGATCTTGTATACACTGAATTCAATGGGAGTAATTCCAGTAAATTCCCTGGAATAGATCAAATCTACCCTGACTAATTATAAGCAAAAATAAAACCTTTTTAGTGAAGAATCATTGTTATAATAGAATGCCTTAAATTTTACTAATTTTCACAAAACATTCAAAAGCCTGTGGAAGAGAAATTTTCATCTCCCCTACCTTGCCAAAAGGCAAAAAAAATTCCTAGTTTTGCACCGGTGAGGATTCCCTCAGCACTGGCTCCTTGGAGCATAGCCATAGAGTAGGAAAGTCCATTTGCACAGCAGACAATACAATGAAATACTCAAGTTTTATTCTGAACCATAAATCAGTCATGACTTGCATAAACACCCAATTCTACTGAATGACACCCAAGTCTCCTCCAGCTCCCAGAAGAACATGAATGGGGCTTACACAGCCCACAGCTCACTGAGGCTGCAGTTTTGTATTGCATACTTGCAAGGCACAGCCCAGAACATTACCTTTAGACCTTCCTGAAGCTATTGTGCAGCCAGGATAATTTAAGAGTCTGCAAATGCTAGCACAGGTAACAGGGTGCCCATAGTTGGCAGGCTCCTTAATTTTTAATCTTGCATACTTTTCTTTTCAAAATATTGTCTCAGCAAGTCGCTCTGGACATGCCATTCAAATTATAAAAAGAGCCACAAGTATTTTTCTTCAAAGATACCCTTAATGCTGTCTAACTTAGCTGGCAACAACATCAATAATGTTATGTAAGGGTGATACAGCTGCCTATTTGCCAACAGAAAATTTATTAGGCATTAGCTCTTGTTCTGACACCAAATAGTGAAACTTCTCCTCAATTTCTATTCAGCCTTTCCAAAGGGAATGTGCCTGTGTTCTTGGCAGGTGCTCTGTGTGCTGTTCCTGGTCCATGGATCTGCTGTGCATATAAATGCACATTTGTAAGACAAGGAGCTATAGATTGTATGGCAGAGAAACAAGCAGATACTAAGAAAAACTACTCTAAAATATGTGTGGAAGAAGAAATAATTTCTACATATTGCATTGCCTTTTCAGTTACCGCCATCAGAAAACTTTTAATCAGTGTTTCATTTTTACTAATCTCACACACACACAATAAGCAACACAGAGAATTGGAACCAGTTATGAAGAGAAGCCAGCAGAGTCCCTATGGATTCAGAGTTGTCTCCAGGGCTAGGCTAGAGTTATATGAAAGGATGAAGTCTGCCTTCTTCCACTCTACCCAAATTAAATCCAGCCAAATACCAGCAACAGGCTTTTTAATCTCAAAGGAAAACATCAAGATATAAGAGGGAAGAGACGTTCAGAATGACTGTGCTTACGCTGCTCACAAAGGGATCGATCCTGTGGCTGCATTCCAAAGGCAAGGGCTTCTGGGGATGGAGAAATTCCGTGGAGTGACCTTTAGCTTCTTGATTACTGGAAAGAGATAGAGGGAGAAGTCAGCAGACTCTTCTGACAGCAACGTTCCCTCCTCTTCACAGCAACAGCGATTTAAGGGTTCCTGCTCTCCTGCAGATGAGAGCTCCTCAGTACTTGGAGGCCTCCCCAGAAGCAGAAAGGCAGAATACGCTGTGCCACTTGCATGGCCGGGGCAGCTGCTTCTGCAGCCCATAGCTGCGACCTACCCAAGAGGTTTATGGCAAAGACTGCTTAGCCATTGCCACAGGTAGGCAGCTCACAAATGCCGCTGTCTGCTTCGGTGGAGAAAGTTATCCAAAGCGGGCTTTGCACAGACTAGAGAATTCCCCTGCATCACTTCCTCTGCTCCATGCTGCCTCCCTTTCCTCCCATCACAGGGCAGTAAAACTGTCACGTTCAACACAAAGGTTTATGCGATCACTCTGCCGGTGTATGGCAGTTTGTCTGTCTTTCATGCTGTTGCCTCCTTTTCCCAATGGCTTTACACTCTCTGACCAATTTCAAGCAAATCTGACAATAGGATACCAGCCAAAGAAAAGACGTTCTCCAGGTTGCAGAAAAACAGACAAGGAGAAGGGAGATTTTATAATGAAGAAGGGGCTACAGTGTGGAGGCCACTTAGATTAGACATTGGGGAATCCAGGAACAAGCCGTGACTCCGCAAGACTGGCATACCATTAGCTCTGCTGCTTGTGCAACCCTTTGACAGTCATGCCTGCGGTAGCCTTCAATCCTTTGGTTATTTATCTGGGGAAAGCAGGTACGTCATCAGTACAGGAAGTCAAAATCAGTTATTTAGTGCACAGTGTTTTCACACCTGGAGAAACTTGCTGTCTTTAAGATTATCATGCCACCATCGGATTTGCTTGAAAGTGGCCAAAGGCTGGGTAGGAAGCTGTTGTGAAAAGGGAGTGAGTAGATAGCAGACAACTGTATTAGTCACTAACATAATTCTGTTTAGACAGAGATTACCAAAATATAACAAAAGCAATTGGTAAAAAGTAAAGCTACTTCTAGAAGTGTTTACTTATGAAGCAACTTCTGTAAAAACAGAGCTTTCTCAGAACCTGAATGTAATGAAGATCATAACATTTTCAGGGCAGCACAAGATTCTTACGCAAGCAGAAGCTTGTTCAGGAGTTCTCTGTTTTAAACATGACAGCATTAGGGAAAAGTCATACATTGTATGAGAAATCTTGGATTGCACTCTGTAGAAAACTTCTTTTTGTTTGCCAGGCTCCTGTCTTCCTCTACATTTTCTGCTCTGCCGTTCAGTAACTAATCAAACATATAATCAGCTCTTTTGTGCCTGTAAGGAAGTCTATGTGAAGGACAAAGGTTATTCTAATGATTCGGTAAAAACAGAGAAGCAGTGTGGTTATCCACCACCACGTCATGGTCATTCCAGCATCTGTAGAAAAATTCACGTTATGGTTTTGTAACACAAGGCTTTGGTAGCAATAGTGCCTTAAAGTGGTCCTGCTCAGGCCTGTCAGCCACTTACTCCTGGCACACTGGCCCCACCACCATGCCAGACCATATCAAGGAACAGATTTGACTTAAAAAAAAATAAACTAAAGATGACCCTTCTTCTTTTTTCCCCAGAGTTTTTTTTCCAGGGCCGATCAACTTCCTGAGGCGGCTCACAGGATAGCTGGGCAAACACCTGGACCGGTGCTCCTGAAAGAGCAGCAACACGCCACAGGTGCCTGGGGTCTGGAGCTGGAGAAAGGACATCTTTGCTGATACGGCATTCAGGACTTCCTGCTGTAAAACCACAGCCTCGGGCTCCGGCTCGACTATATGCTAAAGCCAGCTGTGGCCTTCTATTGCCAGACTGGGCATGCCACGGGCAGATCAAACAAACTGTTGATCTCTTCTAGAAACATCCCAACATCTCCAAAACATTTTGCCGGTTTGCAGCTGTGCCCCCAGGATTTACGGTAGCGGGTGCTGCCCGTGTGATCAGGGGCTACCCTGCATGCATTTCCACCAACCCATTCCTTCCCTCTAGTGCCTTCTGCTCTTCTTTAAACACAGGTTTATACCCTGTGTTTTCCATTTCCATTTTTCACCCAATTTCTAGTCATTTACATCCAGATCTTGACCTCAGGTTTCTTCTTTGACTGTGACTTTATGAGTTACATACCTCAGTCCCTCTCCAGCCCCTGGTTTTGTGCCCAGCATGCCGTGTGACAGCATAATATCAGCGCCAAGCCAGAACCTCTCCCTCTGCACTGCAGAGGCTCATTCTTCTGCTGGATCTCATCCCACACCACGAGCCCCGCACGGGAACCCGGTGGAGCCGACAGACCTGTTAGCACTGTGTCAGGACACCTCTGGGTGGCTGGGGGGCCTCAGCGAGATATAGTGTCACACAGCATGTGCTCCAAAGGGAGCTGGCAGAGAGCAGAGCCCAAGGCGGGGTCAGGGTGCAGGACAGCATGGGATGCCAGGGATGGCTGCACATAGGGGAAGGTGCCTTGCCCGTACTCCTGGGAGCTTATCAAGCATCCTTAGTGGAACCGTATGTCCTGAAGAGGCCCCAAGGACTTCACAGGAGAATCCTAGGGCTTTCCTGCAGTCAGGGGTAGTTTGTCTACTTAGGAGGAGGGGGAAGGATTTTATGGGGGAGAATGGGGAGGGAGGGACGGAGGGAGGGAGAAATCCCTCATAGATAAAGACAGGGCTTTTGGGAGTCAGAATAACCTCAGTTTCCCCAGTAACTCCAGGAGATAACTGGAGGGCAGTGTAAGCTGCTACCTGGCTAGTAAAAAACTTGTCCTTCCCACCTATTTATGTTTCTCATTACTTTCTAGCTTTACAGCTGGAAACAGCTCATGCAGAGAGTGCTGCTGCTCCCCTCTCCTAGCCGGCTCTGGCCTGAGCCTCTTTGCCTCTACGCCTGCTCAGCCTCTGGAGCAGTGCCACATCCTCCATGACAACTCCCAGCCTGACCTCACAACACGCTCTGATCCCAGATTTCATTTCTGCCCCACCTCTGGAGCGGGTCCTAGAGCCATACCTCTCACCATGCCTTCCCAGCAGCCTTCCTCCCTGCCGCACATACACCTCCAGTTGCATGCTACTCGCTTCCGCTGCCAGCTGAACTACCTTTTTGGGAAGAGATGCAGACACAACACAGGCACAGCCCCAGCAATAGATTCCTGAGCACTAGTTTTTGACAAGGGTACAGTATGTACCAGGACAGCAGGCTTCCTCATTAACCCTCTGGGGACACTTTCACATGGCCTGGACCCATCTCCTCTTGTCTTGGGCAAGTCCTGACATGGATGGGTGCTGTATTAAGCTAGTCTGCAAAAAGATGCTTGTGGAACCTTCTTCCTCCATTTCATCTGACTCCCCTCCTCCTTGGATCCCATTTTATTAGTCCATCCTGCTCACACAAGAGGTCCAGGCCAAGGATCACAGTACCGCTAAAGCTACAATGAAACCATGCACGTTCCAGAAAAGCAGTATTCACTTTCCCCCAGACATACTCCGCACAGGATCAGCACTGCTCAGGACTGTTCAGTAAGTGCCAACCACCTCAAAAGATGGCCCAAGCAGAGAACTGCAGCACTTTGAGCAAATTAGTAGAATGAAGAGCTGATGGGGAGAAAATGACAGGTTTTATTTTCTCACTTCAGGAGTACTGACATCCTCAGCCAAAGCTGGATGACCACTAGTGGCTAATCTACAGCCACAGAGCCCGGGCACAGAGAATTGACTGGAAGCCACCCTCTCGGACCATGATGTGGATTGAATCATTCTGTGGCTGCCATGAATCAGAACCACATGACAGGTGCCCTGAGGTCTTGCACACAAGCATTGAATGGGAGCAGCATGGGGCAAGACAAGGTTGAAGGCTGTGTGAGATGTAGTGCAGTGATAATAAGACCCCTGGAGCAGTCACCTCTTCACCTCTCCAAGACCTGTACTTACCTCTGCTCCGTGGGCCCAATCACTCCAGCACACGCTCTAACACAACAGGATCCATGATCTGGTGGACCAACAGCAGGCTGCAAGACATACCTTGTGTCTGAGCATCAGCAAGACTCCATCTGTGATTTAATCCAACACCGTAGCTCTGCAATCTCTCTATATTGCATACAGCCTAACACTGAAGGAAGCCAATGGCCAGCAACATATTTAGCTCTGCACAGAGGCTGGCAGAAGCTTAGCCAAGATCCATGCTGCAAGGGTTGCTGCAGCATTCCTTCGTAGTTCTTGGTAGGAGGCTATAAGGGAGAACTACTTTCACAATGACAAGACGCAAATAATGACTAGCTCTTACATTGCTTAGAAAAGCTACTTCCTGAGACAGTAACTGAGCTGAGAAACAGAAGGCTGAACCACCAAGAAAACTGCCCCAAAATCCCCACAAGGGAACAGACTATACACCAGGAAATCTATGATACGACACATCCCTAACTCATGACAGCACAAAATCATCACGGTCATATGATCTTACTTACTGGGCCAAAAGGAGTTAGATCCAACTACAACCACACCTTAATCTGTCTCAAAACTTTTCAACTGGCAGATCTGCCATGCACACATGTTGTAAGTGCTCGTAAGAGCACATCCTCACTGATCTCTGAACTTCCACATGGTATGCAGATCCTGCCACATCTTCTTCCAGCTACTCTTTCTCAACTTTGGCAAGCCAATTAACCATTCAGTGAGTGTTCTGTTTATCCCTCCAGGAATTGAGTTGCAGATCAGATCTTGGGTATTTTATGCTGATTCAACCTGCATTAACAGGCAGGAATTCCAAAAGGGAATGCCTGGGTTTGCCAGGAATGCTGCCACAGGCATCAGAATAGTCACTGTCCTTCTACTGTGTCACTTCTGCCCTTCACACGTACCTCTCAAAGCCATGGAGCCTCACAAACAGGGTATTCCTGGTTGATGTCCTCTCTTGGTCAAGTAGAAGGGCTTGTTCTTCTACTTCAGCCAGTTTTGGAAAGGTATTTGTATTGTTTCAATTCTCTATTACAACACAACAAAGCAGATGGATGACCAAACCCACGGTATTTACTTAATTCATTGGTCAGTATATCTCCTAAGGTTGTTACTGGAGCATTACCACAGCATCTTCACCTGTCTTCTGCCATAGTCCCATTTTGGGATGCAGAGAATGGTGACTTGTGTTAGTTGCCCCAAAATTAATCTTTTATATTTTTATATAATTTTGGGGCAATAAGAGGATCTAGGTAGGGAGCAGAGAGAGGAAAAATGTATTCCACCTATTATGCTGCACTTTGGCATTCAAGTGTCAAGTCCACAGAGATATTTAAATTAACACCAAATTACTGTTTAGCTACCAAACATCTAAGTGATTTCAGTGAAGGTCTAAGTACTTAAGTTCCTCTGTGTGTCTCAGTTAAGCTTTTTGAGACAGACCAAACTTATTATTTTACAAAAAAATAGAAGAATAAGGCTACAAAATTATGTGATGGGGGAGAACAAGAAGGAAAGGAAATGGGAGCAGAAAGAGGGCAAAATTTATAACTAACTATTCTTATCAAAGCAAAGAAAGATGACTTAGCTTGTGACACATGGATCTAAAAGAAGCATTGGGATTGTTAAGTCAAGAACTTTAAAAGTTCAGAAATTGTCGGTCTGGCCCATCTGCATGTGGGCAGTGGGAAGGGCTCTGCAATCCTTGCTGTTCAAGCACGCACACCAGCACTGAGCTGCATGCTGGGGAGTTTCCAGGATATCCCAGGCCACCAGTTACCCACAAGGCTAACAAGGGTGCGCCGCTTACCCTTTGGGTAGGCTGGAGAATGCACTAGAGAAAGCAGGTAGTTGCTGTGACAAGGCCGTGTCCCAGCCCATCAGTTCCCTAAATAGATGGATGAGGAAAGCCTCGCTGTTGGATAACCTTAAACCAACACTGAACTCAGGTCAGACTAAAGATAAAATGCAGACAAAGAGCATTTGTTTGTCACATCCAAGATAGACAGAAATCTGCAGATTTTACAGAAATTATTGAGGGAATCAGAAAATCCTTGTTCTGATATCCAGATGATTTGTTTTTTAAATGGGATTAAAGTATATTGCCCTTGACTGGGACTAGATGCGACCAACCAGTTCAGGATGATCATTAGTTTGGGGTGACTGTTCCCCCCAGTCTTTACAACATGCTGTACCACACTCTGAGTGTGTTTCATGACATAAGCTCCACACCATACTTTTCACAGACCTGTAGAAAACACCCAGGCTCTCTCAGGACGCACTGAGACACGTTTCAGTGACAGAGAGGGTTAAAAAAGTGAAAAAGAAAGGCATGTTTTCTCCTCTTCCCACCGATCACAGCCTTAAACTCTCTTCATGTCACTCCTGTGTCTTTTTTCTCCCCCACCTCTGGTCTAGCTCTTGACTACTCAGCATTCAAATCAAGCGCGGGGAACCGGCTCACGGTCCCTTGCCCTTATGAGTCAGAAAGGACTAAGCATGCTCAGCCACAAGAGACCTTCAGAAAATTTTGATCTTCTGTTTTAAGAAGCCAGTGCTGAGCTACTTGTTAGTGGCCCAAATGTGGGACATTTGTCATTAGAAAAGCAACATGCTTGTTACAGATTCAAAGGTCTACTGATATTTGAGGCCCTGGTCTGATGCACAAGGGCAAGAAACCACCTGAAAGAAGGTATCATCAGAATAGTTTTAGCATTGCAAACAAACTAATTCTCAATCCCTAATGTAAACTTATCCCTTTTGTTTGTCTATTATGGGACTTAATCCGCTGTCTTTAACTGTTCTTAGTTTTATCCTCCTAATCTTAAGGAATGATTGATATTACAGTATTTGGAGCAGATTTTATGCAATGACTTTCATGAGGGACTGGCTCAGGATTTTTACTTTTTAAGGTTTATACCAAAAGCAAAGCTGTCCATTTTGCAGTGTGGCATAGATTGGCAGGAGATCACGTATCCCATGTAAAGCTGTGTGCAAAATGTACAGGATTCTGGATGTTGTTTCTAACCAGGCTCTTGATGTCCTTAGTTAATAGTATGTCATGCATATTTGCACAGATATGTGTATATTCTATGTATATATTCTTGCTGAAGTACAATTGCTTTTGGTGTGTGGTCTGCAGAGATGAACTGTTGAAGTTTGGCCTCAGTGCAAGCTGTAAAAGCTTCATGTCAAACAACAACTATGACAGTAAATGGTCAACTACACAGTCCTTTTTGACATCAAAGTGTAGAACCTCTAATAATTTTCTCAAAAGAAATCTGAAGACATTTAAATACTGTAAACTGTGTCTGCTGAAAGCTGGAAATAAGAGGAAGGTCAAACAGACTACACTTGACACTGCTGGGAACTGACAGATGTTTTTGAGAAAAAACAAAAAAGGTCACTTACAAAAAGCAGCTGAAAGATTCCCATTTCTTTACTACATTGGTAATAAAATGAGGTTTCAGAAACAGTCACAAAAGAGAACAGGGAATTTCCTAAGATTTTAGGACTACTTGTCCGTCTATGTTCCTGTTCATATTTAAAAGCAAATACACATTATATAACAGAAGGGAGGCAGCGCATTTCTAGCAACCGAGTAAGAGATTATAAATGCAGAGAAATAGCACAAGAAACCTACAAAAAAAACCTGCCAGCAGAGAAAGTAACTTAAATTCACAAGAGACCATTGTTTCAATCTTTCCACGTTATATCACATCTGTTTGTCTAGATCACACTAGCACTCGCGTAACACAGTTGGGCTGTCTTCCAGCCCACTTGGGCTTTCCTTATCTGAAATGAAACTACTAACTTTCCTGGTTTACTAGTAATTCTATTTATAGTTTACACGTGTTTTCCTTTTACATAGAGGCACAGAATGAGCAGTTCACCAGGAACCGAACTGAAAGTGCCCAGAGGATAAAAGGAGGGGGGGTAAACACGTGGACGCAGTGAGGAGTGGGAGTTTAGGCACAGGTTAACAGTGGGGGTTAACAGTGAGCTGCTGACAGGGCAGAAAGACGCTCCACACAACAGACAACAGATCTCTGCCACTGGCCCCAGCCAGCCATGAGCTTCTGGTTTTTCCCAGCACTGTACGGAATTGAGCAAGAGGAGAACCCTGTTAACATTTATCTGTTAACACTCCCTATTGTAGGGCAGAATCACGAAGCCATACGGAACCTAATGGATGTCTCTGAACTGCTCTTTCCAATGATGATGACTGAAAACCCTGTCTGAGAATCATCTTCCAGCCTCTCATGATCCTTACCCTCATATTTTCCTAATACGTTACATTTCCCTAATGTCTAACCAAATCTTCCTTTATTGCAGTTGAAACTCACTATTTCTATCCTACTTACAGTAGGTATAGAGAAAAAGAAATAATCTATTGCTTCTATCTTTGAAGCAGCCCTTTATGCATTTGAAGACCAGTATGTCTCCCCTTAGTCTTCCTTTTAGATTAAGCAACTCCAGAGTGCCAATTTTTTCCATCTTTCCTCATAGGTCATGTATCCTAAAAGACTCCTTGTTGCTGTTCCTCTTCTCTGAATTATCTCCAATCTGTCTGCATCCTTCTAAAGTCACACTGCTCCAACTAGACATAGTGCTGCAGCTAACGTTTTGCTAACCTCAAGTGGAAAACCTTGATGTATGCTGCAAGCTAAGCTCTTTGTTTATATGACCCCGGATTTGTCATTTGCAGAGTAGCAGCACTGTTGATGCATTTTCATGTTTTCACCCACTGAGTCCTTTTTCTGCCACTTAACCACTTGTTTCCCACCAAAACCTGCGACAGACCGCTTGATGTGTTTTAAAATCACATCCTATTTTTATCAGACCATTTCTTCAATTTGTCAAGATCATTTTGAATTCTACTGTCCTTCAATTTACTGAAAATATTAATGGACACAAGACGTGCTCGTGAAGCACCTGATTCTTCCACTTTATCCATCCTCTACTAGATTGACCTACATCATGTTTCCCTGATTTGCTTATCTGAACAGCATCAAAAGACTCAGTAAAATCACAAACATCTGAAACCTACTCCTTCCTCCATGCTCACAAGGCCAGTTACATGAAGTCTTAGAAGGGAAATAGACTGATGTGCTTAGAAGTAGTTTCATAGTTTATTATGACTTGAATTTAAACTAAGCTGATGAGTCTTAGTCTTCAGTTCTTCTTTCCTACTTTCCTTCTCACTGATGCGGAGAAAGTACATAAAGAGGGTCTGAGCAGTGGATACAAGTGGTATTCAGCTCAGCTCAGCTCAAGACTTTTGCAGATGAAGTCACTGAAGTCAGCAGCATACAAGGAGATACCAGGAAAAAAAATTATTATAGCATTAAACTTAACACTATGATCAGTTTACTGCAGCAACGCAGGATCTACTGGAAGGTCAGAGACTTCACAGGTAAGCAGTAAATAACTAGTATTCAAAAGGAAATAGTAGAAAGCATCATCAAACGTGCATGAAAATTGTTAGGACAATGTGAAAAATGTTTCTAAACTGTAGTCTAGAAGTGAGTTTAACAATTGGAGGACATCCTGTCATTTCCAGGAAAAGAGAAAAGCCTACTTTATCTTGTTTACATATTCCTGGCAAGAAAAAATTCCTATTTCCAAACTTTTTTTTAATTCAAATAGCCTGAAAATTCTGAGTGGATACCCCCCAAAAAAAAAAGGGGGGGGCAAGTGCCTTTCTTAAACAAGAAAATTATTGGCTAATTATGCCTGTTCTGAAAAGTGATTTTAGTGGGCTGAATAGGATCTCTTTCAACTACCTATAAAAGTGCTTCAGTCATTACACTTAAGTATACTGATGACAGGTTGGTTGTTTGTTGGGTTTTTTTCCACGTAGACAACCCTTCTGTAGCTTCCTCCTGTTATGACAATGGAATATTTCCATTTTCATCCATTAGATCTCATTAAATCATTGAAGAAGTTAATCAGTTAAAAGATCAGTTAATGTATGGATAGAATCAGTGAAGTTGGAGAGGACCTCTGGAGGTCATCTACTCCAACCCCCAGCTCAGGGCAGGGCCAGCTTTGAAGTCAGATCAAGTGGCTCAGGGCCTTGTCCAGTCAAGTTCTGAAAATCTCTGGTTCATATTGTTATTCCAGTAGTTATCCACCATGAAAGCCTTTCCTGAGGAATGCTGTTGCGATTTGCCATGTCAGTTGGTTTTACCGTGCATACTGCATGTGGTACAGCCTTGGTCCTCTCACACTAGATGCGGTCAAAATCAATGACTGCAGCATCAGCACTCTATTTACCACGTACTTTTTATATTTTATTCAAATAGGCACTCCTAAAAGAAGTTCTGCCAGCATATATGACATGAACTGAAATGGTTAAGTAGCAACCAATTAATCTGAGGAGTTTCTTCTCCCATAATATCTTCGTGCTTACAGAATCACCTATAAAAACCTTCTGAAGGGTATTAGAACTACAGCTTCCACACATTTATGGTACTATTTAGTGAAGAAAGAAACCTTCTGGGGACTAATATAGAACAAGGAAGGTGGGCTTTGGCATCAGCAAGCTATTTGAAAAGCTTCGCAATTTTTCATAATGAGAAAGGAGAATTTGTCTGCGCAATAACCACGCTGCATGGAGCTATGCAAAGTGCTCCTGCGGGGCACGGATGAGTTCTGGCACAACTCACTGGTGGAATGGAAAGTATGAATGCCTCCAAATGCTGACAAAAGTACACGTAGGAGTGCAAAACAATTATATTTCACTTAGTGAAAGTCCACGAGCCTACTTCAGTTTCAACCACCTGACGTCAGCTAGTAGAAACAAGTCTAGTACAGGCAGGTCTTCCAGTGATGGCACTGCTGGAGGGAAGCGTGGGTAGATAACTGTTCTCATCAGCAAAATTTCCACTCACCTCTTCAGCTTCAAGAAATGGGAATACTTTATCAATAGAGAGGAA
>NW_008823922.1:829159-839515 GCF_000699105.1 Pygoscelis adeliae | reverse complement strand
AAGCTCAGAGCTCTTGCATTTAATTTATTTAAATTATCTCTTCTCTGTTGATTCCTGTGCAGGAGGGAGAACCTGACACATGAGCAAAACTTACAGCTTTTATGTACATGTTTCTTAAAAAAAAAAAAAAAAAAATTATGAATTGAAACACACCTCATCTAAACTTACCACTATTTTCAGCCAACTTGTTTTATCCACTACAGATTCATAGCAAAAAAGAAACCCTTCAAATAAAATAAAACTAAAAAAAAAAAAAAAAAGAAAATTGCAGAACTAATTTCAACATTCAAAAATCATGATTTTAATTTAGACTCCTTTCAGAAACAATCCTATTCTTAATATATTTCATCCCTGTTTGGTTCTGTTACCACTTTACATGTTTAAAAACAAACACCCTGAAAATAAAACATGTGATCTACCACAAAGTAAATAATCTGTTGGCAGTGTTTCCTGGGAGAAAAGGAAGAGTTATAGCCTCCTTCAGCTAGTCCGGTCCCCGCTTGCAGCCATACTAATTTTTCTATTTATATCCAAAAATCAATATGTTCTCACCACTGAACATCCCTGCCATTACTGAAACCAAAAATCTATCTATGCAGTGCAATGAAGCATCCAGCTAGGCTTACCATGGCCCAGCTTCCTCTAAAGAGTAAAACAAACCAGCCGATCCCGCTTCCAGCCATCCGTGTCTGCTTTTTGCTCTCGCTGTTCCCAGGAGCCCAGTTAGATGGATGCGCACTGGAACCCTTGAACTGAGCTCTCTCCCTCTTTGCCAGTGCTTACGGGCTGACAAAATATCCCTTCTTTCCACACTCATAGCATAATCCTTACCAGTGTTGCAATCATGTAACTCCTCGGTTTGTATTTGCAGAGAGACAGACTCTACAGGGGCTTTCAGCCTTATGGCTCCCTCCATACCATAGAGCATGGGGAAGAACATGGGAGGATTGCCTTCCATTTAGAAGGGATTACCATTTATTAAAGCTCAGTGGGAGAGTGGTGCTGTCCTGGTGCCCTGTTTTCACTGCCATCACATACCAAAGTAAGATTCCCTTCCTGAAACAGCAACACTGGCATTTTCTGTAATATCAGTGTTATTTCTAGATGGTAGGTGGGCACTCCACCCCCAAAATTATCCCATAACGAACTCCAATTTTTTTGCTAGGCACTGGTTGACAGTGAATGCTGCGGACAATCATGCATAGATACAAGAACTACCAAAGCCTAGCTCAAGGTGACAGTTATGCTCGTGTTACATGACTTGAGGCTGGCTCTAGGGCAATTCAGTTTTCCCGAAAAGATTTTGTATAACTACGTCAGGTGGTCTCATTTGGCCCCAGTTTATCTCATCTACTAATAAAGTGATGTTATGTGACTGACACCTAAGAAGAGAGTTCAGGATCATCCCTACAAATTTCCTAGAAATGGCCCAGCATTGCCTGCCGTACAGATACATGTTTTGCAACACGAATAATGGGCTTAGTGCAAACTACCTAAAGGAGCAACGTGGAAATGAAGCATCAGTCTCAAGATCACCCAAAGTTTTTGGCTGCTCTGGGCCTGGCCTGCTCAGGTAGAACACAGACATGGGTAGAAAGCCTTTGACCATTTGGACCTACTCACTTGAAGGAAGATGCCTGTAGGGACCACCTAAGGAATGGAGAAATCCTGTTTCGCTGGGAAACTGCTCTGAAGGGAAGGGTAGAAGAGGAGTTAAAGCAGATTAAGGGAAAAAAACAATATAGTATTAGTTTCTTGGATAAAACTTGTAAGGATTATATGCATTTTAGCTGTAGAAGTTGAGAGGAGAGGACTAGAGAAAGGCCTAAAGGCTTAATGCTAGCCAAAAAATCTGACACCCGAGAAGTGGTTTGAGCTCCTGAAAGTAGGCGTCAGATGCACAGATAGTGAATACTAAGGAAATGCTAGATTGCCAATACTTCACATGAGGAAACATCTCATTAATAACCTTATGAGAATAAACACTTACCCTGACTACAAAAGATAACTCTCCTCTGTACATTCCAGTTGCTCAGCTCTCACCACAAAGGAAACCTTTAATAGTTTAACAGAGGCATGAACACTGAAAGAGACAACTTAATGACTCACCAAACGTGTTGAAATCCCGAAGAGAAGGGCATGTCCCGAGAGGAAACATCTGGACAGATCAAGGCCTTTTTACCTTGTTTGGTTCTGGAAAACATAATCTTTCAAGCCTAGCTTCTTCCCATAAGTAGACAAAAGTCTTCTCAGTGGAAGACTAATTTTCCCAAGAAATGTTGGCTTAGTTATGTTTGGTGAAGAAAATAAATATAGATATAACAATATGTCAGTGATACAGAGAATCTGTCAGAGATAAACATATGCCAGGGAAACTTCTTTAGTTTTCTTCATTATCAAAATTACTTAATCTTAAAAACAAAGGGTGTTCGGTTTTGTACAGTGAAAATTGAAACCAAATTAATCTCATTTTCTAAATCTCAAGACTTACTTGCCAAATTGCTCTGTCTCAGCTCAGACTTGGTAACATTTAATAAGTGGTAGAAGAAACTGCTGGGAGGGAACATGCTGAATCTTTGAAGACTACAAATGAAGCAAACGCACACAAATTTCTCTGACTTCATAGTGTTGATTTCTCAAATCAAATTTAATTCGGCACTGACTTACAGCTGTCCCCAAATGTTGTTTATATTAGGCTGACCACTCTGCAAGTAGTTGCTGTGATTAGATCCTGGTTATTTTGCTGTTTCTCACAAAAGAACCCTAACATGTTGGTTGTCCCTGCTGACACGGAGCACCAGGAGATGTCCACTGCTGTCAGAGTGGACATCCTGGTTGGCACATCAGGAGAGCACACGTGCTACCTTTCTGGTCATATCAGTGAGTATCACTATAGAAAAAAAACCTTTATTCTTACTCTCAACTTGCTCGATAAATGGCACCATGGATTTTCAGCACACCGTAATGAACACCTGACAATTCTCAGATGCCCCTGCAAGCTCATACCGGTGTAGACCAATTATTCTCTTAACACACCTCCCTGGCTCTCCCTTCTCACTCCTGACTTCATCCTGTAACTTGCTTTGAGAGGGAGCATAACCACTCAAAAGACCACTTCAAACTTGAAACCAGTCATCTGTACTGTATACAGTGGAGAGGCATACATTCAAATGAGTAAGAGAAAGTTTGGAAATGAAGCAACTGTTCTAATGAGTTAGAAGCTATGGGTTATTGAACTGTATAATAAAAGAACAACATTTCTGAAAAAGCAGCTTTGAAATGCACAGTTGGAGTTCATATGTGGAGTTGGCTACAACTTCCCCAAGCACTTGCTGCGCTTTGGGGAAAGCTTCATCATAGAAATAGCAACTTATGTGGTACTTTATAAGTTAAAATGTTTAGTCACAAGATAGGTCGCTGTTTCATGCAGGGCTTGCTCAAAAATATTATGTTCATTTACAATCCATATACTTTATAACTTAGATAAAGGTATCCAATTTGTCAGTAAACATTGCCTTTATAGGAAAATGCAGTAAAGTTTAGCTTTTCCTATATTTACATAACAGTCTGTCCACTGAGACTTACTGTTGTTATTGGGCTTGCCTGTAACCATTAATAGCATAAATCTTCTCCTACCTAGAAATCATGTATTAGTCTTGAATACACTCATCTTTCTTGCAACGACACTGTCACCAGGGAGCCAATACAAAGCAAATGAGCTTCCAAAACAGGTCTGCAAGGACCACAAGAAAACGAATACAAGATTTTGCATCATCGAATAAAATTAAGTAACATTGTAGGTGACTTTGTTAATCAGACAACATTATAGACTAGCACTACACATTTCTGAGAAAAAGTGGCATGCTGCATCAATGTTTTGTCAAGAGGAAAACAAATAGAAGAAAGGATGCTACTAAAACACCCCTGAGACCGTGAGCCTGGATCCAAAACTTTAGGTCTTGTATATATCCTAAATGTCAGCAGCCCTGGAATTTCCTTAAGAAACAGAATAGGGAAGTAGAACTCTGACAAAGCATGCTTTTGTGATCATATCTAGAATGTCTCCTGGAAGTCAAATAAAGGCATCAGCTGTGTCATCTGAAACTGTGAGACTCTTAAATGGAATACTATCAATGCCAAAAGCTTTTGATGTTGCAAAGTAGGACAAAATGGGACATGCTAAAAATTTAAGAATAAAGTACCAGTACTTACGCTTTTAGTTTTCCTCAAAACTTACTCTTGCCCATTCTGATGGCTGCCAATGCAGTCTGCAGAGTCCTTATGTCCATGAGGTAACTTTGTTTAAGGGTAGAGGAGACTCTACGGGAAGCAAATACACATGAATAATATTTTAACTGAGATTAAGCATATGAATACAATGTCTTCAGGAAGCAATTGTTAAAATAGTGATAGCAAGAGTAGTGACACATTCATTACTAGAAAATTGCAAAACTAGGGAACAGTTTACCATCCAGGATGATTTTCTAATAAACTGTTCTCTGCACAGATGATTATTTTGAAGTAAATTGCTACTCCAGAAACAAGAGGGGAAAAAGCTTGCTGCCCTCACTACACCTTGCCTTTCCTTTCAAAGGAACAAAACACTGTTCACCATTTCATAAAAACACACAATTTGAATAGCCTTTTGAATAGCTCCCAAAGTAGAAAACTTTTATGGCAGCAGGGTGTTGAGAACATCTGTTATACTTCTCTCAAAGCCAAGAATAAAAACATTAAATATGCAGGAACCGATCTGTATGACATAGTGCCAAATGTAGTCATAGTATAAATCAATAGTATTGTCCTGTCTTTTATCCCCAGCCTAATATACCTCTAAATTGAGCTCATGTGGGTTACTTTAACATGTTCATGAAAAACAGAAAGATCTACCATGTCATTGAACTCATGCTTTTTCGCGCAGACGCAGAAGTAACTCTCACATTCCAACCCACCCAGTTTCCACTGCATGTTTGGCACAAGCCGAAGGCCAGGGTGAGGTCCCAAAGCTGTTTGGTCCATTACTGTTATATCCAAATGAGGAAGGAGTCAGCCTGCGAGTCCTAGCTGAAAGGCAACAGACACCATGTCCACCAAGAGGCCAAGGTAAAACTGGCACCCAACTGCAGAAGTGCTTCTCCATTATCTTAGGGATAAGTGGCACTGGGAAACTTAATCCATGCCTGGCTTGAACTAATGTGCTTGCTCCTGCGTGGGAACAGAGAATAGCACTTAAACAGTCAGATCTCTGTACTGGATGTTAATTGCTGTAGTTTCCATTGCCCATGTTGGAAGGGGCTTAAAATACCCTGAACCAGCGCCTCTCCTCTCACATGTTGCTCCCAGTTGGCTTCCAGAATGGAAACATGAGGCCAAAGGAGGTGCCAACAGATGGACCAGAAAGATTAGCTGCTTGAATGATCCACAATGCAGCTCAGAAGCTCTGGCCTGACGGGTCTCCCTAATGCTTAAAAAAAAAAAAAACCAAAAACCAAACAAAGAAAAAAAGTCCCAACACTTGACTTACCCAATTGTTTTCTGTGGAATAGTTGCTGTGTATTCTACAAAGAGGTGAAGCTGAAAAACGAGCTCCCATTGAAGTCAATGAGAATTTTAGCACATGACTCCAGCTGGAACAGAGCATCGCCCAAAGAGTTTTTTGGAAGCAGCCTTCTCAATGCTATTTTAAGGGCCGTTTGTGTGGCATATCTAATGATTAACTAAATTTAATAAGTCTCAAGAAATGCTTTAAACTGTTTGCTCATGCTAGCTGAAGTCCTTCTACAAGAGCAGGCAACCTAATTCACTTGTTTCACCCTCAGAAGGACTTTGGAGGCTGAGCACTTGTTTATTTTCTGAAGAAATCCCCGAGTTCTCCTTGCAGGCAACTGAAACATTTCCAAGATACACACAGTCCTCGCTGTTCATGGATTCCATTGAAATCATTAGGCCACGTAATCTGACTTCCTACATACCACAATGGATTCCTTACTTCCTAGAGCTTTCCACAAAAATCTGTTTAGTTCAAGAAATACTGTCTTCTGTGAAGAAAGTGTTCACCTATTACTAACGGCACAAGTTTTGACACAGTAAATGAAATAATTTCCAACTTTTTCTGGAAAACAAGTCAGACAGGTCCATAGTTAGACGGTCACCTTCCTAGCAAGGACATGCTCAGGCATAAGTTGTACAGACCTCTGCTGAAGGCGTGAAGAGGTCAGGTTTCAGGCAGCACATAGTAAAGTTCGCATCCTTCTCTTTTTCCAAAAGGCACATATTTAGTCTCCAATAGATTGAAAGAAACGTATTCCTCTTCAGCTTCTTATTAGCCTTCTAAACAGTCAAAGAATGCTTAGCTGGATGTAGAGATTCAGATCTTTAACAAGAGAGAAAAGAAGTACTTTACATATAGCATGTATCAAGCAGCCCAGCTGACACGTATAGATAACTGCGCTCATCGTTTGGGTGAACACAGCTCTGACAATGTATTCTCAAAACACACCTTCTTCACCTTTTGTGGAGGTTCTTCCAGCTCTGCTGTCACTGCACGCGCCCAGACACACTTTTGTGATAACTCTGTCTCTGCTTAGGCAAGAGGCCCATGTAATTCAAAGACACTATGTTAAATAAGGGATTGAAAGTGTCTGTACAGAAAGAAAATATTCTGGGTTTCTCTGAATCAGAGCTGGTTTCAATATGACCAGCAATGTGCAAGGCCAGCTTTACCAGAAACTTGTCAGTAGTCCAGATCTGAAGCCTGAATCAAAGTGGGAGCTGACTATCCCGTTTCCTCCAAAGCAAAAATGTTTTACCTCTGCTTGTTTTCTTTTGTCCTAGACAAACAAAAGGTCATTAACTTTTTACTTATGAATCTCACAGAAAGATGATTCATAGTCATGTCATCCTGTGCCCTTCTCTGTAAGGGAAGGGATCCAGGACTTGAATCCAACATTCAATCATTTTGATCCCTGACCGCTTGAGATGCTTGTTCTCATTAGGGCCATTGAGATCATTAGGCCACATAATCTGATGTCCGGTATATCACAATCCATACATTTCACTCAGATTGGTGCTGACCAAGAATGTCAGTCCTCTAAGACAACCCTTAAAATAGGTGCAGAGAACAGGAGAAATCAAGCGTGGTCACTGCTACCTGGAATGGTGGTGGCAGCTGAAGGGGCTAGACAGGTTTGCAGGTGCTGGTAGCAGCAGGGGGATCTTAAGGCCTGAGGGAGACGGCATGAAAGGAGAGAAGAGTAAGAGAAAAAATAAAAGATAACATCGCCTTCATCTAAAATTGACTCTACTATTAATTCTTTATCTCATTTTCAGAACCCCTTGCAATTCCTTTTGCCTCTCTCAGCTTCCTTTTTATTTCACCCCAAACACCACTTCCCTACTTCCAGCCTTCCTTCCCTTTTTCCTCTTCTGCTGACCCTCTTTTTGCTACCACTAAAAAAATAGATTTGGAAGCCTCCAGCTTTCCCTGCGTAGGAACATTCAAATTGGCCTACCCCACTAAATAGATTTTGGCTGCCTCTGTCAACCAGGAGTTTCCCAGCATATAAAGACCTGATTAATGTGAGATCTGAAAGTCAAGTATCATTCATACTTACATTTTCAAACCAGCTCTAAAAATACTAACAGAAGTTATTATTATGCTTCCACAGCAGAAACATTCCCTAATTTCCCATAATTATACCTAAGCCTCATGCAGAGAGGGTATAATCAGCATAATAAAACTGTTTGTTGGAGCATTCACTTGGTAGGACTAAAATTGCAGTTTTAAGCAAGATGCTTGTGCTTTCTGAAAATTGCAAGCATCAATTCTTTTAACAGGAATATGGCATGAAAATCATTTTTACATAGTAATACCAAGTCAGTTTTACATTGGAAATTAGCATTTTCTGGAACGCAGAAAGAAGAGACATTGCTGCTCAGCCTGTACCCTGTTAGCGTCAGCAAAGACTGCACCTGACTTCAGGCAAAGCTGGTACAAATTCTCCAACAGAAAGAAATCCATTGACAGAAGGAGGCTCCTCTCTAACCCGTGCAGAAATGAATTTGTGCTTTATTGTATGAACGGGAAAAAATGTATTTTGCAAATATGTTTGTAACCGTACTCATGCTCTCTCATATATAATTAACCACTGCCCTTATTTTTCAAAGAAACAAATTACATATGGCGAGAATGAATTTGGAATTAGAGAGAGATTCTACCATGTTATATCTAGCCAGGCTGGTTCTCTTCTTTATCCAAGTTATTTCACATTATTCCTGGAAATCGTCAAAATGACTGGGAGTTTGTACTACTTTTTGTTTCTTTACCTATCATAGCTAGGACAGCAACAACAATTTTGTAAATCTGTCCTGATGTTTTTCAGGAATTAAATTGTAAGACATTCCTTTGATGTTTTCTGCTGCCACTAAGTTCAGCTGCCAGTAAGTTAATTCTCAATATGTTAACATTTAAAACAAATTTAAATATTAATTTACTATCATAGAGTAAAATATTAATATATAATATTACTATAATATAACTATTTTAGTATTAATATAATTGATATAATTATTAATTTATATAGTATATTAGACATTAAATATTATTATAAATGATGTAGTAAAAATTTAAATAAATTTAATTTAAAAATTAAATCTGACTATGAAATCCATCCTATGCCTGATCTAGAAATGTTGCAAAGGTGCCTTTGTTTCTTACATTTCAGTATACTAACACTTTGACATCTATAGTTCCAGACCTAAAAATAAAGCCCCCAAATAGCATTTTTGTGACAACTGAAACAATAACCAATTTAACCAAAAACATGAATAGTTTCAACCAAAGATGACAATCAGCAAGAATGTTTTTTGGAGGTCAAAAAAAGCTGTTAAGAGTCCCAAAGCTATTAGAAAGCAAGCAAAAGCTTGGGTTCTAGCTTTTCATATCATTTTGATATCAAAGTTAATTGTTACTCTGAAGCAATGTTTATTTCTGTGCTTGAAGGAAAAAAGCTCTATTTCATATCAACCCCGCATTACATATTTGGGTTTTGAACATGCTATGAGATTGAAAAAGCCATTATGTCATGTATTATATTTTGTTAGGCAATTCAATATTGCTGTAAAAAACAGATTGTAGGTGTATTATTTTCCAACAACACTGGCTGCTCTAGCAAAAGATAATACAACTTCCTACAAACTCTGTTACTCATTTTTACAAGTTAAATTAATTTGTAGTCTGCTTGACTTCCTTCCCTTCTTCCTTGCTAAAATTAGTTGTTCATGCCTCAATCCATCACCTCCACCCTTCCTGAACCCAACAGTGAAAGCAAGTTTAGATTTTAATTCTCCTCTTTTTTTTTTTGTTTTAAGAGTATTTTTTCGTTCTGTTTGAGTTCAGGATTGGGTCACTCTAAGCCGAATTGTTCAAGAAGTTTCAAATATAATGTGAACCTCTCTCAGCAAACTATGTATTGGTGCTTCTATATTCAGACACAGTTTGAATCACGTAGAGCAATTTTTTTCCTAAGTATACAGGAGGGAATTTTGGAAAGCATTTGTGAAGTATTTCCCCTCACTACAAGAAGGACATTGAGGTGTTAGAGCGTGTCCAGAGAAGGGCAACGAGGCTGGTGAGGGGTCTGGAGAACAAGCCTTATGAGGAGCGGCTGAGGGAACTGGAGTTGTTTAGCCTGGAGAAGAGGAGGCTGAGGGGAGACCTCATTGCTCTCTACAACTACCTGAAGGGAGGTTGTAGCGAGGTGGGTGTTGGTCTCTTCTCCCAAGTAACTGGCGATAGGTCGAGAGGAAATGACCTCAAGTTGCACCAGGGGAGGTTTAGATTGGACATGAGGAAAAATGTCTTTACTGAAAGAGTGGTTAAACATTGGAAGAGGCTGCCCAGGGAGGTGGTGGAGTCACCATCCCTGGAAGTATTTAAAAGACGAGTAGATGCAGCCCTTAGGGACGTGGTTTAGTGGGCATGGTGGTGTTGGGTTGACAGTTGGACTCGATGATCTTAGAGGTCTCTTCCAACCTTAATGATTCTATGATTCTATGATTCTAAGTCTGATGAGCAACCTCACAAGATTGCCTTCATAGATTCCTCTGAAGAGGCTCATTCAGAGCAGGAGCCTTGCAGGTGATCTGATGTATCTCCTGTAGGAACCATGCCCCCTTGGCTACAAGAGGAGTATTGGGAATCAAACTCCTATGTGTAGAAACTAGTCTTTGCAACTAACCCCTTACAGCTGGATTCCTGTGAAAGTAACAGGCAAGAGAGTCTTTTTTTCAGATCCAGAAGCATATTTAAGATGTACACATTGCATACAAAACAATTGCATACAGGAAGTTTTAACT
>NW_008823922.1:816471-829134 GCF_000699105.1 Pygoscelis adeliae | reverse complement strand
TAAATTGACCCACACAAATCCTATTTACATGTATTTATATTCACAAATACAAAGTTTAATTAATATCCTAGGACATAAAGCCCTCTAATTTACATGCAAAAGAGCGAGCCACCAAAGTTTCTCATTTGATCTCTCCCTCTACTTACTTCACTTGCTCCCATCATTCCCTTCTGAGCATGTCCCCTGATCTGTTTCGTGCACAGTCATGTCACTTCCATTTCCTCCTAATTATTTCTGGATATTTCTTCTAAAGACTCCAATGCCTTCACTTCTCCAGTATCAACAATGTCCAAGCACATCCCTGGCTTCCTTCTGCCTTTCACCTCTAAATTAATTGAGCGTATTCTGTGCAATCACTGCCTCGAAGCAGCTTCTTCCCATGCCAGCCTACCTCTTCTCCAATCCTGGCACTCAAAACAAGCTCCTCTCAGACTATAAGCAACCTGAGAACCAATATTTAATCCTTACCCTTCTTGAACGTCAGCTCTTTTCCAAGCTCATAAATATACAATCCTTCCCACTTCTCCATTTATACCTTATCTCTAGTAAATCATAAGATTTACAAACTCAGCTCCATCTGTCTGACAGTTTACAGATCTACCACTGAACACTAGGTACTTTTGTCCCAACAAAAACTGTCTTCCATGTGTCAAGCATCTCCTTATAGATGTTGAGATGACCATCTCAAGCCCAGCAGAATCTAAAAAGGGCTCACAATTCACTTCCAAATATCTGTCATCCTTTTCTCAGGCACAATGGATAAGATGCATTTCCATCACTAAAACATTCATGACACCATTTCTGATGTTGGCTTGTCCTTAAGTCCTCATTCTGAGGCTATGCCTAAGTCTTGCCAATTCTTTTTGTACAACGCCACCAAGATGTATCCTTCCTTAACCTTTTACATACCTAAGACTTGCTCTTCAGGTAGTCATCTCATCACTGTAATGTCTTTCTCCTTAAGAAGAACATTCTTGACCTTTTCATACGTAGCTTATATGCTATTTCAAAGTTAATTTCTTTCCTCTGTTTGAACTTCTCAGTCCTCTTTACTTCTTTCCTTTGCTGTAGTACATCAAACACAGACTATTGATCTTCAGCTTCAAGATTTTTCGTAACATGATCCATTTGTATTTGCCATCTCTCATATAATATCAAGGTCAGATTTCAACTTTCACTGCCAGTCATGCTTGTTGCCTAATCATTACATTTTACATTTTTAAACTCTGGCCTTTGTGTTTATATCCACTTTGCACTCAAAACTTGGAGGATCTCTCCGTTAATATTTGCAAAATGAAAATTACTATTCACTTTCAAGTACCTGCTTAAAAGCCTTCCCTTGTTGTGATACTTACAGAATCTTGAAAGCAATCTGGCATACAATGACCACCACAGTCCCTCTTGGTGATCATTACTGCACATAGGTCGTCTGGACACTTGCGTTGTTTTATACTTAAACTGCAAGCTTTGTGAGGTAGGGACCTTCTTCTCTGTGCTACAGTCAAAACAGAGTCCTCCTCTGTAAATACAATTTCCCAGCATTGCAGTAATACTGGCAGTAATAATAACAACAACAAATAAAATGCAAACCAGAAGATTTGTGAGCTGGAAAAGAATGAAGTCAGCTCAACAGATCATTCACAAGATATTGCTCTACTCATTCAGCTTGAACTAAGGAACAGTTAATCCCTTTGCACTGAGACAAACTGGCATTTTTTCAGTTTAAATTTCTCAGTCTACCATGGCCAAGAAGTTGGATGCGATGCAAAAGGAAGACTCGGGATGTGATCACTCGCGATCATAAAAGAGCTGCTCCTCCACGACAGTAAATTCCTCTAGGATCTATTCTGTGAGTATGGTAAAACCCTGTTTCACAATTCTTCAAATAAGCAATTATTGATCATAAAGTTGAAGAAACAATAGATTTGTATGGAACAGAAGTAATTTTGGTACTGGAATGGGTGATATTCTCCAAAAGAAGGGGCACTCAGGAGCTTTATTTTAGTTGCAGAGTACAATATCCTTTATTTTATACATATCTGAAATCTGATAGGAGATCGAGAATTTTCTCTTAAATGAAATCAGCCTTTGGGGAATAGGGCTTGTTCAGTTTGCATTTTTTAGCTGTGACTTTACTCATGAGACATTGTGGTTTTGGCAACTATATTAGTGCTAATCTGTTCTGGAAATTTGAAAATCTTTAGTCTGAAAGGGTTATTTCTGTATTAATTTTATTTTTTTCCAAAACCCTAAAGATAAGAGAGATAATGAAGATCTTAGTTCATACACTAAGGGGAAATTTTCTAAAACAATAATTTCAAGATAGGAAATGAGTGTGTATGACAGACACACTTGTAAAAATTTTACAAGTGGTATGTCTTCAATACTAACACAATACTGAAGGAAGACAACATAATAAAGTAGAAAAGGCATATCTGACAAAAAACTGGAATTATTTACTGCATCATGAATTAGGATCCTATAGTAGCTAAATATCACAGCAAATAGCAAATGAAGCTTGCTTTTTGCCCCCTGTAGATTTTGGAAATGAATGCTTAATTTGGAAAAAAAGGATTACTAAACAGAACTATTTGTATTCTTGAAAGAAAAACGTGCATTTCTTTTTTTAAATAAATGTGTTTCCAAAAGCTAGAATCATCTGATATGCATCAGGTCAAAGTAGGAAAAACAGAATGGAAAGGGGAAAAAGCAGCTTCAGTTACATTTTTACACGCTACATGAGAAAAAGACTGAAAAACAAGGGAAGTCTCTGGACTTGGTGAGACCCCTTTGAGGTTGGGAACCAGTACAATTACACCAGTCACGTTTGCTTCTGCGTGCAACACTTTACCTGTGATGTCCTCCTACAAGATGTAAGGTTTTAAACCCCAGGAGATAATTAGGGTTGCAGCCATGAGATCCATAAGCACCGTTTCCCGTGGGAATTCTTCCAAATTCCCTCCCCTCAAGCTTCACTTCCATTTCCCAATCTGCTCTTCTCGGATCTAATTACCCAGTGATAATTAATTGGTGGATGAAAAGCTGGACATGAGCCATCAATGTGCGCTCACAGCCCAGAAGGCCAACCGTATCCTGGGCTGCATCCAAAGAAGTGTGGCCAGCAGGTCGAGGGAGGGGATTCTGCCCCTCTGCTCTGCTCTGGTGAGACCCCACCTGGAGTACTGTGTCCTGCTCTGGATCCTCAGCATAAGAAACACATGGACCTGTTGGAGCGGGTCCAGAGGAGGGTCACAAAAATGATCAGGGGGATGGAACACCTCTCCTATGAAGAAAGGCTGAGAGAGTCGGGGTTGTTCAGCCTGGAGAAGAGAAGGCTTCGGGGAGACCTTCTTGCAGCCTTTCAGTACTTAAAGGGGGCTTATAAAAAAGATGGCGGCAGACTTTTTAGCAGGGCCTCTTGCGACAGGACAAGGGGGCTTTAAACTAAAGGGGGGTAGATTTAGACTAGATATAAGGAAGAAATTTTTTATGCTGAGGGTGGTGAAGCACTGGCACAGGTTGCCCAGAAAAGGTGGTGGATGCCCCATCCCTGGCAACATTCCAGGTCAGGTTGGACGGGGCTCTGAGCAACCTGACCTAGTTGAAGATGTCCCCGCCCACGGCAGGGGGGTTGGACTAGATGACCTTTAGAGGTCCCTTCCAACCCTAACCATTCTATGATTCTATGGTGTCCCCTCTCAGATTTTCCTCAGGCTTTGCTCACTGCTTACACTATTGCGAAACCCTGCACTCCTCTCTCCTAGCAGGGCTTGACTTCCTGCATTCTTTCTCTGTCGGCCTGCTTGGGTCTGACTTCACCCCGGACATCTTACTATCAATGGGTAACCGAAGCGTACACTTTATTTTCATATAAACAGAAACATAAGCATCCTCCACCTATCCCTATTTGCATGCACGAGAGGGTACAAATAATAGCAGGAAGAAGTTTGATTTAATGAAAGGAAAAGTTAGAATAAACTTGTTACCATGGGATGCTTCATTCCGTCAAGGAGATCTGTAGCTATGCATGTGCAGGTCACTTCATACTTCCCTTTATTCTGCCAGTATTTGGCCTATTTTTTTGGCTGTGAGTGCTGTTAAAAACTACAAACTGAAGACCAACAATTTTTATTAGATTCTTCATTGACACGGGATTTTCATATAATAAAAGCATATAAAATATATTCATCTAGCTAAAAGACTATATACTGAGCTTTCTGACAGCATTCAACTGCCTTTGTTAACTTCAAAGCTGACCCTTGCAATGTTAAATCGCCTTCCCTTGAAAGAAGCAGCATTTGATACAGGAAGTGGGGTCTGGCATTTTCAACTTTTGGACTGCCAAGGGCCCCCCATTCATAGCCCCTTGCCCCTCTGTTGCCATCAGTGAGGGGAAGCGCAGCTGGGAAGGGCCTGGGTCCTGCCCCATCACGAACAATGCAGATGACCTGCAAGAAACCCCTGGCAGCCTATGGCCAGTGGTCCTCCAAAAGAAAGGGGGTGTAGCCTGGAAGAAGTAGGCATAGGGTGAGCTGGAGCAAAGTGGGACAAGGGAGGAACAGAGGACAGTTCTGACTTGTAATTTCTAGCGATAACTAGCTATATGCGATGCGCTATTTGACTCATCTTATTAATGGTCCACTGCATGCCAGTGGCCTAAGACCAGAGAGGCATTGAGATATACCATGTACTGGTCACTTCTCCGAGACATAGTCCTGTCTTCCATACGTGATGTCTTTATTTTGAGACAAGCGGGTAGCAATTTTGGACAATGCAAGGCAAAAAGGAAACTTAACAGTATGCATGTTAGGATTAAAGTATATGTAAATCAAGATTAAAGCTCAGGCCCTTTGCAGGTGATTCATTCAAATCCATGTTCTGAAGAACTGCACTCATCTTGAGATCTCAAGTTCCCTAAGCTACCAAGAGCTCCCCAAGAGCTGTCTACATTACTGTGTACATAGGAGCTAAGGTTTTTTTGGCTGCTTGCCTGAGATTGGAAAGTTCACTCCCACACACTAAAAATGGTCACAGATCTCACCACAGCACTGTCCTCATAGCAAAGGCAATGCTGGCCTCCCCCCCAGAACCTATTAATACTATACTAACCTATTGAACAATAAACCCAGAACCTGTTAAGACTAAAAAAATAACACTGAAATAAAGGGAAAAGACTGAGCTCCATTACAAAATATACCTTCCACAATGCAGGACAAGGAAACAGAGAACATTTACATTGCCAAGGCAGCCCATTTCATACCCTACGCTTCCCAAGGTGCTCCGATGTCGAAGTGCAAACACAAACCACGCAGAGTTGGGCTTACCACAGAGGGGCACCAGGCTGTGAAATTCCACTCATGAAGTAACCATTTATCACTGTTTTGTACCACATACTCTATCTGCAAGGGTAGGCCAGAAGAATTTTTTGACACAAATTTACTACTGGGAAATTTTTGTTAAAAAAAACCTCCTACAGCTTGTGCACTGAAAACTGTAGCAGGAAACGTAACATAAAAGCAGCACAGTCAGTAAGTACTCTAGTCAGGGTAAAACCAAAAAAGAACAAACAGCTTAGATGTAGTTTTATGTGCTATACCTGCCAAAGTTCCCACATCAGGTTTCATGGGTTTATGCTCATATTTTCCTTTAAAAGGTATTTTCTCCTTTCACTGTAAAAGAAGCTACACTGTCATCAGAGGAAACCAACCAGAGTACTTTCTCTATAGTCAAGCTCACCCTAAAGTCAAATTGAAAAAAAAATTACACTGACAGTTTGGCTCTGTAATTTCTCCCGCTCAGCTTATAATAAAAACATGTAATGAAAAGTTTCGTTGTTCCTTGTGGTTGCTGAGCTGATAAAGGTTAGAGTCTCTACCTGGGAATTTGCCAATCTCTATAGCAAATGGCTTTACCTACAATCAGGTTTGTGTGAGTTGTTCAGGTATCAGTGTTACACATGTCTAAATATGTCTAAACATGTACTTTGATTTTTTTATACTTTATTGTTAGCCTTTACCATTGTGAGCTGCTTCTCACTTATATGTTTAATTTTGTATCTTTGTGTTTCTGTGCATTGTTCTGCACGGGAACTGTACCTTCTCAAAAATCTGATCTGATCAAATTCAACCTTTGTTATGTGCTTTGCACTTCATGAGACTATTTCATCATCGTTAAGCAAAAATTATACACGCTGGGTCTAATTCTGATCAGTAAAAAATTTCCAGCTGTGAAATCAGGTTCAGACTCAGAAGGTTAAAGGAAATGGGATCCCCCAGCCACGGGGAGGGGGTTCCATCCCTCCCTACTTACCAGCCACTCAGGAACGGCAGGCAAGGGGAATCGCCCATAGGACTGCCTAAAGTGTGCTCATGTCATTGCCCTGATGAGCTCTGGTCGCCAGCACAGAAAAGGAGGAAATACGCTGCCTCATTTTATTCCCTCATGCCATCATCCTTCCTTGTATTGTGACTGGACCAACCCACGTGTCATCCAGAGATGGCAGCCACCTCCTGTGGCTGCTGAATTCAGGGCCATGAGGAAGTAATTGCCTGCCTGGCATCTGCGTACCAGATGAGCGGGGCGGGGAGGGGGGGAAGTTTCAACTCACCTGTGGGTGAGTAGGTGTTTTTGGCTTTAACCCACTACAACTCACATGTGCTGCTAGCTCATGAGTTGATTCGCCTATGACACGAGCACCTACTTCAATGGCCAGACTTTCTCATGGGGCATAGAAGGGATTTTCTCGTATGGGAGAATTTGCAAACTGCAGCGTAAACATCCCAACAATACAGGCCTCTGGTTACATTTCCATCTGTCAGAACTCTAGAAGTTTCTAATGCATCTGGCAAACAAACAAATGTGCAAATCCATTATAAAAGTGAAAAACCTTCCAGGGCTACAAGACCTACTTCTGTGCTTTCACCAAACCAAACCTTCTGAAAATAGAACACTTAGGTTCTAAAACATTGAAAAAAATATTTTTAAATGTTTAATAAAATCACAGGCATTGCCTCTAAATGAAAACCAAGGATTGATGTACTCCCCTTTGATGTATGTGATGGAGATGATGCTGGGTATTCCAATACATGAGGTGCAGTCAGTCTGCTTAATGCAAGAGAATTCCCTCCAAGTTTCCTGCAGAACAGACACAGTTTCCTCTAACAGTATGTTTATCTGTGAGAAGCTATCATCTTCTCAGCAGCGTGTCTGACGAAGACAAACCCTTGCTAAAGAGAAACTGAGCCCCACTGGGAAGACAGTGAGAGGGTCGTTGCATCATTCAGCACTGATTCATCTTAGCCTTGACTGGTATCTGATAAACTACAAATAACCTAAGGTACATTTTAACGCTCTAACCACTTTCACTCTCGTTATATTTGTCCAGATCAAACATAGGGAAACAAAACATGATAAAACTAATCCTTAAAAAAACCACCTTCTTTAGACTTGCAAGTGGTACCTCAGCGCTGCAAACAGACACCACACCTCCTTTTTCAGAATTTTGGGGGTACGCAAAAGTACATTTAATCTTGGTTTTGTTCATTACTGGGGACCAGATGCCCCAGTGCAGTTCAGAACTCACGCTCTCTGTCTTATGACTTCCACTGCTTTCTCTAAACTCTTGTCTCTCACTCCATGATCTCTGCTTATCTCTTCCCCCTGCTTTTCACTTTATCCTCAGTGAAAAGAACTGAAACACTTGTAACAAAATTAGCCTGCTCAATCCACCTATATACTAAGTCCTTGTCATTTTCTGCATTCCTATGAGTCAGTATTTTAACCACAGTCTATTTTCAGCAGATACAACCTTTTGTATACCTTCCTTCCATCCCTTGTTCCTTTTCTTTTATGTACCAGGCACACCCTGATAGCCAGTTGCTATCCTTTACCTCTAAGCGTTGTTATCTGGCCTCATAATTTTACCAGACAACTTAGAAAGATAACAGAAGCTTGATGACAAGCTGCAATCTAATGTACATAAAACTGAAAAGGGAGTTAATGTACAATGGAAAAGGGAAATGAGTTAAAAGGCAAGATCCTAATAAACCCCACTAAGGATGTGCCATGCTAGCATGCCAATGAACTGTAATGCAGACCATGGGCAAGACTATTCAATAAAGAACTATAAAAAAACTCCTGTAAAATAAGAGCTGCAACCCAACTGTTTACTTTTATCCAGACATGTTTAACTTTTAATCTAAATAAATCCCCTGTTTTTCCCCTGTGTGCTTTTCAGAGCTAGCAACCACTTCCCCAGCTGACCCCATGTAAACACTCCAACTCATCGGTCATACAACATTAGATGTCACAGAAAGTGTTTGCTTCCACGCTACAAACTGGCAGCTTCACTAAAACTAACTAGAACAAGTACATTAATTAATGGACTGCTTTTGACAACGAAGAGAAGAAACCCTCACTAAGTAGCTCACCAAATGGCTGGTTTAGGCTCAAAATTAATGAAGGGGCTATTGTGAAAGGAATAATGAAGTTCAGATGTCTGTTGCAAAGTGTGCCCATAAAAGCTAAAATAATATTACTGTATTTGCATCCTCAATAAAGCTTTTAATTCGTCTTATTCTCCTGTCTCCTCACTTGAAGCTATGCCTTTTGTCTACCCAAAACCAAGGGAAGAGACTTGGAGACTGGCTTCTCTTCGAGTCTTCAGGTTCAGCCCACAGCTAAATCGCAGCAGTTCTTTCTAAGACATTTCCTACCCCAGCCAGCCAGCCAAAAATCCTATCCATGTTCTTATCATGTCGCATACTGCAACATCCTTTTCTCGGGAGTCATCAAGCAGTCTTGTCCTGCTCTGATCCACCTAGAAAGCAGCTGTCTCATCTTTTCTCCCTCACATCCTTCCACTGTTGGCCCCAACATGAAATTGAAGCTCATTATCTTCTTTTTCAAGGCCTTTCCGATTTCTGCCTATCTATCCATCTATACAGAAAGATTAGCTCCCAGAGTCAGTCAGCCTATTCATCACGACTGTTCGTCTCAGGAAGGCACCTCTTGCAAAAACTCACACTTGTAAGGAGCTCCCATCAAACAAAAGCAAAAGCATTTTGCTGTCCTTTCCCAAGGATACACAATCCCTTTTGCCATGGTACACAGATGAGAGTGGTGACCAAAATTGCCTCCCTGCCTCCTTCCAACTGCCTGGACCTTCCTGTTATCCCATGCTTTACACTCAGTGCATACACTGTATTGGAGGGGGTGTGAGAAGGAGAAGGGAGGATGTTGTATGTACCACATGTTTACATAGTTCCAGTCACAACAGAGGTCTTCATCCATAAGCCCAGTTCCTAGACACTATGCTAATAAACAAACAGTAACAGCATGACCGGCAGAAACAGGCTTCTCGATGCAGGCTGCGAGCGCCGAATCCCTCTCCAGCACAGTGCAGATTTCACATACAATCGCTAACCGGCCTTCCAGCCCAGTTCCCATGAAGAGGCCATTCCTGGTGTCTCTAGCACTCAGCCCCGCCTGGCTCGCACAGCCCCGCTCCCACCCATTGCACGGGAGCAGCCAAAGCCGTGACAAAGCTCCCCGGGCAGCTGGGGACTTGGAGCAGACCCGTGCACTGATGTGCCTCGGCTGCTGGCAGGGCCCCTTCCTGGCTGAGCAGGTGTCAGGAGCTCCAGTGCTTGCGGTGAAGAAGGGAAAGCATGCCAGCAGCTCCGCAAAGTGCTGCACAGCTCCCCGGTAAGTGCTCTCCTATTGAGATGACTGTGCTCCCTGCCTTACACACGCTCTGCTGGCAGGCTGCGAACAAGTCCAAAGGGTCAGCGATCCTGCAGCAGACGCTGGGGGAATGCCGCCAGCAGAAGCAACTTCGGCTCGGCGGTGCCACTGCATCACGTCGCAACGGCAGCAGGGAGGAGGGGGTCAGGACTCCTCTCAGGGAACATCACCAGCCAGTTTTGTAACTCCGTGAGCAACATTGTCAAGGTTAAAAAAAAAAAAAAGTTCATTTACCTGCTAGCAGAAAGTAATGTACAAGTCTCTGCACTTGGGAGGGGGTCCTGCTGGGGTTCATCGCTCCTCTTCCAACTACAAAGGCTGAGCACCGGTAAGGGTGAGAAATGCGGGCAGGGCAGCGGAGAACTGGAGAAAATTCAGAAGCCACCCATGTCCCCGAGGGAGCGGCAGTGCCTGGCACAGACCAGCACTTAGCTGGCTGGTTCAGGCCCGTGTGGAAACAGAGGAAACCACGTAATTCTGGAGGCTGGCAGGGACTCCTGGCTATCACCTAGTCCAACCTCCTGCTCACAGCAGGGCTAGCTTCAAACAGCACCCATAGGCCTCGGGGAGTTCTTGTCTCTGTGCCGACCTCAGACAGCTCATGGGTTTCAGGGCCTGAGCTGAAGTCAAATGTTTATAGTAATAGAAAGAGAAGGTGGTTTAAACCAGGCTGAACACACCATGTGAATCCCCGTAGTGCCATAATCACAGGGATTGGGGATACCTCCACCATATACACCCATTTTTCCTCTGCCTTTCTGCTTTCTCTGCATCTTCGGCCAGATGCAGTTCGCTATCCACTGGAAAGCCAAACAGCCTCTTCATCTGTGTGCAAGAATAAAAGGACAAAGAGCCAAGAGTCATTTGCACAATGAAGACATTATCTGCCAGACTTCTTTGTTATCTGCACTGCTCGTGAAGGAACTGTGTGTTGGGAGGACATGAAAACCCTCAGTATGGGAAGCATTTGAGTTGACATTCAAGTACAAACAGCTTTGCTCTATTAGACTTTCTGCCACCAGAAGTGATTACATCAGTCAGAATTTGAATACACTCTGACCTGGATTTTCAAAAGTCCATGAAGAAGATGGTTGTCCCAATGCACTTTCACAGGTATGTACTGATTCACTTAGGACTTGCTGTTCTATTTGTTGAAAAATAAAATAATTTTTTAAAAAATCAAGTATACAGACAGTGGGTTCAGAGTTGGATTTAGGGCAAGGATGCAAATGATCTGGTTAGGGAGTGGGAGCGGTAGGATTTCTTTTCCCCAGAAAAGTCTGGGTCTTTATATCTTGTATCACTGTTTGAGTATCGGCAGGAAAGTTGTAAACAGATTGATCCAACAAAGTCAGTTAATTTCCTGGTCCTGCTGCTAGGTTTGTTATTTTAGCCAGTGTCAACTGATGTTTGGATGATGAGTCATCTCATACTTAACAGTAATATATCCTTGTCGATATTTCTAAGCTCACCTGGAAAGCAGAGTACACTGGGAACCTTACGGGAATCTGCTGCTGCTTCTCTCGGGAAGTAACCTGGCAGACCTGGGCCTCATGCTAGGTACCATCAAAGATCTGCTGTTGTCTTACAGTTATTTATGTAACAATACATTAGTAAGGAGCCATAAGGAGCCATATTTCTCATAACATGAAGATTGAAAAGTGTCAAAAGTTTTCTCCAAGAAGTATTGTCAGAGTTTTATGGTGGCAAGGAACTTACAATTTTTAGCGGAGAGGACAAGTGAGATGATGGTGCTGATCTATTTTCTTTAACAATTTTTTAGTATCCCCTTTTAAGCTTTTACTATATTAAGAGGAATGTTTCTAATTAAACTGAGTTGATAGGGAACACATCTCTAACGTCTAAGTGAGAAAATGCTTCTATGAGCACTCAAAAATTACTCACTGTTGCAGTCTACTTTCATTTTCCTTCTTGTGGGTGTCCGTGTCATAACGACAAGTTATCGTAGGCAACAGAGCAGTAAGCGATTGTAACCAACTGTTACAAGCCTCCTCCCCAGCCTCACTGGTGATCCAGCAGCTCACCTTAAGCCATCTTCCCCCTCCTCCATAAATCACATGCGACAGCCCTGCTATTCCAACCTCCTTTCCTTCTGCACGGCGCCCGGTTCCACTCCCTGTTCATCCCTTCCTTTTGGTGGGGGGGAGTGAGCGAGCGGCTGCGTGGTGCTTAGTTGCTGACTGAGGTTAAACCACGACAGGCTCCACATCCCCCATGGCTCAGCTGGCTTCCCAATTAAAATAATCTATCAGGATTTTGTCTCCCTCCTCCCTAAGGAAAATGGTAGCATCTAAAAAGCTACTAAATTTTCCTTCACAGAAGCTTGCTTTTTTTTTTTTTAATGCCTGGTTTTTTGTTTGGTTTTGGTGGGTTTTTGTTTTTGTTTATAAAGAAAATAAAAGACAATGATGCCAGGACACACTGTCTTCCTTCAGTCTCACATTCAAAATGTCTTTAAAAGTTGCGGAGCATCGTTAGGAATCTCAGCTCTGATTCTGACCACACTTTTTGCAGAAAGCGGTGTCCCAGGCTGCCTAAATCTATGTGACTTTTAAGTTCTTTGAAATACAGGCCACCCTCCCCTTCAGCCCATTTCCAACAGGCTGAGGCTCTACCTCTCTTTAATCCAGCTCTGCCCAGCGTGTTACTGGGAGTTTCTTTGCTCCGTCTTGCCCTTGTTCGTGCCATACAGTTAGAGGTTACACTGGCCTTCAGAAAAGAAGAGAGTTCAACAAAAGAGCTTTGTAGACCAAACTCATACAAGGTTTAGCGACCTCTTCAGTAAAGAGTTAATGATTAGTTCTTTACTTATAATTCAATTCTGAATCATATGTGATATTTCCTATGGGATCTAGCACCTATGGTTATGACTCCTGTCAAGTTAGAAGGCACGTCATC
>NW_008823922.1:811103-816435 GCF_000699105.1 Pygoscelis adeliae | reverse complement strand
TGAAATTGCTTTGTATATGGCGGAATAATTCTTGGGTATAAAAAACGACAGCAATTAGGGTAAAAAAACCTGAGTCTATGTAAAATAAACACACAGGGATGATTCAGCTGCAAACTGCAGAATGATGAACTGCTTTTAGGAGTGGCAGGATGCAGGTTTTTGCTCTTGCCATTAGAAAACAGAAGCAGCATTTACAGGCTTTGCTTCTAGATAATCCCCAAACCCAAAAATAAGTCTCAAGTAAAATGAGAGCCCAGTGGTAGGAATGGCATTATGTTCAGCATCTGGTTTATGCAAATTCAATGTACAAACTGTGCACAACACCTTCAAAATACACTGCATTTTTCATTCCCTCATCAAATCATCCATCCAAATAAATTAAAGGATTAAAATATCCGATAAACCATAATACATGCAGCCAGTAGCCCAACTAGGAAGAGCTTTTCATTAATGAGGTTATTAGATGAAATATACATAGAAAATGGATGTCTTGTGTGCATTCCTGGTTGCTATACAATACCAGAAAGATAAGTCAGAGTAAAGCAATATAAATAAAGAAAGGAAAACGTACTGTCTTTTGATGTCAGTGTTGAAATATGAGAATGTGTCCTCCAGAGATGATGTCATGCAACAAATTCTCACATAGCAGCTAGGTGATTTTTTTCAGAATAAAACTAAAATTTTATTTGCTGAAAAGATCCATATTTGGATGATTAAAAACAACTAGGAAATTTTTATTATTTTTGCTGGGGCTAAAAATCAATTTTTTAAAGTAGCACCTCTATTGATTAATTTCCATTTTTCAAAATTAATGCTTTTAGTTTCCAAATTAAGCTAATAATTTTGGATTAATATGAAACTTTAAAATACCAAGAAGTAGATAATGTAACTTTCCTTCTAAAAATGGAAGGAAAAATACTCCACTTGGTTTGATTCCAAATGACTGTTTTTCCAAGTGAGGCAATTAAGGTCACAGAAAGCTTCAGTTTTTCTGTGATGCGTGCAGCTGTTTCTAGACAGCTCTGCACATCTGTGTACCCCTTCCCGCGCGGCCCCCGGCAGAGGGAGACCAAGGCTCTGCCCCTGCGGAGGCAGGTGGAGACGCCAGAGCACTGCGCTCTGTTCCGGCCTCGAACCTGTCCCCCTTACCAGCTCCTCCGCTGCCACCAAGCAGTCTCCCGCAGAGCCGCCGTGAGTTATGGCTACACTACGCTGTGGGTTCTGGGAGGATACGGGAGCTTGAGATTAGCAACCGCAGATGTTAAGGAGGAGAACAAGAGTTTGAGGGCAGAGGAGTAAAAGTCTGTGGAGCTGGTCGTTGGGAGCAATGTGGAGATGGTACGGGAAAACGGTACAGGATGGGATGAGATGAAACGAAGAGAGGAAGAAAAACCCCAAAACCCAAAAAGACATTTTTAGCAAGTACTTTTGAAGTGAAGTGCCAGAGCTTTGCATCCCAATGAGGTCATAATGTTAAGTCTCTGTTGTCACTTCAGAACAGATTTACATAAATCTAATTTATCTAAATTCTTACATTAGATAAGTGTAATTTACCTAATTCTAATTTCTTGCAGAGTATTTGCATGTCATTAAGCTGATATGTTCCAGTATTGGCCAGCTTTATTCTCTTAGTCCTCAGCTCACCCGACTAGGAAAGGAGCAGGGAGACAGGCTCCCTGTTTATGCAACCCTTAGAAAAAGAGGTCAAACTGGATGCTAGGCATACTTTGTGCTCAAGCTGCAGCTTCACTGTCTAGAAAGAAAGCGGGTCCATCGCTAGAAGCTGACCATTTGTGAGTTTCTTTCTTCTCAATCTTTTATCCAGACTGGTTAGTTTTCCTACACAATCCTAGAAAAATCACAGTGTCTTCATTACAATTCTGGACCATCGCACCATCAGCATCGCACAACCCTCTTCAAAGCTGAAACCACCCTTTCCGTTCCATCTGTGACCAGCCTGCATCTTGTAAAGTAAAATACATGTAGCCAATACCAATCATAGATCTATGCAGAATATATTCAATTCAGATTTAGCATCTGTGTTGCTCATTACTTCCTAAGGGATCAGGAATTAACATTTTCAAACGAATGAAGTCCAGTCACCTAACAGCCTCAGTACAGTTTGAATTTTCTTCAGTTGTGCAGATCTCCAAGAAAATCTTTCAATTATCCCAATTTCCAGAAAAAAAATGTTCCAAAAAGTTATAACCTATCCATTCATTTTAAAACTATACATTTACGAGTGAGACTTTTTTTTTTTTTAAACAAGGCTGACAGTGGATAAAAATAAGACTCCCAAAATCCTAATAGATGAAAGGCTTTGACACACATTATCATATCGTCCTCAGTGCGTGATTAGAAGAGTTGTGAGCTAGCATCACTTCTGACTGTTGATGGTCTCTCAATTTTTGTTCCCTTAAAAGGAGGTCCAGTAATCAAGCTGACCAAGAACCAGAAAGCTTTTGGAGGCATAGCTAGCATTGCAGAGTGGTATGGCATCATGAAAAAGAAGGTTGGGGGAAAAAAAACACCCAAGAGAAAGAGAGGATGAATGAGAACTATAAGTACAAAATTGTCAATATTCAACACAGAGATAGTTAACCTTAGCCAGTGTTTAGTCTAGTCATCTCCACAGATTTTTTTCTACTACCTTCACAATGCTGCTTGAGGTCTAACACAGGATTTCACGTGGACAGGAAACTCCCCCTTTACCACAAGAAAAATTCCACACTCTCTGTCCTTAAAGACTGTTATTCCCCTTTTGTATTACAAAGTTGAGAAAACCCCAGAAAACATTTCAGATCCTTTCGATTCAGATGTTAGTTTCGGCTTATAGGAAACATTGCTGAAGTCTTCATCAGCACTTCCTTTTTTCAGAGGGGAGGCTTAATCTTCATCTTGACACGCTGCCAGCCAAAACCAAGCTTCTACCTGGGAGAAAGGATTAGGGCCCACTCAGGTTGTTTGGGTTTTTTTCATTCTTTCTATTCCAGATGCAAAACAATTTACATCAGCTGGGATGACACAACTCAGATCAATGCAATACCTGCAGGCGAGGGGGAACGCTTTCAGAGTATTGCTCAAGCAAAGTAAGCACAGCTCGTTTCACCGATCTGCAAAAGAAGAAGCGTTTCTGGAACTGGTAACATGATGTTTTAGCCAGCTGCCACTTGCCTAAGCTGAGAGCAAAATGCTAAAGAGAAACTAAATTAAGAAAAAAAAAGAAAGAAAAAAGCTGGAGTGTTTTCATTTTCAGATTTACTCCAGGCTTGTTCTCTCTCTGACGGGTGCAGGGATGTACTAAGCCTTGGAGGAGCGGGAGAGGGGGAGCGTGGGGCAAGAGCTGGAACTACCCTGTGCAAGGAGGCTTTCTGGAGGTGGGGATGCAGAACTGGGGGGATAGCTGAGCCGCGTGAGGCTAGGGCTAGTTTTGCTAGGGTGCGGGATTCACAGATATTTGTAAGATCAGGTGTGGAAGGCAGTGGACAGCATGGATTGCTACAGTCAAAGAGACAGGAGGCCAGAGTACACAGTTTGGGACAGACCGATCTGTTTGGATCTACAGGACAGTCACATATAAGAAGAAAAACCAGATGAACTGAATCTACAGATAGCTTCCTGACTAGTCTACTCAATTTTCAAAGACCTTACAGTTTTAGAGACAAACAAAAGCAATTTGCAACTTCTAGGAAAATTCTTCAGAGTGATTTCATCTCCACTTAATGTGGAGTACCTTTCTTCTCAGAAAAGGGTACTTCATTTGATGATTAATGTCTCTACTCTCAGAATTTGTAATGGTTGACATTTCTATCATGAAATCTTGGGTCTTAAACTCATCTAAACTAGATAAATTAAAAAAGAAGTGATTGACCTAGGGAAAAAAAGTTTACAATAATGATTCTGCAAAAATTTTTTGATGGACAGTAATGATTAAAAATACAGAAAATTACATATTCATGCAATTAAATCACAACATTTCTGTGCCTTCACTTGGAACTGCTGCCATTCTATAGCAAAACTTCATTGGCTACAATTATCAGTCCTAAAATAATGTGAGCTCTGAAGTTCACTGAAGTCCTTCCTTCATTAACTTTCATAGACATTGGAACTTGGTTTTAGGACAAAGATTATTTAGTCAAGGTTAAAACTACCTTTCTCAGTGAACGTCAGGTAAACTGCAACTCTCTTAGTATTTTTAGCCAGTCAAACTACCACTGATCTTTATGGTCATGTTTCTGTCTTGTTCCACCCTTGGTGTGGTTTCAGAAGTTGAGCATCTCTAGGCATACTGTTTCTCTCCTCCCCCCGCCCCGCTTCTTTTTTTTTTCTTTTCTTCTTCTTTTTCCCCTCCTCTTTTCTTAAGTCAGCCCCATATTTGTTATTAAACCTCACTGGTTGAGCTTCTTTTTAGGCAGCATATTCTTACTGTGAATACATCAGACTTTTTGACGACCAATGGCAAATAAATGAAATTATTCAAGGGCACTGTATCTATAATGCATTACACTATTTGAGTTAGGTAATTCAAATAGGTTAGCAAGCCAAAATAAGAAACACAGCAGCACAATTTTACTGACTGCCAGTCCTCTTGTTGCAATGAAAGCTAAAGACAAGAAGATTCCTGTCATAAAAGACTCCTGGTGCTGTAACACATCAAACAGACTTCCAGAAATAAATATAAATAGATGTTAAGTATGCACAGAATGTCTGTCATACGAGCTACCTCCTAGAATTCACTCCATGCTTCCCACCACTCACTTTTCCATGTGGTCAGTTTGCCACCGTTCCCTCTCCTACAACACCGACCAGCACCTCTTCCAAGAGCTGCTCTCCCTTTTTGCAAGTAGGGGTCACAGCTCCAGAGCTCATTTTCTTGTGAAGAATGTGACACTGCTGAGCTCATCATTAGGTCTTTTCTGCAGAACTGTTCAGTTTGGATCACGACTTGGGTCCCTGATTTTGCCACATTTATCTTCACCCTTTTCAGTGAAAAAAAAGAGGGGCGTAGTTCAAATCAAAGAAACTGCTTGCGAGTTGTAAATCCTTGTTTCCTGTGAATTATTGTCTTTATGAGTTACACACTACGACCACAAAAGTCACAGAACCTCTGCCAGGTTATCCCTGACACAGCAGTATCTCCAGCTACCTCCAGGTTTTCTATACTGTCCCACAAAATCCTCAGTCCTCTCCCATGTCCCCAAGCTCACCACCCCCCACACACACACACTGCAACATCACGCTCGTATAGAATCACAGAATAGGTTGGGTTGGAAGGGACCTCTAAAGGTCATCTAGTCCAACCCCCCTGCTGTGGGCAGGGACATCTTCAACT
>NW_008823922.1:796295-808864 GCF_000699105.1 Pygoscelis adeliae | reverse complement strand
TACCTATAGAAGCTTTTCTTGTTGCCCTTGATGTCCGTGGCCAGATTTAATTCTATCAGGGCTTTAGCTTTCTTAACCTGATCCCTGGCTGCTCTGACAATTTCTCTGTATTCCTCCCAGGCTACCTGTCCTTGCTTCCACCCTCTGTGTCTCATTTAGCCTTTACCTAAAGAACAGACAGTACAGGCTGCAATCAATCTGGAGCCGCATATTTGTGCAGGGGCCAGCAGACTGCTTTCGCGCAGAGCGAACCAGGGTTGGTTCCTCCCTGCCTCTTTGCCAATGGGTAAATAAAACAGTGTAAATACCTCTTGCCTCTGCCCAGCTAATGATTGTCATAAAATGTGAGAGCACTTAATATCTTTGGGACCTCTCCGGCTCCGTCCAATTCTGCTGAGTTGCATAATAAGTCCACAAATTACCGGAAGACCCTGCCAGATGCTGCGGTTGTGCAACTGTTGTTTCCCTCTGAAACTGAGAGACAAATGACACTATCACCACCACACAAGTTTCAGCTGCCTTGTCCTCTGTCAGCATGTCTTGACTTGGGGGAAAACCCTTAGGTTGCTCCTGAGGCTGAGTATGCGTGCTCGCATCTCCCCATCAGTGCTCCCTCATGGTCCTTTGTGGAGAAGTTTGCCTCTGTCAAGCCACCAGCCATGACTCTGGTTTGTTGTCATCTCCAGCTTTCTTACACCATACCTTACAAACCACAGGTTTTTATATACATACATATATATATACACATGTATATATATTTATTTATATATATATAAATTATTTTTATCTATATATTTATAATTACACACATATATATATAAAATCGATATATATGCACTATCATGAGCTACCTCACATGTTGCTGGACAATCACCAGAAGTGCCACACATCCATTTCTAATAACCTCATCCTGGAATTCCCACCCAAGCACAATGACAATGCAGTTCTTCCCTGGAAGCCACTGGCAAAGGTAGACCAGTTACCTTTGTGTGACTTGAGTTCAAACCTTGCTTTGGACCCTATATTAAGTTTTTTCTATGCTGCTGTCAGGAATTTTTACATTAAAAGGCAGAAGTAGTGTAAGTACACAGGTGTAACAGCATAATTATTAGAAAACCTTTACACAACACTGGATTTGACACCTTTGATCATGTGTATTGCAACAAGCAAAACGAGCTTCTGAATCGCTCTCCTTGCCACAGTCAGCTAGAAGCTTAGCAGGTGCTATATCTACATCAAATAATCAAGATTTGTGATAACAACACTGGGAAATAAAGCAAGCCCCATTACTTGTTCTGTTTGGGTATTAGTGCTTTGTAGATAACACACACCCATCAGCTTTTCATGTATCTGAAAGGGCCAATTACTGCCAAGTCAAATTTAGATGTTTGTATTGAGAAAGTTTTGATTAAAGTCTTCTAACAAAGAAGTGAATAGAGCTTTCACAAAATACATGTTACAGATTTCTTCATCCTTACTTCACTGTAGCCACCAGGAAGGTGTAGGTACCAAGAAAGCTGTTTGGCACAGCAGGGTAAAGCATACAATTGAACTTTTCTGCTAAAATGCTTGGGAGGCAAAGAGCAAATATTTACTTTCCACTGCTATCATCATATTTTTTGAGTTAAAAACCTCCTACAGTTTTAAGTTTAGTTCTTATTTCTTACTCTCAGACCTAGTGGGTAAAAATATATCAGCTCACAGCAGATGAAGAACGTGTATATTGATGGATTTTATTCTTCATTTTGCTTTTCTTCAACTGTAATGATTAGAAACATAATTCATCCTCAGGGAATGCTTCAGTCTCAGAGGAAATTTTGGCAGCAAGGAGCAGGTGCTATAAGTAATTTCTGAAGGCAGAAGGTCCATACCATGCCTCTAGCCTCCTGGGAGATAGCTTTTTCCTCTGTGTGTGCAGAGCTCCTGGCACCCAGAGTTTGGCCAGGGTTTCAAAATTAAATTATAAATAATAATATTCGAAATAGTGCTAACTGCAAATTATTAGGCTCTAACAGGATGGTTAACTTCTAGAAACGATACTGATGGTAGTACAAGCACTAATTTATCCCATTATCCTATGATTAAGAGGTCTGAGAGAAGAGCAGGGAAGCAGTAAGCTGAAGCTCAATAGGCAAAGGAAATAAAAGAGAGAATCAGCTTGTTATGCTGATATGGCTGAGTGCATGTGCCTTTCCACATATAACATGCTCTGCTCTTTTGCTGTCTGTCCATAGCTTTCAGAGAAAAACAGTGCTCTTCTGCTAGCTGTGCCAAGTGTGGAGGGAAATGAAATTCCTTCTCCTAAAAAATGGTTCAATTACTCAAGATACAAATCTGAGTCACAAAAAGAGAGGGAAAAAAAAATTGAAAAAATGCATATAGGGCTAAACTATGCAATTAATTTCCAGAAAGAAAACGATGCAGAACAGTACGCTGAGGGCCTAGGTTTAACAGCGGTGGGAGGGGGGTTTTGGTTATAAACACAGTGTCGGGATTTGCTAGAAAGCAGATAAAATAGTAAACTACCAGTCATGGTACTTGCAAAAGAGCGTTGCTACATAGACTAATTGTCTGCCAGCCAGCTCCAAGCTAGTGATTTTGCTTCAGCTTTCTGGCTTAGGAAACATGCATGCTACGTAATACAAAATGGAGATGCCATAAACTGGAAAAGCAATTCCCCGCAGGCAAATCACAAGAAGCGTCAGACACTGCTGAAACCATGGCTGTGGGAACAGAGGAAAGACACTATGTGGAAACAGAGGAAAGACACTAGGTGGAAAGAGTCAACCCCACAGAACAAGTAATTAAATATTCTTTTGCTTTCCTCACCACATTAGTAGCAAAGCTACTAAGCCGTTACTCACTTTCTTGAGGCTCCAGCTTTGGGTTGGGCCTTATCACACTGGAATTGTCACTGGCGAGAAACTTTGACACCCTCAAACACTGCATCCCGCAGCTTTACATCAGCATGGCCCTGCTGACCCAACAGGCACAGACCCACCGGAGACCCTTCCCCTCACACATCATCAGTCTGCTCGGCTTCCTCATCAGAGGACCTGGCACTTGCTTTGCATCCAGGGAAGAAACCACACATAGGAGCATTCGAGCTACCCCACCACCCACAAACACAGTTACTACGCAGCAGAGAAGTCCAGCGTGAGCTAAGGTCACATCAGCAAGCATAGTGAGCCAAACCAAGACCTCCCTGGGCTAGGATTCAGGAGGGGAAAGCCTTTTGTCCTGCTCCGATGAGCTGGGCTCAAGCGAGCTCTGGAGAGGCAGGTGGGAAGGTAACAGGAGGCTCTCCCGCAGGGGGAAAGACCTAGAGAGAAAACACCTGAAATGCCGTCCAGCCTGCAGGGAGCTGAGTAGGAGAGGAAAAGGGACAGAGGCACATGCTTGCCTTCTCATACGTAGTTTTCCAGGACAGGTTGTGAGGGATAAGCCTCCATTTGCAACAGAACACGTGCGAGCAATGTATTATGGGATCTGAACTGATGCAGGCACAAGGGAGTGATCATCTGACTGCCTAAGTGAAAAAACACTGCAAACCTGGCAAAGCAGCTGGCAGTACTCAGCCAGTTTTCTTAGGGGAGGAGGGGAGGCTGTCAGCAGCTGCTCAAGGGAAGTATTTTGGGATTACCAGGAAAAGGGAATACCAGTGGAGATGATCACTAGGATAAAAAAATGAGGGAAGGCAGCTGGTAGGCGTTTGCTCTTTCTAGAAGCTCGACTGACTAGGCCACCTCTGAGCTTGCAGGTTTTGTAAGCTGCAAGCATCAGAGGAGCATGCTCACACGGTATGAAATCATCCCATCCTTAGCACCCATGTATTTCCCGTGTTCATTTTTCTGGATAGCTTGACAAATCCTGTCATGTCAGCTATTTAGACTAGCTCCAGAAGTTTTGTAAACAAATCGCTTAAAGGGTCTTTGTAATTACCCACACGCGTTGTTTCGTAGGGGTATAATCTCCCACAGCTTCTGTGAATGTCTGAAGAGGTGAGTAAACAGCCTTACATCAGTGCTTTTCTAGCCTTTTTCTAGCCTTTCTAGCAGTGCTTTTTTATATCCTTTTGATAAAGAGGGTACATCTTGCTCACCTTAAAAACAGATTTTCTATAGCTCATCCTAGACTGTGGGCTACTTAACCCCCTAAATTGTTTGCTGCCTGTTTGTTATGAGGACAAATAAAAGTACCTGCCATCTAAACTCTCCCTGAAAGTGTAGGTAACACATCCTTCCACATCCCTCCAAATCACATATCTGTAACATGAAGTTTCTCTCAATGGACTGAAACCAAAGTAGTCATGTTTTTGCCTGCCTGGCCTACTAACCATCCAGCTTGGTTTGTTAGCTTTTTGGTTTCCCACACGTAAAACCTGTTATCTCAAAACTCAGCATGGAAGAGGCACTCCAGTCCACGTGCCTGTAGATGTTCTTTAACTTAATCTTATACCTGATGACACAAAAGTATGTTTACATTTATGCTGACCGAAGGCGGAGTTCCCTCGTGCAAGTCGATATGTTTTGCTGCTGTGGGAATTTTCAGGAAGAACTAGATAAGAGGAAGGAAAAGCTGTGTGCAGATGTGGAGTCTGTACTGCCCCAGCAGGAAGAACCTGAGGGCTGAAAGCATCTGTGCGGCGGTGGGGAGGGTATGTCAGTGCAGCACTCCATCCGTACCTGACGGGCAGCGTGCACGGCACCAAAGGACAGTGATGGAAGTGCCTGCAGACACATCGGTTTCCTTTCCCTTTCTCCTTTCTCTCATCCCCCTGTCCACACCTACAGCCTAGATCATCGCAATCGTTGCAGTTTGGGGGACAAGGTGATTAGGAAGCTTTTCAAATCTTCTTTTTAAAAAGGAGAAAGTCTGAAAAGAAGTATTAAAAAACCTCAGCATCATTTTCCACAGCTAAAGGCCCCTCTGCATTTGTTCTGTTCCCTTTAAAGTCTGGAATGCTTGTGTTGATTGGTTTTGGGGGGTGTGGAGGTTTTTTCTTAAGCAACTTCAAATTTCCATAAATTAGAAACACATTTAAGTTTGGGAAAACAATTGTTTGGCAGTTGTTTTTACGAGAAAAACATACTGCAAACACAACTCCAGACTGTGCTACAAAGACCTTTCAGGTTGGATTGCACTGAGCGATGCAGGACCAGCCTAAATACTTGAGCAAACTGGCACATCAGCCAAGCTCAGCACACAAAGCTAGGGTCTTAGACACAGTTTACACGTAAACGTGATAGTAGGCTCACACTGATTAGTCTCTCAACCAAGGTAACCTGGGAATAAATCCACCGCGGTTTTGTATTTTGAGAGAGTCCGAGATGACTGATTTTTTCAGATACAGAACTGTAACTGGTTCAAAAAGGGTTGCATGGAGGTAGGCAGGTGATAGTGGAAGCTTAAGACTTGTGCATGGAAGCAAGAACAAGCAAAACTGCTGAAGTGACTGCTGAGTCCACTAAGATAAAGCCACATCAAAGAGTTATTCACTCCTTCCGGTAACGTTGAGGGGCAACGGATGACAATTAAGTGTTCTGTCATTACAAATCGCTTCAAAACTAATTCAGAGATAGCATAGTGTGATAGCCCAAAGAGATGCTAGTTTTTCATTTAATCCGGATAACACACTAGATTAACCGAGTCAGTAAACCCATTAATGACATAAAGTATTTTTCAAACCTTAAAAAATCATAGCTGTAGACCGTAGACTGTGTTGTTTTTCCCCTGTGAAGTCCTTGCATTTGATCAACATGAATAAGGACAAAGTCTTTTCCAGAAGTGAATATTGACTCAGCATGGCTCTAAATTTCATACGTGCTCTCCGAAGCACCTGAGGAGCACACTTTCCAGCAGTGCTGAGAACGTACCCGCTAAGCAAAAACCTGTCCCTTTGCAGTGTTGTATACTGTTACCTCAAAATTGCCAAGCCAGGTATCATTTGGAAGACTCAGCCTAAATTTCAAGAGAAGTATAGTGCTAAATTGCCAGTGAGAATTTGGGAACTCCTGCAATTTGTAGGATCAGACAAAGAGTTCAATGTTTAACCATGTGCCTAAGAACTAAGATCCAGTTGCAAAGAGAAATGCATAAAATCTTACTTCTTTGACCTTTATTAAATTAGGATTTTTAAAGATATAAAGTGGATGATAGCAGCATCAAAAATCTCATTTTATAGCTTCAAGGGTCTGAGCAAACATCCTCTAGTTACTCACAAATGACAACAGATTAGCTTTTGGCAGATCAGATAGGAAGTCTGTGTGGCACATCATGTCACATTATAATGAGGAAGGAAGCTAGGAGAATTTTGGAACAGAAGAGCGAAAGTTGGTTTTGGTTTTCTGACATAAACCCTTACAATAGAGTGTCATGCCGTTCCATTTGTCTGGTGAAGACTTGTGGTAAAGACCACGGGGAAATGCAAATATAGGAAGCAACATCTGTAAAATCCTGTTTTAAAATCTCAGCACCATCAATACACAGAACTCGCTGTGCTCTCACGCTCAGTGGTACAGTATATGCTGAACTTTCAATGAAAACAGGAAAAAAAACAACTCTTATTTGCTTTATCTTCAGTATATGTTTTTGTCTGTATTTTGCCTTTCATTGAATTGCAAAGGCCTGAAGTTACATGTTTGTCTGGGTCTTCGGCTCATGAGTTTTTCTCATGCATACGTCTAAAGTTATATTATAGTACATATTGCTACAGAAAGTGCTTCAAAACACACACAATACGCAAATGGTTTCAATCTCTCACAGTTTAGAGCCCAAGTTACCTTCAAAGCATAGAAATAGGGACAAGGTATGCTAGGATTATGTCATGATGATGAAGTACAGATATTTCTAGCATGGAATTCAAATAAACCACTACAGACGTGTACTAGTCAAATTTTCATTTGACAGCGTTTCTGGGGGGCTGTTGTGGTTCTTTTTAGTATTCCAAGTTCACGCAATAACGAGCCCTTAAACCGAGATCCCAGGGCCGGTTGGCAAGAGGTGCGGTACAGATATAACCTGGGGGAAATTCCATATCTGAGGAAATGCATTCTTGGTGTGTGTCTGAAGGCATCCAAACGTTGAGGATGTGAGGGAGAGAGGAGCAGGCAGGATCATCATGCAGTACATCGCCTCCTTCTGTTGTCACTTTGATCACCCTCACAGCTCTTAACGCTACGCTGTCAATGCCAAATGAGACGACCTCACTTGACTTGACAAGTGCAAGCATAGTTTTGCCTGCAGCTGACTAGGACTCTTTCGCCAGTAGTAAAGTATTTGGTATATCAGGTCTTAAGCTTCATGCAAAAAACCGGAATAATCCCCATGGGTTCAGCTACAACCTTTCTTGTGGGATTTGCTCATAGGCTTCCTAGAGCAAAATATCCAAGTAGCAGTTAGCCTTAACCTTGCTTGCTTAGAGAGCCAACAGTACATGAAACAGACTGTTATAGTGTATAGTTACAATATATAGTTACAGTATAAGGTATAACTCATTGAAACCACAGAGCACCCCCGTCAGATGCTCAGTATTTGCCAAGCTGAATTAAGTGGGATTTCTAGAACTGAGAAGGTGACTTTGGGATACCTCAAAATGGCTAAACAGCTCAAAGAAATCAGAGACTGTATTTTGCCTCCTGCATTTGGCAGGAAAAAAAAGAATACTTCCTTCTCTTTGTAGCACACCCCAAAATACTTAAGATTATAATCATCAGAAAGATTGGGAATGCTTTCTTTCAGTTGAATAGATGCATGGCAAAAATTCCAGTTTTGTGTTCTTTTAAGCCTCATTTTTGCTCTTAGGATGTGTCATGTTCTTACCCCTGAGAAGAAGGGTTGCTCTTCTGTGGTATCCAGAGAGCAGAGGGAGCAGTTACATATTAAGATTGCAGCCTTTTGTACTGTTTATGAAGATGTTTATGAAAACTACTTCCTGTTATCAAAAAGATGCAGTGTCCAAAAGTGCTGTTCCCTTTATAAGTTCATATTGTTGCAAATACTAAGGGTTCTCTCTTCTCCTAGACAAACAGCCTCTGTAAGGTCACACAACCCTCTAGACATAACATAATGACAAAGACATTTTTGGATGATGATGCGTAAGTGTTCGTCACACACTCTCTACATTTTTTGCACTTTCTCTGTTCCCATCACTACCCTGAGAAGTTTATTAGTAATACAGGATAGAAGATTATAAGCATTAAAATGTTACGTAGTGGACATAAGAAGTCCATAAGGATCTCTGCTGAATGAGACATGGAAGACCTGCTTCTCTCTTCATGCTTTTTTTTTTTTCCAGTGTGACTTCTGTGAGACTACATGGCAATCTTTTATATTAACTCTTCTTCCAGCAACATGTGGAAGTTTTGCTCTATGGTTTAGGATCCTGAAGGGTTTGATTCTATTCCTCCGAAATCTGCTTGAAAGAATAAGCTATTTTGTAGAAACCCTGTTTATACTCCTTGCCAGGTTTTTGCGTGCGAGTAACAATTAATTGATGTGGTTGTGAAGGACCAATGCTCCCTTTTATTAAGGGGCTGCTTAATGCTCTGCTCTCACACCATAAATTTAGTGAAAATTATTCAAGCTTCTCACAAATGTAATAATAAAATTTCACCATGGCTTTTTAAACTGCATTCTTCAATATTCTGTTTTTACAAAATTGAAAACTATTTTAAAATAACACGTGTTTCTGGAGAAAAAGTAAACGGTTCACTTTTGAAATAACATGACAATATTTTAATAAGAAAAGTCTGAAACTCAAATAAATGACACCTATGCAAGAGGAATCATACCTGTTCCTAACATGAACAGAGGAATTACTAAAACGAAACACAATATAATTTTAAAAGAATAACCATATTTATTTTCTATTAAAAACAGACAGTTGATCAAGGTTTAAAATATAAATATCAAAATTATTGCACTGTTAGGCAACTAGCTTTGTTCGGCAGCAATAGTTTACAACATCATTGTCCAATAATATGATCTGGCAGATTAAACTCCACAAAATCCATGATGTGTACCTTTTCTGTTTACATCATAAATCATCCTACAACAGTAAGATAATTGTTCTGGCGTATGTATAAAACATCATACAGTAATACAATACATGCTTTATGAAAGCTGGAAAGAAGGAAAGAAGAGAGAATGTCTCTTAATGCTTCCCTTACACCTTTGACTCAAACAAATTTAAGCAACAGATATTTACCCTCTCATTTGCAGTCATTTAATATAGGCAGTTCCAAGTATACATACAAATACACATATATTAAGAGGATTTCTTATAAATAGCTATTGCTTTTATAGGAAGCTTCAAATATACAATCATCTTCTGTATGTCTTTGAAAAATTAATGTCCCAGTTTAGTCTATAAAAAAATAAGAGTTTGTCCACAGATAAATATCCTTAATTAGAATGCGACTCTGTGAACGTCCCGAAGAGTTTGTCCCAGTGGGTGAAGTAAGGAGCATAGTTTGATTTGAATTTCAGATGATGGAGATCATGATGTGGTGCTCCTCCGTACAAACCAAACGGCACGAGTCGGTGAGTTGACCACGGAAGGTCGTATCCTGAATGGTCCTCCACTGACAACCAAATGTTTACAAGGAAGAAAATCATTTCTGTCAAAGGATGGCATTCGAGGAGCACTGGGTTGATAGCAGCAAAAAATCCCAGTGAGAGCAACTCCCATACACTGGAATACTGTGTAGTAAGAGCAAACGTTGACACGTGCTTGTGATGCACCTTGTGGAAGGTCTTGTAGAGCCAAGGCACCTTGTGATGAAGCAAATGCCACAGGAAGTACTCAAAATCAAACAGAAGCAGGCAAACTCCTACTTCCAGCAGGACCTCAGGCAGCTCTGGAGCTATCACTGGTAGATTCATCGGTCTCCAGTACCAGTGGAGAAACGTCACCGGGAAGATCAGAACAACGTGGTGATACGCACTTTGAATAATGCAAGGCACCATCATTCCCAGAGTTGGATAGTTCTGCGGCTGGATTTTGTATTTTCTCAAGTTTGGTAGTCTAGTGCTTAAAAAGTCCAGTGCAATATATGGAAGACAGAAAGCCATGTATGCTGAAAAAGAAAACAGCACCGGAAAAAACGGTGACTTGATCAATGGCTCCTTTGCTGTGACAAAGTCCCAAAGAGGCTGAAGGCACAACCTGTCCCGCTGTCCATCCATCACGTAGCTGAGCAGCGCTCTGTCTGGCAGGCTGCGGTTCATGCTGGTTGCAGTCTGAGAGGTCTGTAAATCCTGCAAGCCTTTATCTAGCCTGCTCAAGGGAAAACTCCGCCCATCAGAAATCCTCCTTACTTAGTAATATGTAGCTTTAAAGAGGAAGTTCCCTTTCCTGTTATAAAGAAGCGGTATAATATCTTACAATCTCAGAACAGAATTAGCTGGCCAGGGTAATCACAGGAGCTCTACAAGAGACTTGCATGATAGGAAAAATATGCAGAAATGCAGAACTCTCACCCTGGAATTCAGAGAAAGAGGGTAGGAACATTTTCCACTCCACTTAGTGCACACACTTGAAAAACTGCTGTCTCCTACTAATTTTAAATTGTGTCATCCTTTGTTATCCTTTTGCCATTATAGGTAAGGAAATGCAACCTACCACTGATTTTTTTATGTGACTGCTACCAAAAATGTACGTGTACCTAAACCCCAGGTCTGACCTGTGGATGTTTGGTGGGTAACGGATGTGTGCAAACACACATTTTCTTAGTGATCCCTTATGTCTTAGTACACAACAGGCTAAGTCAAAACCTTAGGGAGACCTACGCTATGCTTCCAGTCTGGATGTGGTGGCTGTGACTTATCTCCATCTACTTCTGAGGTCATGTTCTCCTTTATGCTCCTGTATCTACCTGACACGGCAAAATTCACCTGACTTGACTAGATGCAAAATTGAGCCAACAACTTTTGAAGAACAAAATATCCCCCAGTTGCTGGGAAGAATACAAGGTAAAAATCTCATTATGCTTCCAGATACTTAGTGACAAGTATTATTGCATTATTACAATATTCACTCCACATCTCAACAGCTCTTTGAGCAATGTGATATGGAAATCATCCTTTACCCAAGTATCAAACTAACTTACGCAATTAAAGGATCCACTGGTTAGACCTATGCCCTTTAAAAGGTCTTCCTTTGACCATAGGCAAGCACACAGCAGACAGAAGCTAGCAGGCTTGACTCCCAACATTTCTAATTTGCTAAAAGTATTTTAGGGGTAAACGATGGAGGTTTTGATTTAACCACTAAGACATCACTTCTTTTGTGCTTTTAGAAAAAGACAAACAAAGCTTTGAACATTTAGGGAAACAGAGCTTGCCATCAGCTTCCTATGAACTCACCTCTTTTGTAGGTACAGCATTTATTCTAATATTGGAAATGAGCTCAACTTCCTGGATGACTTTATTAGCTTGTTCAGACAATTTTAGTTCTTTCCTATTCAGAAAAGAAATCTGATGGGGGAAATGGAATTTCCTTTCTTCTCAATAATTAAGAATGATTAACAGTGACCTTTTCTGAACTATGCATGGACTTCTAATACTTAAGTTTGCTTTCAGTCTCAACTGTCTTCTCTTCAAGAGATTCTGCTCTTAAGGAAGTGCAGATTTTGCTCTCTCCTTAGACTTCGAGGAGTTTACTGAAACAGTAACATTATCTGTGCTATTATTCAGGCAATCAGGAGTTCTTTGTTGGAGACAGGTATGGTACGGCCTTCAAAGACTCTACCCGTCGCAGATACATTTTAGAAATAGATTCAGATTCTCTGCTGTTGTGAGACTGTTCTGTTGAACTCAATTAATTCAGGCTGTTGAATGTAGTGAAACTAAAACCCAGGGAGAGACACTAATTTAATGGATGAGGATCTATATCCAAGAGCTTCATTTCAATCTTCTGATTGTATTTTATCCCGACCTCCATTTCACAATAAGGACATGAAAAATGCATTTGCAACTCAAATCACCATCTGGGTCTGAAAATATTCTTGTGAGAGATGCTTTCCGTTGATTTATGCAGTTACAATCAGAAACTAAGCCTCCCAGATGGGATACGTGATGCTCTATTTTATTAGAATTATGCAGGGACTAAATTTATTCTATAATGTATTCCAAATCTGCCTGAAGGGAGACTGACAGAAATTGCTCAGCTGCCCTAAAGACTCTCCTCCGACTAATCCCTAATAGCCATGTGAAATCTCAGGAAGTTTTAGAACCACTGCTGCCTGTAAGCTAAAATGTAAGGAATAGGCATTTTGCCTGCAGATTAGGTCATAGAAAAATATTCTGAAGTCCCTTAAGGAAAAATAACGGAATTCTGCAGTCTTATTACTAGTATATCCTGCAACGTAAAGCCCAAGCAAGGCGCAAGGCGAGCAGAACTTACCTGGGAGCCTGGCGCAGCCCCGAGCCGGGCTCCGCACGCCGGCAGCGCGGCCGTCCGCGCTCCGCACCCCATCTGCTGGCGCTGCGGAGGACGGGCTCCGCTGGCAAGGCTGGCCCCGGCTGGGGGGTGAGGCAGGGGCCGGCAGAGGGGGCGGCGGGCAAAA
>NW_008823922.1:778542-796216 GCF_000699105.1 Pygoscelis adeliae | reverse complement strand
GAGGGTACGCTCGGAAAAACGAATCCTCACGCATCAGAGAGGGCAAACCCTCACTCTCCAGAAACTGAGTTCGAGCTGTTTGGCTTGGCCGCCAAAAAGCACTTAGCACGTATTCCCGCTCCGCTAACTTCGGTTTCTTTGTCAGCGCGAGGTACAACGTGAAGAAAAGACAAAGTACACACAAATCCTTTCTGTACTTAAATCAGCAGTACAACCCCAGCTTTTTTCGCTCAACTTGCAATGCTGCCAAACTTTCCCATGTGTTACAAGACTCTAAACGGGTCTCTCAAAAAATCAAGACTCCTGCTACAGAGTTTAGGTTGAAGGGCACATAGTTTGGAATGAGGCCCCGCAAAGGGTCTTAAATAGATTCCACATGAGCACAAGACGCAAGCACCTACCCCAGGCTGCACTGTTAGGTACAAGCTATAAGGTAAACAGCAAAACACTAAGTGAGTAGGAAAATGAGGAAAAGTTAGCAGGAGGGAAAAACCAGGATCAACATACTGAAACTAACGTCACAGCAGCAGAGGCAAAATTTCTTTTTCCCTCCTCCTCTTCTCCCCCCCTCTGTATGGTAGGATTATTGTTGTACCAGAGGTAAGGCAACATCCCAGCGCGTGCTGAGCCTGCTACCAGAAAAAGGCTGCCGGGGAAGAGGGTTGATGATAACTCGTTCAGGACAGTAGCAGGGAAGCAGGAGAGCAACCAGAGCAAAGGAAGGCAGAGGCAGTCCCTTCTCTCGTTTTAAAAGAAGTTGTTACCATGCTGGAAAAATACAATAAACCTGAGCTCCTCACGTCCTAACTCACCGTACTCCAAGAGCCTGAGTGCAAGGAGACGCACTGTTCAGCAGCACTCACGGCAGCTCTGCGAGGCTGCGGGTCTCAGCAAGCGCCCTGTGCTCCCCCCGTGCTGGGCTGCAGCGGCCTCTCCGCGTGCAACAGCACCCCCCAGCGCAGAAACCCGCTCCCCACAGCCCGGCGGCGAGGCAGCCTGCCTCAGACTTCGCTGTAAGAACTGCTTTCGAAGTAAATGTCTGCCTTCCGATAGCGTTACAGTTGCCAGGAAATATCTCTGAGACTTTGTTAAAGTTTTCAGGGGTAACAAAACATACCGCTGCTTTGCAGCAGGACAAAAAGTTGGTGGGCATAGATCTGTCACAGGTGTAACGGGTTGGGAGGGAAAGATGGAGCTTTGCATATTTACATCTTTTCAACCTATAGTCTCCTTATCTTTAAGTATACTGAGATTCAAGTCCAGGATCTGAATCCAAAGAAGGGACATTTGCCTCTACTCCTCGCATCCCAGGTAAGCGGCTTGAGCCCCGAGCCTGTGGGTATGCTGAGTACTTGAGGATGAAGAACACACATTCCTCTTCAGTTTTGATGAAAAACTTTAGCCTAAACACAAAATACTTCACAGAACTAACACATTTTCTTAATCAAAATATTTTCATATCAACACTCCACCTCCCCAACCAAGCTCCACTGAAAACCTCTCCAGCCAGCCCAGAAAGAAAGCTTAACCAAAGGTCTTTTTAATGAATTCCTAACAATGGCTGCGGATGGAAAGCTGCCAGCAAAGTAAATTGTTAATTCTCAAGCTTAACCTTATCAGGATCAGTTTTCAAAATAACAACAATCAGGAAAAGATCCTAAAATTCTTTCATTCAGAATTCGTAATTCAGTAGTGAGACATTGATTTGCGTCCTCTACAGCTACACACGTTCATCATTTCTGGAGGAGTCAGAATGCAGTACAGACACTTTTCAGCTCAGTATCCTCAGAAAGTAAGGCTTAGGCAATCATGTCACAGGTCCATTCAACCTTTGTAATTTATTTCATTGATGATTTCAATGATTTTGTTCATATGAAGTTATTTGAAAATAGGCTACTGGAGAAGAGGCCATTATTAGCATGCTTATCATGGGCAATGCTGCAGCATGAGTTTGTGTTTTATAAGACATCAAAAAAAGGGAGAAGACATTATAAATGCTTTAATTATAGGAAAATCTTCCACCAAGAGCCATGTTTTATTATGTATCAGAAAACCTATTCAGCCACCAAGGTTTCTCTCTCGTCTCTTACAGATTAAAGCCGTTTGTAACTTTTCATGATATTAAAGTATCCATGTTTCCTTTTTTTTGTATGGCACGTTCACCATAAAGAGTAATTTATAGAAAACTGGTTTATTTTGTCCCCAAGCTGACAAAACTGTTTCTCTTACAGGGCCCAAGGGAGAAGGAGCTCTGTTTTACCACCACTTCCTATGCTGAGGCACTTCTACATTGTTCGAGTTGATGTGTAAATTTTTGCCAGTGTTATCACTAGCTACAGAATCACTAAATAGTGTAAAAATGCTCTGCATTGAGCTAGTACATCATCCAGCACACACCACTAACATACAGGCACTCTACCATCCTTAGGCCTTCTGTATGAAATGAACAGTGTCAATATACTTGCAGATGACTATAAACAAATCCTTTTCAAGTTCCAAGCACAACATGTGGGCAAAAACACGTGCCTTTATGTCTGCGTAAGCCCTTGTATGCCCAGTTGTGTTGTACCTCTCTAAGTCAAAGCCCTGGATCGTGCACGCACTTCAGATGCACACAGGTCTGTGAGTCTGGCAGTCCATCAGCTGAACGGGGACTACTTTCGTCTGGCTTTCTAGCATAGTTCGATCACGTCACTAACTGCTGAGACTAAGTCAGCAGAAGGTGTCCGATGCCTTCTCTTATGCTAGTACACTTTTATATTATCCAAAGCTGACGTTCAGCCAACCTTCAACTTCATATATATACACCTATAACACAAAGATGTCTATACAACAGGCACCAAGTACGTAAGATCTGCTTTGAAAAATGTACCATTCATCACTGCTTATTCTTCTTAGACCAAGCTTCTCGCTCTTCGCCTCTATGTTCAGGGTGTCTTATTTTGCACATTTCTTTCCACTGACACCTCTCCAAGTTTGTGTCACGCAGTGCTTGTAACTTTAGCAAGTCAGGGAGAACACAGAAGCTCACAATTCCCACAGCCATCCCTGCTCCAGCGAAGCAGAGAAGCTCCATAATGGCTTTTGTGTAAAGCTTCCGCCATTCTGGCTTTATTTCGAGGCACGCAGGGGGTTCATCAGCTGACAAAGCTGGCAGGACATAGGATTTAATATGCCCCGCTATCTTGACGGCACATCTACTGTATTCAGAACGTACAGAAAGGTACAGTGTGATCATATTTATTATTGAAGATGACAAAGGTCAAAAGCTGGGTCAAATGTACCACAGCAAAGATTAGTTCCCTGCTTTACTATGTGGTTAAATGCTATTTATGAAATTACCAGACAGCCCATTAAGCAATCCAATTACCCAAGGTTTAAGAATGTGATACAAGAAGCTTTCAACCATGTCAGTTGTTTGAAAGGAGCCTCACCTGGAGGCTTAGAAAATGACTCTGTCTTGTGAGCAGTTATTTACAATTGGTACCTTACTTAAAAGTCTCAGAGAAGTCCCCCAAAACAACATGAATGGCCTTTTAGACTTAGGAAAAGCCTCTTTCAGGACAAAGTAAAATGGAAGTTTGCTTGGCTATTTTACTTTTTTACTGTAGTTGTTCTATGGATGAATAGTTGTGAATAACAGACTCGGCTTTCTGGATTCTGTCCCAAAGATTCACATGCATTCATGAAACAACAAGAAGTGAAACACAACACATCACTCCGAACTCCAAGCAGGTCTCATGTTTATTGAAATATCTTAAGTTTAATGAACATGATGCACATGGCTCTTGCTGTACCACATATCCTCACAACTGCTAAGTTAGCCACTTTGGATTCCTACAGAAACTTCCTTTCAGCACAGCAAGGTGAAGCAAATATGGCTGCTACAAATATAAAGCAAACTTAGAGGTCCTGCTAGGAATCGCAACTGAAATATCATGAACCACCTTTTAGTTAAACAAAGCCTGAGGATTCCCTGAGTCTGAATTAGGAATAAAAAACAAAACAAAACAAAACAAACAAACCAACCCTAATTTATGGCTTATGCATCTTTTTGCAATTGTTTTTTACAAATAAAGTTTGCCTCAGTTTAAAATGCACTATTTTCTATGCCATGTAGAAAAGGCTTTTTATCCTGTTGGGATTACTGACAGAAATCTGGGTTGAATCCAACCATGGCACAGAAATTACCATCCGGACTGAGGCAACTGACGCTGGAGATTGTTCATACCCCTACATTTGGCATGGAACTTTTGCGCAGTTCAGAGGAGCCAAAGTCCTCTGCATAGTCAATGGAAAGAGCGAGGCACCCATACTACAGACAATTACAGCTCCAAAGCCAGACCCCTGAAGCAGATGTGAATCCTCTCCCCCCATTAAATGGGGGCTTAGCCCCAGTTTGAAGTGGAAACTGAGACAAATGGAAACTGCCGTTAATACTGCCAGGCTTCACCAGGGTGTTGTACGGTTGCTGAACACAATGGTGGCAAGCACCACATAAGCAGCTAAGAAGTAAACAGATCTTCAAAGCAGCAGATGATTAAAGGGAAAAGTCCATGCAAATTAAGTCACTCAAGCTATAGAATTAATGCTTTGGCTCTTCCCTCGCCAGGAGTATACCTGGGGGAGCTTGTTTTTTAGTGGTCAGTGCAAAGAAAACAAAACATGAGTATGTTACATCATGCTCCTTGAAAGCCATAACCTATTGACAAAGCTAACTGAAAGTGGTATTTCTTTTAACCGCTTCTCTTGTTCCAGGAATCTGCAAGGGCAAATAATGATCCTTATCCATAGCTGGTATGTGAAACATACCAGGCCATTAAATCAAGAAAAATGCAGCAATGAATCAGTCCCAAAATAGGAGATTTCAACTGACAGTGGTGATCTTCTCTGGCTTCATGACAGTTCTTCTGGGCAATATTGAAAAAGAAAGTCATCTGATGAAGCTAGCTTGTATGTGATGGCTAAAATAATAATGCAGCAAGAAGTCACTAAGTGCTTGTTAAAGTACCAGCACCAAATGGGTCACTGCAGTACTAGGAGTACTACTGAAAGGTACTCAGAAATGGCAACGTACTGAGAAATGGCAGTGTTTTATGCACAGTGAAATACTTACTGTTTTAATTGTCAAGCACCTGAGGTGCTGAATGGACTAACTTGTCTTTCAGACATGTCACTAAATTTATATGCACGTGACATATTCCTTTTGTGCAAAGTCACACTCCTGTTTTTTGAGTACCATGCCATGCGTGCAAAATCAGCAGGATACAATGAGGACTTCTGCAGGAGAGAGAAATAATACTGAGAAAAACAAACCAAATATGAATCCAATTCAGTAGTCATTGCTGGCATTTTAAAAATGCATCATAAATAAACAACGTAGCATTATTGCCAGAAAAGCATATGTTCCAAAAAGACGAATTCCTGGTGAACTAATACTCTGAAATACCATGCCGGCTTAGAGATACTTGCTAATCATGTTAATTATTTCATTATACATGCGGTAAGGTGCATCAAGGCCCCAGATAAAATCCAAATGTTCCCATTCTGGAATGTTTTTGTGGTAAACCAAGTTTGTGATCTGAGTGAGCAGCATAGCAACATCCTTTGGGTCTGCCAGCCAGTCCTGTCCACCAGTCCACACCGCGGTTGGTACAGTCATCTCTTTTATTTTGTAGAAAGGGGGAGTAGACTGAGGAGGGGGAAAGTGAAAAGAAAAGCATTAGAAAGAACAAGTCTTCAGTGTGATACACACTGCAGTGTAACATACTAGCAAATGCAAGAAGAATGTGTCAGATTCTCATTTTCTCTTCCTCTTTTAGGCAGCTAGAGAGGGAGATGGAGTCATGACTCAACAGAAAACTTAACTCCAAGAGTCCTGCAATATTATAAGCAAGCATAGCAGTAAAGATGTGGTTTGAAGAGTTAACAAGACAGCAGGGTAGCAGAAGTCTCAGAGAATGCATCCCATTCAAGTTATTTCTAAATCCTAATCAAATACTAAAAGTGACTGTTACTCTAAAAGTATGATACTGCAATCTTTCCCAGTCACTAAAGGGAGAAGGGGCAAAATATTTTTAGCATCGCACACAGTAATTTAGAAACAAACATGCACGGAGCTTAAACAGGCTGAAGATAAGCAATACACATGAATTGACAGTCTATGCCTTAGTGTGAGAAGTGCAGTGGGATCTCATGATATAGGCAGGCAGGACCCCCTCAAGAAACAGCTTCATATCCAAGCGAGGGCTCCATACTGACCTAGGACTACCTCAGAGCTCTATAGTCCTATCTTTTTTTTTTTTGGAAAAGGCAGATCTCCAGTTGGTTACTGGGCAACACTAGTGGCTCTTCAGCATGCAGCATAAACACAGCACCCGCAGAAGCGCCCAAGGACTTTTCTTGTAACGCTCAAGAATTGTAACATATCCATAAAAGATGTCTACCTGGTTGTAGTGAGCCATATTTGCAGCCTTGCTTCCCCAGTCATAAGCTTTGAGTTCCCCAGTCTTCACAGCCTAAAAATAAACAAATATTCAGACATACAAAGAAGAACTGCAACACTTCTATTGCAGGAATAAAAAAGTATAGGTCATCTGGAGAATTGGCAAAGGCAACTGACACAAGAAACAGTGAAATGCCAAGTATTAACAAGGACAAGTGTCACTGCTTTGCCCAGCGTCACAGGAGTGGGAAACATTAACATTCAATACCACTAGACTTTGTCCCTTAAGATTTCACCCTCTTTCATAGCAACGGTAGGAAAGATTAAGGAAACCAGCTTTGTGTATCCAAAGCCAGGATGTGGCAGCTCCATGTTTACTTCTGAAATATTTACCTTGCTGTCTAAACATATATGAACACAGCACAGAGCTTTCTTAGAAAGTCTACTCCGTATGATTTACCACCTATTATTTTTCAGAAACAGAAGTCTGTATAACAGGGATCTGAGAGGAAAAAAAAAAAAAGTCTTCACAAATTTCTTTCTGAGCCAACACTTGAACAGCATGTACAGCAGAACGCATTGCTTCTGAACAGATGACCAAGTCCAGTTACAAGATCACAAGTAGCACTGACGGCTGCTTCCATGGCAAATGCCTTCTCGTATTTGTCAGCCTGCTGAGCAAGCTTCAGGCACCATAGCATCACAGGCATGAAATTGTGCACTGAGGTGAAATTCAAAGTACGCTAATAAAATAGAAAGTGAAGCCAAACAGAAAAGAACAGAACAGAAAGACTACTGCTTTTCACTGGCTAAAAATATAACTTGTAATCAAAACAGGATTTGCTGAAAGGGGAGCAAATACTTGTTACAGCATCTCTGAGTTAAGTTATTCCATTGTATTGTTTGTTGGCCTGAAGTACTTACAGTTAGCCTATCTTCAAAGAAATAGGGGAGACTAGTGAGCCACCATAAGTCAGTATCATCAAAGCAGCTGCAGTGAACAGTTGCTGTTCTGACAATTGGCAGTTCCAGAATTTCACTTGGGCTATGCTACATATATATTTTGGCATTTATTCCATTTAAATATCAGAGACATCAATATTCTACAAACAAGCTAGAGTCACAGACATTTTAGATTCTGGAAACTCTACCTGGCTCCAGTGGATCATGTTTTGTACAGATGTCCCTGCAGGGCAGTGTGTTGAATACACATCCACTCGGCTCTGCAACAAGATAATATTGTTTACTCCTCACAGTGCAACAGTGCAACCATTATTGCTTCTTGAACAACTAACAGAAAATTTTCCATTCCTCTTAAAACTGTTATAAACAAAAATTAACTGGAGCCATATATACAGATGAGGTAAAAGGTTCAAGTATTTTGGGGCTTACTTACAATTAACTGCAGAACTTTAAAACTGAACTTTAAACCTGATGATGATATCCCTTAAGCATTTTTTAATATATTCAGAATATCTTTTAAAAGGTGCTAGTATTGTAAGAATTGGGAACACATTAGCTAACATTTAGATTGGCCTCCGGAGAAACCTTGTGTTATTCTACATCTAAACTTGTAGCTGTCAGTCCAAAGTGATTCCGAACTTCATACACTTTGAGTTTAGAAGTACGAAATACCCAGGGGAAACTTAAATCCTGGCAGAAAAAAAAAATATTATCCACCATTAAAACCATGAAAACTGTACGTGCTGGGCAAGAAAACATCAAAAAACTGCACTTTCACCTTGATGACACCTTTTGACATACAAAAAAAATGTACATTTTTGCACACAGAAAAAAAATAATGCTAATTCTATCTCACTCCAATAAAAAAATCCTCAGCCTTCATCCGCCTGTGGGTAAACTGATACCAGCTTCTACTGATTTCAGGGAGCTAGAAACACTTTAAGAAGCATTATGAAAAACGGCATTCTCACACCAGTTGCTGTTAACTAGCTTTTAGATAACAAAGCAAGTCCTATGAACAAGTCCTTTGGAACTAGAACCACAGATGAAGCCATCAGCAGGGTCAGAAATTGGTCCCAGAGAAAATAATTGCACACGTCCACCGAGAGACCAGAAAACTTCAACAGTTCTCTTGAAAATGGTTGAAAACTGTATCTTTATTCCTCACTTCTTTGCAAAAGGAATTAAATACTTGCATCATCATATTAATTCACTTCCCTTGCCCGCTTCCCCAACAGATCTAAAATAATGTATTTTACCTTTCCAGTAACATTTTAAAAGGTTAATTCTATCCATCCAAGCTGGGCAACTACAGCTATACCAAGGAAAGATATTCATCCAAACTCAGTATGATGAAGAAGGCATTAGTTTTTTTCTAATTACATGTAAAGGACAATCAGTACAGTGACACACAGTCAATACAGTGTTAGAGTTCACAGTAACTCAGCTATTAAAAGTCACTAAAACGTACCATATTCAAGTTTCTTTCATTAAAACCACACAGAAGAAAGAATATGTTGCCACAAAGGTCATCAAGTATTCTGTGGGTGCAAACGTGGGTAGCAAGCCATTTCAGCAAAGAATTCTGAGGGAGGAATTGTTTCTTTCCAAACATGTCCTACAAAATAACAAACGCATAGGACAAACACGTAATTGCATAGAATGACCTGGGTTTAGTTTTTATACTACAACATTCTTGAGGTAATTATCTCCATTTGCACTGGTGACAGGCGTGTCACATGAAAATGATTTATCTCCCTATCAACCTTGTCTGCAGTCCAATGGGCAGGTCACCGTTAGTGCTTCTGCTACAAATGATGCAGTCCATTACCCCCACAAAAAGTACATGGGAACTGGGACCATTATTAAAGAATTCCAAACCTAACCTCAAATTCAAATAAGTTTTAAATTCAGTATTTTACAGGAGTACTACACAGCTTCTTGTCATCAGAATTGTTTAAGGCTAAAATATTTTAAGCTGCATCTGCTAATGTTAAATGGCTTCGTACTTCCAACTTCTTCTCTTCAAACCACATAAGAAAAACAAGTTCCATAAGCTGTGGTGGCCACTTCCTCTTGATGAGTATTTTTAAAACATCCAAGGATTTGAAAATGACCCACTGAGCACTTCCTTAAAAAGTGACACAGCTCTTTAAAGATATGCCTGACCCACAGATTTGTGGCTGTCATGTACTTCTGCGCTCCAGTTTTTTTGCAAGTCACCATGAGAATCAAGTTCCTCAGCACAACACGAACATCTGCACAGGGCACTGATCAGCTACTATCCCCATTAGACAAAGTTCATTACACGAGGAACAGGGGACCACAATTGTTCGTATCACTTTATCCCTGCCTTTGGAGCAGGGAACTAATATGCAAACAGACACGCATTAAATGTGTACAAGGTATGTTAGAGGAGGGTTTATCTCACAGAACAAACAGCGCTGTGTGGGACCCTCCGTGGGTGGTGGAAAGAAAAGTGATGATTAAAAATTACACATAGCAGGGTGTTCGCAATGTCTGACTTCAGGCACTTACTGCAGCCTGCCAGTCTGCCTACATTCCCTTTGATGTTAATGGGGAAAGGTAAACTCCTCCAGAGGATGATTCACAGCATCTAAATAAAGCTGCTGCTCTTAATCACCCTCTGAAGGATCCTCTTCTAATACTAAATGGTTAATTGTGAAACAAATCTGTTAAAGTTCATGACAATTCAAAAGTATTCTGTATAAAGCTATCATATGACTCTTCTAAAACAGACCAACATGTGATTACTGTAGCGTAAATTCTAGAAACATGTAAACGGAAACACATAATTTTATTCCATCTATTAAGCTGTAATTGTAAAATACTACTTTAAACTGATGCAAATTGTCTCATTAGACAGCAGTAAAGCCAGAGAAGCCACTGCTTCTCTCCATTATTATGGAAAAAACGGCCCAGTATTCTTGTCAAACATGTTAATCTAATCACAGCTATTAACATTCTTTGCTATGCTGTCTTCAACTAGGAAGGGGGACACTTCATTTGTCTTAAAACATTTACACTCAGATACAAACCTTGAGTAGCAGGTCGGGAAACACTCCCAGTTTTACCAGAGGGCTAGTGGCAAACTTGACTGTAGCTACTGGTGCCAAGGCAAAGAACATTTTGATTTTCTTAGCCAGCTGTGGCAAAGTTGAAAAAGCAACGAAAGCTGTAAATAAGATGAGAATAATTAGCAAACCTCACTGACACGAGTTAGATAAGAATTTTACCTGGCAATGATTCTATAAAATCTAAGACATGTTGAGTGTGCACAAGTATTTTTAGATTAATAGTTCAATTGTTGTCTCTAGGATCAGTTTAGATATTTTAAATTAATTTAGTAACCGTGGAACACAAATTAAATGAGGCAAATCAGAAGGGTTTGTTTTCTTCTGAAAAACAAGTTCATGCTAACTAACTCAACACTCTTCTAGCTCTTTCTATCTGCAGGTCTAAAAGCACCTGAGCCAGGCCTTACATACAGCAAAATATTCTGGAAATGGGAATCTTTATTCTACATGTCTGATTATTCTAATTTTATTATGTACAGCTGATCAATTTATTTTAACGGAAACTGTACTGGTGGCTACCTATGACTTCAATTTATCATTTCAACAGCTTCCCACTTTAAGTGAACACAGAAAGGTTAAGTCTTTTCTTTTTAATGTTGACTAATATTCCAGGAAGCAGCTAAAAACCAGAAGCAGCAGATTTCCAAAGCCCTATTTTTTCATCATTAAACCACATTTGTGGAACCTGGTATAATTTAAAACACGATATATTCTAACAAATGCATCTCTTCACATACCCATTGTGGTGCCCTGTGAATGCCCAATGTAAAATACTTGTTCCTGGCCAGTCTTCTTCAAAATAAAGTCCACTGAGGCTGGAATGTCATACTTAGCCATTTCATCAAAGCTACAAAGCAAAGATAAAAAGTCAGTTGTGTAAGTAAAGTTATCAGTGTGGAACAGCTGCACAGAGCTTTACTGCACCGCAGATCAGTTGTCTGGACATAAAGAAAAGCTTCCGGTGGATGAAGCAGAACACTTTGGTGATTGAGTCTTCACATCGAGCACCGGTGAAAGCAATTAACGTTCTACTGACCACCTATGAAGGCTGTCTCAGGACACTATACTGATCATACAACTCCCTTGTACTGCCCCTATATGTGTGACAGCACACGTAACCGGCAAAAAAAAATCTTGTATATTCACAATGTGACTTAACGGAGATGATGGGCAAAGAGAGGAAGAGAAGCCTGCTTGCAAACAGCGTGTGTAGTTTCTCCAGTTTCTCTAGCAAGACGAGGATACCTGAAAACCCAGAATTCTTCTTGCTTCACTGTGAAGTGTGTATGTTTCCTGGACCAGGTGTTCCCTCTGCTGTTTCCCAGCCATACATCATAGCCAGCATCTGCCAGCATAAAGCCGAGGCTGTTGTAATCCAAGTTTGTGATCCAATTGCTGGCATCTGCAAGCAAACCATGCTGCAGAAACACAGCAGGCCTTGGACCTGAAAAACAAAGCATTTATCGTACCTTCCTGTTCATCTGGAATTGAATGCCTAAGAATTATTCAAGTGAGTTATTGAAAGTCTGCTTTAGATTTGCACTTTGAATATTTAATCTACGTGACTTAATCTACTAAGGTTAGCAATTTGTGTAATATGCATAGTACCATGAAATCACGTGTTTTCACAAAAAGCTACTTTTTATCATTAAGAATTTTAAACTAGCAACTTGTTAGTTTCCTACCTACAGCAAAAGACTCCTTGAAGTTCAAAACAGACAGCAAATGTACAGTAAGCAAACATGAGAAAAGCAGGAACTACAGGAAAAATACAGGCAGCCCTTACAACTGCTTCAAGCTCACAAATACTCAGCAAAGTGGCCCAAACACAGAGACAGCTAAACTACTTATGAACCTTGCCCTGCCCCTAAACCTGGGGAAAGCATTTGCATATATGTGCTACTGAGATCTTTGTTTTCCAGTTAAGACAGTGCCAAACTAGGGTGCTGAGCTGTGGAAATCTCTGCAACTGGTACTGATGATATCTCCATGCAAATCCCTTCCATTACCAAAGCTCTGGCAGAACCTGAAGAGCAGTCAAGTAGCCAGCAAGGGAATCTGTGTTTCAAAGGACTTTCTCCCCTTGACTTAAGTAGTTAAAAGAACCACAGTCAAGACCCAGGTGGAATTTAGGAAGCCTCTCTCCTGACTTCCCCATGCTGAAAAGGGAAGTGATACCTTTATGTGGAATACAGATTAAAAAAATGGAAGGTTCCTGCTTCTACACAAAGAAAATAAATTAACATATAATCCTTTAGGAGGAACATGACTTTCAGAAAATCCAAAGACCTGTCTCTGGATCTCGCAGTAGCACAGGTGTTTGGGGTTTTTTTTTTTCTGCTTTAATAAACTGAAATCTGATAACATGGTAACTTCAGCTCAATGCCAGAGATTACTCAGGAATTTACCTCCTCCAATGACACATCATTTACTACAATACTAACTCACGCAATACTTCCTCCATTGATAATTTAGACTTGGATCTTTCAGCAGAAACAGCCAAATCACAACTGCTTCAGTCACCTACACACTCCATTCCAGGTCATGTCCATAAAAGTTTGCTGTGAGTTCCAAAATCCAAATTAGCAATATTCCTCCCTCCTGGCAACCTTTACACCTGTGATGAGGAACCTTTTCAGTGCCTGCTTTTCCCATTTTGTTAAAAAAACATGTTGTGGCATACTGTCCCTGCAGCCAGAGCAAATCTCCAGCAGTGCCAAACTGGTACTGGAGACAGTACAGTTCAACACAACTGTTTACTCCGCTGCAGTAATACTTCATTGCTTTATGAACAGCGTGTAGGATTTTCAAACCTAACATTAAATTTGTCTTCAGTAACGTTCCCTTTTAGCATTGATACCTTCCTCCCTTTTACTAAACTCAGATCAACTAACTTCTGATTTTTTGAAGAACAGGCTCTCCGCAAGCTGCTACTTGCATGTTTCATAACATAGGAAGGAGAAAACTGTTTAACTGCTTTAATGCTTTAATTCTGTTCTCCTATTAGGCTCCAATTTCTGCCAGTTCCTTTTTCACTTTACCAAGCAGTCACGCACATGAATTGCACAATCATATGACAAACTGACTTGGACAATAATAATTTCGGATCACCTCTGATCCTAAAAACCTCAAAGGGGGAAAAGAAAGGCAGGTTCTTAAACTACCCTTTCCACTATAGAACATTTTGTTCTCTTCACTACACCCCCCAAGAAGTTGAAGTCAGACTTATTCCCATGCCCTTCTTACCCATGCTATGCAGTTGGTTTAGATTTTTAGTTACTACTAAAACCAAAAACCACTGACATTTTGCTTTTAGGTTCTCTGGACATTTTCCCTTTTTTTTTTCTTAGGTGAAGAACTGTAGCTTTTGTTCCAAAACATCACGTGATACATAATTCCAAGGGATCCTACTAACATTATGCAGGTATTGCAAAAGAAGAATTATGGCGTATATATGCTAAGTCAGCAGTAACACATCATTGGTATCTTTCTGAGAAAAGATACCAAGTCTATAAAAACTTAAGATCAACATGAACTTTGAAATCTTCATTCTTCTAGATCATACTTCCCCACATGTGCTCAGTAATCCTTGTTTTTAAAATTAAAGCACTTTGCAAAACATGAACTTGGGGTCGAGGGTGTGGCAAGGGGAATGTGGAGAATTCCCACAGGTCAGGAAACTTCTGTTTGCCTATGTCATCGATGAAGGATTCGACAAAATCAACAGGTACAAAGGCAGCCTGTCTTTTTCCTGTGGGCTTCTCTGAAATTCTTAAGTACAAAGACACCTGCCAGATGCACTGATCTTTACACACCCACCTCGTGAGAGACAGCGGACAGTGCAAACATCCTAACTCATACAAAACCAACAGATAAGGTCAGGAAGACTGTTGCTTGGCCTTTGGCAGAGGAGAGGGTTTTTCCACAGGTCTTGTTCACACCCAAGGCTATAGGACAATCACTGATTTCTTTTGTGAGCTCCATGTTTTTACCTCTCATCCTAGGTTTTTTCAGTCCAAAGGGTTCTGAGGCAGTCCTTACAATGTGTACAGTTTCTATGCAAACAGGCTGCTGTTGTTCACATGCGATTGTCTGTAGGATCTTTTGTAAGGGGTGGCGACAAGACTGATATCAAATTCAGCCATTGCTGTTCAAATATGCTGTCAATTCCATATGCAGTGTACAAGGATAGCAAGTCAAAGACTACGTGTCTCTCCTCTTCCACGTACATTTGTCTCATTTTTAAAGCATTCCATCATTCAGTCCTTGCAAAAACCTTTGCCCATATCGCTCCTTTAAGTTTCAGCTTACATTCCCCCCATCCTTCCTCTCTCTCACCTCCTCACCTGTCCACCCCCTGCATCCCTTCCACGGTTTTATACCAGCTTTATACCAGTAATTCTTACAGCTTGTAACAGTGCTCTGGTGGCACATGCCAATGCTCCTCCCAGTCCCCCATCAAATCACATCCATAAAACAACCTGGTCTGGGCTCACTGTTGTCAACTACCTGTTACATATCCTAATTTGCAATATATTTTTAAATGTATTGTACTCAAGATGTTCTGACGGGCTTTTATCTTACTACGTTGTTTTACCTATTTAAGCAGTTGTGTAAGATATGACACCCCAGTAGTATACAGTATTGGTCCAGCTTGTACCTTACTGCAAAGGGAGCTTCGGAGAGGTTAAAATTAACAAACGAATTCTTATTTTATGCAGAAATCAGGCACTAATTATTTTGTGAACATTCTAGTGGGAACTCGTGTAGTTTAGTTATATTTCACCAAAAGAGTCATGTGAACTGCCCCTACTTCTGAAAACGGTCAGGAATTTTTAAAAAACTTATTTGTTATAAAGAAGCATTTTTAAAAATGGGGCTTGAAATAACCCAACAGCGTTACAATCAGCCTCTTTTCAAGAGACTTTATTACTTAAAAAAAAAAAAAACCCTCAACCCTCATTTTCCACTTCCTAGAAAACCCAGGCCTCTCAGCCCCTCAAAAAATGAAACAACAACGAAGGGCTTGTATTAATGTCACAAAAAGGCAATGCCAGAAAACTATAGCTTTCTAACTCCTTCTCCCTTCCTTTACTCAAGTCACTCTACAGGTGCCTAATCTATTTTGGCCATAACATTCACCAATAAAACATTCTAACTGCATAGGTCATATAGTCTTTAATCTTTTTCTGGATTATTACAGGAGCAAAAGTTTTATAAATCAAAGAGAGCTTTTTCATGACTTCCCATTTTTCCAAGCAGACCTATCTTACCTTTGCTCCTCTCACGGCCTTTTCTTCCATAAGGAATTCTGTTAATGGAGAGGATATACCCATCTTCTGTTGTCACTTCGTACTCCTCACTCGGATATCCCCTGAAGGTAATAATTTGACTCTGAAGAAAGAAAAGAAACCGCCTTGGAGTCAGACTGCCAGCCTCCTCAGTTCATTAACATGTACAAAGTACTCTGGGTTCCTTCCAAAGACAGCGATGTGAAATTAAAGGATGCGGTAGGAATGTGCCATACCACCTGCCTATTTGATGCAAACAGGTTTTCTTACGAGACTTATCCCAGCACGGAGTCAGAAACTAGCCAGAGCACAAACCTTATCCTAGGAATTTGGGAGGACTCCCTAGCCTGTCCCCATCTACTGTCATATTAGTTACTCACACGCTGCTTACAGTGAGAAAGGAGCTTATGATAACAGGGTAAAACACTGAGACGCGGAGTTGGCAGACAAAAATTGAAACTGTCTGCTCTCAAGGAAAGCAGTATCTTCCAGTAACAAACAAGTGAGGACAGCAAATAGCCGCTGCCACCACAGCGACATATAGAAGAAGAGAAGGAGGGAAGAGTTCACCTCTCCTGAAGGGAAAGGCTTCTTTCAAACACTTCAGGTTTATATCTGAACTTTATACTGAATTCTCTGTTATACAGAGGACACAACCACGTTTAGGCAATGTGCTGAAATGAACCACCAACACAGCAGCTTTAAAACACTAAGGTCACACTCTTCACACGTGTGAGCTGCTGACATTGCCACCTCAGCTCGTAGTTTCATGTGCCATTTCCTACTCACCTTTCTCCTCAAACCTTAAGTCTGTTGCAGAGCTTGTAAGTGACTTTGCTGACAAGCCAAACAAGAAAATAATAATAAAAACCCCCACACTTGTTTAACACTATGATTTCATTAATAGGTTTATCTCCCATCTCTTATGTCTCGGGATTTATGTTATTTTCATTTGATGCAACTCCATTAGGACAGAGAACTTCCTATTTAATTGGTTTTATGACACCAACCGTGCCTTTGTAAGAAATGCAAGACATGATCGGAGTTCCACTCTTAGGCTGCTGGGCAAGGAAGAGAAAGAGCATTTAATTAAACATGCTATTTCTTTTAAATATACCTTTAATCATCCACAGTGACATTAACATTCCAAAATGATTTTAAGGCTAAATTCCATTCAAATGCTATCAGCCTTAGACTAAATGACTATTTTCAGTCCTCGAAATGATATTTAGATGATACCGACAACTCAAGCACTTCTTTTCTTATAGACCTTAAGCATTTCTAGCTTGAAGTATCTTCTCGCCCGTAGGAGAAAATGGCACAGTTTAGATGGGGCAGAGGAAAGAGCAACTAATACCAGTTACTAACAGCAAATATTTTCTGGAGTTGGCTATTGCAGCTGCAGGAGAATAAAGTTAAGAGAGTAAACGCCAGATGGGAAGAAAAGCAGTTGTGGGTAAGAACACGGGAGCATAGCAGCACAAGTACGCTTCATAAACACGTGCTTTTCTAGCAGTTAAGAAAGAGAGTGTCCCGACTCTAGCAAAAAACACAGGTCTGGACCAGAAAATATGTAAGAGAAAGATCAGCCACAGCCAACAGGGGAGCAAGAAGGACCTGGAAGGAGGAGAAGAGAAAGACGACATCTAGGCAGGGGGTCGTAAGCTGAGGCTTACGCAGCAGCAGGCTGACCGCTGACCAGTGGCTGCAGTCTCCGGGGCTTTTCACCCGGCTGCCGAGGGCGGCAGGCAGCAGGCTTGCGCCCGTGGAGCCAGAGAGGGGCCGCACGCCGCCCAGACGCCCCCCTGCTCCTCTCCTCGCCCCGTTACAAGCCGGCGGCCACACCCGCCGACAAGACTCGCGCACTCTTCCCCACC
>NW_008823922.1:773665-777772 GCF_000699105.1 Pygoscelis adeliae | reverse complement strand
CCCGGCCGCCGTTGCCTCTCCCTGCCGCCGGGCCGGGGGTGCGCGGCCTCGGGCTGCCTGAGCCGGCGTGATTCAGCGTTTCTCAAGCAATACCTGTGTAGATCCCCCCCGCGCCCCCCGCCTCCATTCCAGTACACCTTTCAGCCCCGAGAACGGCGCCCATGATTTTTGCTTCCCAGCCCTCCTCGTCTCCGGCATCTGCTCCTCATCCGAAGTCTCCAGCATCCTCACCGTGCCGCCCTGCGAGGGTGTATTTTATTTTCTGCCCTGCTCCCGCCGCGGAGCCCGCAGCAGTCTCCAGGGAGAAAGCAGCAGCAGGGGGAGGGTGACGCCTCGCCCACCAGCGCCTCTCCCCGTAGCGGGAGCACCCCCGGGGGATGAACACCCGCACCTCGGGAAGAGCCGGGCCGTTGTAAGGACTGCAAAGCGTCGTCAGCACTCACTGTTACTCTTACGCTAATAGATCACCTATCCATCGCCTTTGAGCATAGTCTAAATATATAAAATCTAGTACAAGTAGGCTTAAGTTACACACAGGCACACAGTTCCAGCAAGGTTATCATCAGCGTGCCGCAAACCTGTTTTATCTTCACGCTCTAAGGCAACTAATTGACACCGTATTGTGTATCTATAAGCTCCCAGAGAAGCATGTCTGTGGTCAGGGGACGTGGAACCAGGCTTGCAAGAACTTGGACCAAATTCAATCCTGTAATATAAATATACATGTTACTGCAACCATAGTAATATCTTCAGAGTAATACAGAAACCTGCTATAAAATAGACAGTGGTAGAACGGGAGTGTGTCAAGAACAGAAATGTTTCTGTTTATTTAGAAAGCATTAAGATTTTAATTGAAAAATCATTGAAGCTTTCATAGCATCCCCTTGTTTTGATACATGGACACATCACACGATACAAGTGACACTGTGCAACCCTTTGCATTCCTGGACCCCATTTCTTAGGGTTGTTTGGTTTTAAAGAACTTTCTAGCAAAAATATTGCTCAGTGATTCACTTGGGTTTTCTGTCAAATTAATTACAGGGTACTTTTCCCCCCTAGGAGGAAACCCAAGTTATAAAATGCCACAACTACTGCTGTCAAACATAGTAATTATATGCAAAACTAGGCTAAATTGAAACCAGCATAAAAAGGTATTATTTAAAGTGATCCTGTCATTTACTATGATATAGTTCATTTACAATATTTTAATTCTGAAAACTGCATTTCAGGCAATTGTTTGGCTGGGCTAATGCTACCAGGGGAGAATTCTTTGTCAGCAGGTATCCATTTCAGCTCCAAGGTTATGTACAGATATGAGTTTTCTCCCTGAAATGTATAGATGTTTTTGAAGCCATTCCCTATTCTTGCATATGTACAGAACACTCAAGTAAACAAAGTCTTTGTATTAAATATGCATGCGGTTGTTGTTTCCAGCCCATTTCTGCACAAGCGTTTTCCAAGAAGCTCTTGCATTTGCTGCTATGCAATGCTCCCTGATACCAGTCAGCCCAGCTGCAGCTTTCCCCAAAGTGAAAGCAGCAGGGCTGCAGAAGTACTTCAGAATTCTCCGGTGCTGTGCCAAGCAAGTTACAAAGATGGCTGCAGAAAAGCATTGCATAACTGTTCTCCTAGTTTCACTTACTGTATTTTAAGCACTTCCCTGCGCTTATTTTGTCCAATAGGCATTTGTGTCAAACCAAAGCACACAGATGCAACTAAATTTGTAAAAATATGGATACTAGGGCAAATTTTTGCATTCCAGAAGCAAAATTTTCCCGTATGTACCAAGCTAGGTACCAGGCAATGTACCAAGGAAAACGGACACCCAGGAGAGAAGCAGAGACAAGAAACCCATAGGTACTTTGCAGCATAGTAAATCATTAGTGTCCACATTTGATTTTGGCTTTGCAGAAACCTTTTAAATATACTTTTCTACAACTACCTGCAACCTTTATTTTCCATAAAATACATGAATCTTTGTAGATACCCCAATCCTTTTTCCTTCCCAATTCACTGCCTCTTTTCACCACTTATCAAATACCTGATTGCTAGAAGATTGCACGCTACTCAGAGTAGTAGCTGTACTACCCTTTACCTTGAGCTCTGAAACACCAGCTCCAACAAAAAAAAAAACCACCAACCACACACACAGACAAAAAAAAAAAAAAATCACTTAAGTGAGACACAAGAGGGGTGTGTGTGTGTTACTAAGGCTCTCCAACTTCTTGTAGAAACCAGAAGCTCTCATATGTAAGACTGTTTGTTTTGTTTTGTTTTTGAAAGAAGGGAAAGGCAAAGGACAGCTTTGTCCTGAAGAGTTACTACCTACCGGGAGTTCACTCCATGCGGGCTGAAACTCCCCACACCGCCGGGAACCTTCCCTGAGAGCGCGCTTCCCCAGGCTGCCCCGGCTTCCCCTCGGACAGCCCGAGGGTCACTGGAGCCGGCCGGACAGAGCCACGACCTGGCCAAACCTGGAGGATGAGTGCAGCTTACCACCAGATCTTGAGCTTGTCCTGACCTGCCTGCAGCTATGTTTTGCTTGGCACAACTGTGACAGCAATTTCTTATTCTATGTGGGCATGGTGGTATTGGGTTGACGGTTGGACTCAATGATCTTAGAGGTCTTTTCCAACCTTAATGATTCTATGATTCTTGAATTGACTGTCCGTATCTAATTTGTTTTACTTTCGTTTATCTTTGCACAGTACAACTGCAGTTTTATGTAGAGCGCAGCAACAAACAGTTGTTCTAGGTGGGATGAGATATTTAGTCCTCTTACACAATGACATAGTGAGGAGAAACACAGGCCTGGTACAACAACAGAAACCTTGCGATGTGAAGACACGGGATGAAAGATTGCAGGCAGGAGCGATAAGACGTGCAAGTGTTATGTGGATGACAAAATACCAATAAAACAGGAGCCTAAAGCATGGTGCAAAATTGTGCAAAGATGCATCAGCAGAGGCAGGAGGGGGAAATGACCCTTCTCTAGCCTATGCATGATAACCAGGTCAGGTCAGCCTATACTAGCCTGAAATATTCTCCTTATCGTAGATGCCTCTGGATTTGAACAAAGTAAACGCTGGGAGCTATTAGGAGCTGTTGCCACATTCTCCACAACACAATGTAACGCATGGCAGGAAGCCAGGCTGAAAAAAGCATTTTAGTGACTTAGATTCTGTTTCTATTCCCCTACTGGTGGCTGTTCAGGCTTCTTTTGCAAATTCAGACATAAGCTGAAGTTTCACTTTCTGGTTCCCATTACATTACTCATAGATCACATGAGGGCTGGAGCACATAAAAGGGAAGTCATAACAACAGTGGGCAGCACTCCTTCGGCTTTGAAGCTAACTTAAGACCACTGAAAAACGAAGGAAAACCATGAGGTAAGCAAGCAACCCAGCCTCTGAAAGATACTTTTTTGCTATGCCACAGGAAAATAATGCTTATTATTTACATAAATGTAAGTAGTGAGGGACTTTGGGGATCCAAACAGCAGAAAATATTTTACAGAATATTTACCGGAAGAATCAAAATAAAATAGGGATGCTATAGAATATTGTAATGTTATTGCTTCTCTGACAAAGGCCAGTCTCTGTGAACAGAACTGACAGTCAGAAAAACTGTGTGCATGCAGTTCAGGGCTGAAATCCAGGCTGCAGCCGTAGCTCGTGCCCAGCCAAATGGGTGACTGGCACTGATGCATTTGAGAATTTACTTTCTGATCTCTACTACTGCGTGGACCAGCAAAGAGAGCAGTGCAGGTTCTGGGCTGCAGCTTGGAGCATAGGGGGTGGGTAACATTTTCTGAAGACTGTCACGCATGCACAGAGGCGTGCACACGCACACTCAAATAGGGCACAGCCAAGATGTTTATGATAACTGGTAAATGCAGTTTCCAAAGTTATGTGTTGAACTAAGCTAAACTGTATTTAATCTGCATCATAAACCTGTTTTTGTGACATTCATGAATATTCATTTTCCACAAATGTCCTTTCATTAATTACTCTCCACTGTTGTTTTCAGCCATGGACAATGTCATGGTTCTCAGCTAAGGCAAGGAAAAACAACACACATTTCATTTTGAATTGAATGGGACTACTT
>NW_008823922.1:768742-773637 GCF_000699105.1 Pygoscelis adeliae | reverse complement strand
TTATTCCGGCTGATGTGGGAGCCAATATCTGTTCTCTGGTGTTCAGCTGTAGCCAAAGGTTTCTAACAAGATAGCAATAATAACAGGAACTTACTCTCACTTCCCCTTCATCCCAAAATAACTGTAATTACCTCACATGCAGCTTTCTAATTAGGAACTGTTGTTAATAGGAATCAAAAACATCAGTTAGGCAGAGGAGATTATTTGAGAAAGGCAAAAAAGTCCGTAAGACAAACTTATGCGTTAACAGCATTTATAAATACCTTTTTTGTCTGATTTTCCTCCAGTACCTCTGTGTCAGATCATTTGGGTGGAAACCTGTGTTCAGCGTTGCTTTCCCCAGTGTCGCTTTCCCCAGTGTCCTTCCCGCTGTCCCAGAACCTGTAAGAATTGCTTCCCGATTCCTCCTTGATTTGCCTCCTCATAATTTTCCAGTCTTTCCACTCCTTTTTTTTTTTTTTTACCCAAAAGACATCTCCTCTTTTACATGATTGTGCAGTTGAGCAGCAGCACACCTTGTACCATGCAGGCTGTTAGACCCTCTAGGTTTTACAGGAGGGAGAGCAGAGTAGCCTTTCTAACAACAAAGGATTTGGCTGAGAAGCCTCGGTTATAAGGTCGTGTATAACTCCTTCTTTAAGGGAGAGCACAATGTGGACTAAAGTGTTGTCTTCTCTGCATTGTAAGGGTTTGTCCTTGATAGACTGTGTGATAAAAGCTGGTCTGCGCACCTACACAGGGGCACAGGCAGGCAATGGCAGGAGGGAGAACCCAAACAACACCCTGCCCCGGTGGCTCCCAGGCCCGTCCCAAGAGCCATCAGCCCATCCCCATGCACACGGAGGAGCACAGAGGCACAAGGGCAGGTGGGGGCTCCCCACTGCCCCAGTCAGGGACATGAGCCCCCACCCGGCTCTCCCAGGGCTGCCCCAGGGGACCCTCAGCCCCACGGGCCGGAGGGACACCCAGCATTAGGGGTCCACAGGAGTGCCCTACAGTCTGAACTGCCCAGGAATATGGGACACATTACGGGATGCAGGGAAAAGCATTTGGGGGTTGTGCGAGACGACTTATGGGATGTTTGGGGAGGGGACCAAAGGTGGGGAAATGAGGGATCTGGGTGATTTGGGAAGGAACAAATACTGAAAACTAGAGAGGGATAAAGGGGTGTTAAGGACCAGTGGTATGTAAACAGGGTCTGGTCACTTGGGTAACGAGAGGATCCCTGACCAGCTACTGGATGTCCAAAGCCAGCTTCTGGGGATCCATAGGGTTAGTGAGGGAGTGGTCTGTACCAGCAAGTGGAGTGGGCTTGCACCCTCGGGGGCCTGTACACCCAAGTGCCAGCAACTGGGGAGACTGGTGGGATGCGGGAGCCAGCTACTGGATAGATCAGTATAATCATAACATAAAAATGCTGCTATGATCTAACAAACAAGGATTTACAAATGCAGGAAATTAAAAATTAAATTTATAAACCAAACCATAAAATATACAGAGACATGGGAGAGGCACTATATTACTTTCTCTATATTTTGGAGGAAGTTTTTTATTTGATTACCTCTTTTGGGTAGGCTTCAGCAGTTGTTCCCAGCATAGGAAATATGTTCCTGAGGCCCAGAGGTGTGCCAGCTTTACCATAGAGACTAGCCTCCTCTTTGACATCCAGACCACCAGCTCTGTTGCTACGTAAGAGGTGCCCTCATACACTGGCAAGGAGAATTACTAAAATAACTATGCAGCTCTTTAGACTTATGGCTTCCCACAGCTTTGGCTTGTTTGAGACTAGTGGCACCAGGTGAGGTATTGCCTGCTTTTGAAGTACGTCATGCCTGGTTTAAAAACAAGAGTAGCAAAAAGCAAAGGGAGTATAAGTAAGTTTTTCTTTGTTTTCTTCTAGTGCCATTTCCAAGAATTCCTTGAAGAGGTCCCTGCTGGAGCTAGAATGTCATTTTACATGGACTTTGCTCAAGCAGGATGTGGACCTTGATGAGCTAGAGGACACTATAGTCGATCAGATCGAGTTTTTTATTAAATCCAACATCACAAATTATAATCTGCTAGCCTATGTATGCCACCTAAAGAATTCAAATGAGGAAGCCCTCAGAAATCTCCAAAAAGCCGAAGAAGAAATTAAAAAAAATTATCCAGATGAAATTGCCAGGAGAAGTCTTGTTACCTGGGGGAACTATGCCTGGATCTATTACCACATGGAGAGATACAAAGAAGCTCAAACTTACGTAAACAAAGTGGAAAACAGCTGCAAAAAGCTTTCAAGTACTGCTCAATGGAAGATTCAGCTTCCAGAGATCTATGCTGAGCAAGGATGGGCATTATTAAAGTTTGGGGGAAAATACTACATGAGAGCAAAGAATTGCTTTGAAAATGCTCTGAAGAATGAACCCGATAACCCAGAATTTAATGCCGGCTATGCAATAGCAATGTATCGTTTGGAAGATTTTTCTCACAGACAACGCGAAGATGAAAGCCTGTCCATCGAGCCCCTTAAGCGTGCAGTGCAACTGAATCCAAAGGATACTTTCATTATGGCATTACTTGCATTAAAACTTCAGGACTTCAAGCGAGTTGATGAAGGGGAGACGTACATTGAAGCAGCAATGCAGAAAACCCCCGACCTTCCTTATCTCCTGCGATATGCTGCTAAGTTTTACAGAAGGAAAGGAGAAGTGGACAAGGCACTGAAGATTTTGAAAAAGGCCATAGCAGTGACACCAAGATCTGCCTTTTTGCATCACCAACTAGGACTGTGCTACAGAGCAAAGCTGTTTCAATTGAAAAAGACTACAAGATATCCCCCTCAAGAGCAAGTGGAGGAACTCATCCGACTTTCCATTTTTCATTTTAAAATAGCGATTGACCAAAAGACAAAATTTTTTTCTGCCCATATTGACCTAGCAAAGATGTATGCAGAAGGAAAGAGGTATGAAAAAGCAGAAGAGACATTTCAGAAAGCGTTTCAGATAAACATTCTAGTCGATGATGATAAACAAGAATTCTACTACAATTATGGCAATTTTCAGCGTTTTCACATGAAATCGGAATCTGAAGCCATTAGGTATTACACAGAAGGGCTGAAAATCGAAAAAGATTCTTATGTAAGAAGTAAGTGCAGAAGTGCTCTGAATCAATTGTTGGAACGGAGAATTCAGGGAGGTTTAGGAGATGCAACAGATTTTGGTACACTTGGGCTCATTCATAATCTAAATGGTGAGAAACAAAAAGCAATTGAGTGCTATGAGAAAGCCGTTGCATTGTGTCCCGACAATGAAGAATATCTGAATGCATTATGTGAGCTACAACTTTCCATCTCAAGCTAAAGCTCCCAAAAATCCTTCACGCCAAAAAAATCCCCAAACCCAAGGACATTTCAACAGACTCTCAAAACTACTTTTTTTTTTTTTTTTTAAGGTTGAAGTTATAACCAGATGAAACATCTGGTGGCATTACTTTCTGGTGATAATGTAGAAACTGCAGATGATGATTGTTCATTTGTTTGTTCATTCACAAACAGAGAGCATGCTTGGAAAGACTAAATAATAGCTAAGCTATCTTAGTCTTCAATGCTAACACTGATATAAAGGTTGTGTTTAAGTGATGATCTGTAGAACACAGAACTAAGCTGGAAATCAGATCTTACCTTCTACTGAGAAAAAGATAAGGGAATTGTATTGTAGTATTTCATCTATCCACTTGAAAAGCATGCTTATACACAAATGGAATTTGATGCTTTTTCAAATATTTAAGAAATGTCTGTCTTTAGTGTTATTTAGAAGCAGCTTTTGTTGAAGACTTGTTCAGTTTACTCCCTTGTATGTTGATTAACTATGAAAAATAACCACTGTTTGGCTAGTTCACTGGAAAGCTTACAAAACATGCATTATTTTTGTGAACTATTAAAGAGCATTGCACCCATTGACTGTTGCTTTTGGTATCTCCCTGCTGCTCAGTCCTCATGTTAGTAGATGAAAGAAAGGGAAACGGCCATTCTAACAGGGATAAAGTTTTGGCAGGATATGAAAGGGTCAGGAGACAGCCCCATTTATTTTCCCAAACTCTCAGCAAAGCTTCAGAGGTGTTGCACCAAAGAATTGAACTGTGCACAAAAGAACAGCCATCTAGTTTACCCAAAACCGCACTCTCAGGAACTGGTACAGCAAACATCTGGAGAGGAAGGAAAGGCAGCCTTTGAGATGCCGAAGAGATGGCTATCTGCGGCCATGCTCGTGAAACAAGCCGGGGATAGAAAACACACAAGAAACGTACTGAACTGGACACGGAGGGCAGAGCACAGCTAGAGCAGAGTTGCATGAGCACCAGAGAACAGGGCAGCAGAACGCAAGGGGCGTGTGGGAGAAGGGGTGGGTGCCCACAGAGTCTACGTGACTGGAAGAAAGAGCTGAAAGGACAGAGAGAATGGGTGGGGAGGTGAGTGTCTTCAGATACCCAACTAAAAGTCAGTATTCTTTACAACAGGACAGCCTACTTCCAGAGTACTGTACCTTGGTATAACAGATCACGGTGCTCAGGGAAAACTAACGCTGTACTTCCAAAACACTTCTGAGTCCTAGCCAGTAGCATAGAACAAAGCAAACTGGTGACAGAGCCCATCAGGAAGGATGTGCACTTTTGCTTCCAGCCATCCTGCCCCATGTACAGGTAGGATGACAGGCCTGAGGGAGTATAAAATAGGATGCCAGATCATGAAACATCAAGAAACCTCTCCCCTCTCAGCTCTCCCTCAAAGAATCTTTCATGATACAAGCAGAAGTGATCAGGAGCTTAACAGTGTACATAACACAACCACACCTTCTTCCTAAGAAAAGCCTGGGGTAAAATCCATCCCTGTTTGCCAGCCGGCTGCTTTCTCTCTTAGA
>NW_008823922.1:762468-768703 GCF_000699105.1 Pygoscelis adeliae | reverse complement strand
ACAGGAAGGCCTGGGAGCAGGACTGACACACCACTCCTAAAAGCTGGTAGGAACAACAGTAGGGTTGAAGTGAGGAACCGGTGAATACCTATGGTGTTGTGCTCAGCTATGTGGGCAAAAGGGTACGTTAGGCAACCTCACTGCCTTTCTCAATCTTAAGGCTCATAACATCAGCATCGTTGCCACCCAAACCCTCCTGAGGGCATGGAGGGAAGCAGGGAAGAATTCGAGGAAGAGGTGGTGTAGGTTCCCGAAGCCATGGTGGCACATCCGTGCTCCCCTCCACACCCTGCCACCCGGGCCTCTCCTGCCTCTCTCCTGGAAAATGAACCTTGCAGAAATAAGGAGAAGCAGTAAAGTATTTTGAGAAAAATGTAATCCTGAATTTTTATGAAGAGTCAGAGCAGCTCACTCTTCTCCACAGAGAATAAGTTGACTGTGAGTCATAGCGATGCAAGAAATCTATTTGTTGTGCCTTACCGTCTTCGGGCTCTGGAGGATTGCACTGGACCGCAGTACTACCCAGGGATGCTCTGTGCAAACACTGCCTTCTAGTTCTTGCCTAGTGTCTTGTAAATGAGGAGAAATGTTATTTCCCACAGGGTGGTGCTGCTGCATTGCCTGGCGTGGCAACACAGGGCAGGGCCTGAGCTTGAGCTTCAGGAAGCGGACAAAACAAAACACGCATTTTGCAGTGTCCAAGTCCCGTGGGCAAAACCAGAACCACACAGAAGCTGAACGCCTCTCAATTTGCACCCAAGTATGAATACATCACTGGAGCGGTGCAGGGAAAAAAGGAGTGAAGACAAATGAATACTTCCTGAAGGGTTATGGCTCAAAAGCACCTTCTAAATTATATAGAAAACTCTACTGGAATACACCAGAATAGTTACTTAGAAGAAGGTATTATTTATTGAGGCAATCCCAATTAAGGACTTCGTTATGCTGACCATGAAGTACTGTTACAGCTTAACTTAAACGAGCTCTTCCTTCTCACATAAATTTGTAACTCTTTAGGAAGCAAACAAGGAACTGTTTTGGCAATATAAAATATATTCACCATATAGTAGCACGGACAACCTTTGTTTTTCAGGAGATAAATTATCATCCAAGCTGGCAGAAATGTTTCAGGCTCAAAGTTTTCTCTTTTTTTCTGAAAACATGGTTATTTTTCAACAGAAGGTACTTGACTCCAATGCTGTTTTCACACAATTTTTCAAGGTAGAATTTATTAAGAGTTCCAAAGCCAATCTGATAAAAATTATCACTAGAACATAAGCAATTTCAAAAGAATGATGATTTCCCCATTTCAAACCTCATGGAATGGAAACAGATGGGATAACTTCAGCAGTTGTAAGCAGTTTCACTTACTTACACTGAATTCCCATTCACTGCACGGAGCAGAGTATTATCCCAGGCAGGATTCATCTGAGGTAGGATCCGTCCGTGTCTGTCTCGGACAGATGTTACCCCAGCCAAGTCAGACCACGCTGTCCCGGGAAGCCAGGCAGGCTCAGCAGCGTAGTGCTCCATTCAAGCTCGTATCCGTCAGTGCTCAACAGGGCTGGTGGGAACACGCAGCGTTAGCCGGGGAAGTTGTTCACAGCTAGCCCAGGTATCTCTGCCTACTGCTGCACCGTGCCGTGCCAGGAAATAACCGCTGTGGAGAACAGCCTGAATATTATAGTCTCTGAAAAAAAACATTGCAGATACAATAAATAATTTTTTAAAAATGGCATAATCCAGAGACTTCTATAACGCGCTGCCTGAAACATTTCACATGGTGGGCTGAAGATGAGCTGTTCAGTTTGGGTTGTGTGGACCAGGGGGCAGAGGTTTGGCATGAGGCTTTGCAAACCTGGATTGTATTGCCATTTCTTCCGCTCGCAGGTCATTTCTTGTTATGCTTCCTTCCTTCTGCTTCTGAGCCGCAGAGATTCATGACAGGGCTGATATTTCACAGTGTTTTTTTGCACAGAAAGCATCATTCTGGTATGTAAGCTTTTGTCCATTGGCTTAATTCACAGCAGAAACAGTGTTAGAAAACCCTGAAATAATTCTATCATTTTCTACAAAAGCTCTGTGTACAAAACCAGTTGAATGTTTTCTGCTGAATTAGACATTTAAAACAAGAAATACTGCCTTCATTATAAGTTAAACACAAAACAGAAAAGCCTATGAAAAACTATCTTGAAATTAAAAAAAATTCAAAAAATGCTAATAATGTAGTATACAGTATTGTTTACTAGGATAAAAATGCATATAGTACTATTCCAACAGGCTTTTAGAATATGCAGTTCTGGCATGAACAACTGCTGACATGTCATGATGTGGTAAAAAAAGTAAATTTTTGTAAAGTAAATGACAGTGGTAACTTATAACTTTTTGAAATAGCTTATCTTCTTTGTAGACCACATATTCCCTACTTTTTGATATAAACTTTTGCATTAAGATCTAAAACAATACCTTCATCACTACTAATTACTAAAGCCACCTCTTTTTTTCCTCCCAAATGTGCATATTTTTCCTATCTCATTAAGATAGGAAAAAATATTATGGATAATTTGTCTTTTTTTAAGAATGTACGTTAAAATCAAAATTAGGGCCCAGGGCTCAATTGCCACGCAGAGCTGAAAAAAGGTTATGTCATCTGTTTTAAGCCGTTTTTGCACTCCCATCTCTTAATCTGTGGTCTGTGCATGTACGTCATGCTACTGGCTCTGACCACATTTCTGAAGCAGGGCAGCGAGAAATGCTTTGAGCACAGACAACTGAAGTCAAGCAATTTTAATATGTTATATTTGAAATACACATGAATAATAGAACTACTTGATACACATACTATTCATATATATAAAAAATACATTATACCACTATGGCTGTAATCTTGATCTAAATCAAATTTGTGAACATCAGTCTATTTTGCTTTCCCTTCTGAGGCACAGACTGGAGTAGGACACCATGAGCAACCACTGAATACACTGCAGATGATTAGCAAAACTATTAGTTCAGCACTGATAAAAATCATTTGGACTCTGCTCAATTTGCTAATCAAAACACAGAAGTGATTTGCATTGCAGAACGTGAAGTTCCTCCATTGCTGGCAACAGTTTCACTCTGGAAATGTAGAAACATCCCATTATTTATTAAATCATCACATCAGTAATTTACCCCATGAGCTACATGGAGTCTATAGCTCCCATGAAGCAGCCAGCTGTAGTATATTCCTCACACAAGTAGCAGGAAACCATTGGCGAATCGCAGCTGTTGTGTTCTGGCCATCCAGGACAAGTGACCTGATCAGCTCTTCAGCTGGCACAAACGAGTCATTTGCACCATCTGAAGACACAGCTCCTGGGTCCAAGAAGAGACAGACTTGCCACTGGAGTACGCAGAAACAACTTTGTCTGCCAACATCCTCTTTATTAATCGCCTGTGGAGCGGGCAGTTTGTCAGTCATCTGCTTGCCAGGGACTCTAAATTTCAACAGCTGCTGATTTTACAGGAGAAAGAGGCTCTGTATTTGGAAAACCACGAGCCTCTCCTCTGGCCTCCTGGGCTGCCTTTGGGCTTCTTCCAACTAATGCAGCTAAAGCAGGTTTGTCTATCAGCACACCTAGTCCCCTGGCACAAGTTTACTCCTCTTCAGATAGTAGAAGAGCCACAGCACCTCTTCCACCCTCCCGGACAAGGATCATACCTGGAATGTCAATGTCTAGAAATTCAAGCTTTAAAGATATCCAGGAAAAAAAGCAGCAACCACCTCAAAAGTTTGCTGTAGGGGGCTTGGGAAAGCAGGTCTAAAACCATATTTGAAATTAAATTGCAATTTATGTACAAAATTCAGGCACACTGTAAAAATTAAAGCTGGTCCAGAGATACTTTCAGCATAAATCACAGTTTTCTGCCAGATTAAAAAAAAAAAAAAAGGCTTTGGCATTTGAAACAGTTATTTGCAAAGAGTTTAATGCAGACTGATAAATGTGGAGGTTTTTTGGTGGGGGGGGTGTGTGTGATTAGTCCATTGAGACATAATAGCCCAGAAAATCAAAAAGCTTATTTCATTAATACTATTTCTGAAATAATTTAAACTTTATTGTTCAGTTTTGGTGACTGATTACTTTATAGTTTTCTTTTGGTTATAGCCAATTAGCATCTTTGAGATTACCTGTGGAGTTGACATACAGCGTTTCAAATAAATCTGTGAACATTTGTATCTACAAACTCTATTTTCAGGCTAGCTTTCTTCTATTACTGCATTAACTTGGTGATACTGTTGCTGCTTAGCCAACTAAAACACGACAGAAAAATCTAATTGAGAGATGCCTTGTTTCACAGGAGTAATATCTTCAACAGCGTAACACTACAAAGCCACCTCCATCTCAGCCATGGCTGTGCAGTGCTGAATCTTGACGGCGCTTGTCATCTGTTGCTGTAGCTGTTTGTATCTGCAGCCAAAAATTCAACATCCTTCTGGTCTAATTCTGCTGTGACAGAATAAGCTATTGCTCCATTTGTCCAGATGTGCTCTTTGGTGCCAGTATCATTGGTGAGCGACCGCAAATGCGTTCTTTTGATTTTCTTTGCTAGGCTTGCAAAGCACAATAACGTTGAACTAAATATCATAGAAAATCCACTCAGGAGGAATGATGCAGTATAGCTGCCAGTTGTGTCCACAAGCCAACCTGTAGGAAAACAAATCGTGGGTTTCTAAAGGCCCACCAAAATTCTGATAATTTACAAATCCTGTGATCAACAGGAGTTTTATAAACTTCTGGAGTTATCAGATATAAATGTAATCAAACAACATGGGCTGACATCACGTCACTATACTTTTACCTCCTGGGGCAGGCAGGGATTTGTCCTCAGCAGGCAGGTAAGATTTTTATGGGCTTTTGTTTAGAGGTCAAACCCATGAGAAAAGGCACAGCAGTCATCACCACAATACTAAACAAACATCTTTCAACTGCATAGATTTAACTGGCAGTCTTTAGGCATGCTTAGAGAGCCCTGGGATTACATACTGTGTGCATGAAATCCTCACACAGAAACATCTAGTGAGTTATGCCCAAGGCTCACGCGTCACTTAAAAGAATTCAATTTTGCAATATTTTTTGCTATGGAAAATTAAGTTAAAAGCTTCAGAAACAGAGATTAATTGGGAATTGATGTGAACAGCAGACAAAAATATGCAAGACATATATATACATGGCTGTTTGAAAAAGATCTCTGTCCTTCCACAATACTCAAAACTGTGTGAAGGTCTTTCTAAAGAATAATAGGAGTACAGCTCTCATCCTTATTTCACTGTAATGGAACCAATGGGGAAAACGATGGTTAGATATTACAGTGATGAGCCTGTGACCAAACAGTAGTAAAGCTGACTCACCCACCTGTTCAAAGTAGTCTGCAGATGAAAAGATCAAGTCCTCTGCACACACAAAAAAAACCTAACCTTGGAATGAAACTCTCTTTAGGTTACATTTTCAAAATCATGTAATTTCACAGTGAAATCTTTTGTTCCTTCTACTTGCACAATTTCTGAACTACATGAAGTGGTGATGTAACAGCTCTTAGAAGCCCCATTCCATACTGTTTTGTTTTTTAAATTTCAGCTCGCTCTATATATAGAAATCATCCCAACAAGACAGGGTTTAAGTGGGATCTAGAGTCTTATGAAGGTCTAGGTGTGTTGTTTCCCTGCCCAGGGGCTACCTCCACATTCAGTGTGCATTTGCTGTCGTTCCTCTCCTTTTACATCACACCAACAGGTAAATCTGAAGTAGCAATAAGATTATAGGAAAGTCATGAACTGACCTGCAACAGGCGGGCTCACTAGATATGGTATGGCGTGCAGAAAATACACAACACCCAGTGCTGATGATAAGGAAGAAGTTCCCACTACATCTGCTGTCACGACAGGGATCAGCGTTACATAGGCTCCATCAAAGTAGCCAAAGGTAAATGAGAATGGCACAAGCAAGGGGAATTTTTGGAGAACTGGCAGGAAAAGACAACAGAGGCCATCCATTCCCACAGCAAAGAGGTAGCAAAAGTGCCGATGCTTCTTCAGACACCTGCAAATTTCAAAATGGAAAAGAAAAAGATTTATCACTGGACACAGCATCTCAGTTTCTATGCCCTGGCATGCAGCACTTCAGTCTCTCTCTCTCTCTCTCTTTTTTACATAGCTCAAATTTAAGTCCATTTTCTTACACAGCCTTCAAGATGAAAA
>NW_008823922.1:754141-762441 GCF_000699105.1 Pygoscelis adeliae | reverse complement strand
CTACAGCTGCAGAAACATCTGGTAAGCAGCAGCCCATGCTGCCTGCCATGTTCTTCGGGCTGTCCCTAGTGAGGGGAGCCACTCCGCTGTCAGGATTTTGCAGCCCAGTGAAGTTTCAGTGTTCAAAGCAGTATTCCATCAGGCTTTACATCCCAGTTCAGCAAGGTGCTCCCAATATTATGCAAAAAATATTACAGCATACTTCTCTTAGCTGTCATCCTTCGCATCAGCCCTTGAACACTGGAGTTAGCGTGAGCTAAGTGAGATGGCAATTCCCTTTCTCCCTGCCCCACAAAACCAATGATCAATTTTTTCCACAAACTGAATACGCTCAAAGAGCGTGTCCTTTAGATTCAAAATCCTTCTTAATTTAGCCAGTCTCTACTGATGTTACAGATGCTGCACACAGATGTTTGGAGTGAGCTGAGTTAGCAAAGCATGGTGAGTTCTCACATACTGGAAAATGTATAACAAAATTTTAGGTCAGTTCATCTGAGTATATGCCTGACAGTGTTGGGCCAGACCCTTGACCCTTTTCCATGACTTCTGTGCCTCCCCAGCAGCACAAAAGAGATGGAAAGGCAGAGGAAGTAGAGCGAGACCCTCTAGGAACCAGGTACAGAAGATCACGCTCAACATACCTCATGCAGGGGGTTACATTTCCACTGTCAAATGCAAGAGCTTTGCACGAACACATAATTTCTTCAGGAAAAAAAAGAAATTAAACCAGCAGAATTGAACAAACTTGAAAGAGATAAAAACATTAAATAGTAAGCATTTCTGAAAGTTAGACTGTGTTGGGGTTTTTTTTTGTTTATTTTTTTGTTTTTGATTTTTGTTGGTTTTTTTTTAAAGTCACACATCCTACAGAAAAAGTCCATAATGTTAACTTTTATATATATTACACCTCACTTGCATCCAGCCTCCCACCAGCTAAAGCTTATACTTGCTTAGCCATAAGCCATTACCTTCTGTCTGTTAGCCATCCAAAGGTGATATTACCAATGATGTCTATGACACCAAGTATGGACATGAGGAAGGCAGCCTGGTGATGACTCACCCCAACGCTCAAAGCATAAGGCACTAGGTAGACAAAAAGAGGGCTACAGCCATATGCCATAAATAAAACCGACACTGCCAGCACCATGAAGCCTGGCATCAGTAAAAAGTCATATTCCTTCCATGAACAGTAGCATAAACATTCATGAGACCACACTTTGATTAAAGGTGAACAGATGGACATTCGCTTTAAGTCTCGTTTCTGTGCTTCGGGAACATAATCCTGTTCAAGAAACTCAGGAGCAGTTTTACGGTCCTCTTTAAGAGCAATAGGCCGCATCAAGGCACCACAGACACAGAGGTTTAAAACAAAACCTCCCAGGATGAGTAAAGCTCCACGCCAGGAAAACTGCTCGATTAAGAGCTGGACCACGGGGGCCAGGATGAAGGTACCGATTCCACTTCCTGACATGGCTATTCCATACGCCAGCGCTTTCTTTTTGTTGAAATATTTGCCCACCATCGCGATGGCTGGAGAATAACAGAGTGCAAACCCAAGTCCTAGAAAAGAAGCACAGTGCAGATGGCTTAATACAGAGCATGACATATGGAACACACTAAATTAAACCACATAACCTACTTTCATTAGTACAAATAGGAAGCTTTTTCTGATTCTGTATCACACAGCTCAGTCACAGTGTGAAGAGAAACCAGGATGACTCCTTTCTTCCACTGTCAGGGTCACTGACTTGACAAACCTAATGGATCATCATTAATCCACGATAACAAGGCTCAGAAAGAAGTGATGGGGTTCACTTAATAACAAGAACAAGGACAATCAATAAACATCCGAGAACTGGCGTGTCAGCCTCTCCTGGATGCAAGATGAGGTCTTGCCCCAGGGTCTGCGCAAATGCTGGCACTGGGCACGCTGTCCTGATGAGGCACCACTTTGTGTTTCGGTCTGTTGCAATCCTGAACATTAATTTTCAGGTCTCTGAAACACAGTACAAAGAGTCCGTCTCTGTTACTAATATTCTACAATAAACCTTTTTCAGTTAGCTAAACAAACTCCACACAGCAGCTGCTTGGAGTCCTGACCGTTTTAAAACCCTGCCTACAAGGTAAAGAGGGGGGAAAAGCCTCACAAGACAGAGCCATGTCCAATTTAGTAAACAAGTAAGATCCATCTCTTGGACTGGGAAGAAGATTGTGATCTCTGCTGCAGAACCAGAGAGTAGATTTTAATCATCAAATGCTTGCCCTAACACTAAAACATATAGTTCTGAATCAGCCGCAGAAATGAGTTCCTGACTAGGGTTTTGGAGCATGTCCTACGCTGAGGGTAAAACGGTCCCCACTGCCTTTGGCAGAACTTGCCAATAGAGGAGATAATCACCTGGCGCCGTAAGCAGCTTGCCACGTCCTCCTCAAAGGCCACACTGTGCCAGGCGGGCACTAAGCCTGCCAGGACAGGATAAGTGGATTAGAGGGACTCTGGGCGGTGGGAGCCCGCTCTGGCACCCCTCAGGAGGTGAAGGGAGGAGCAAGGCGGAGAGCTGGGGTTGGACCTGTGTGGGCAGCAGAGCCAGAGGAGCAGCCCTGAGCTAGACATCATCACTCGAGAGCTGTGAAAATCATACTCTATTTGGCATACACACCGTTTATTTTTTAGTGAGTTGCCAGGGGGAAAGAGGTCCCAAAAAAAGCGAATAAATGTCCTGTGAAAAGCGGAAATGCAAAGTTTGAGGCTGAAAACATTTTCATACCTCTTATAAGGAACGCTGCTACTTATTGCCACTCCCCCATCTCACAGAATCATAGAATCACTAAGGTTGGAAGAGACCTCTAAGATCATTGAGTCCAACCATCAACCCAACACCACCATGCCTACTAAACCATGTCCCTAAGCGCCTCATCTACACGTCTTTTAAATACCTCCAGGGATGGTGACTCCACCACTTCCCTGGGCAGCCTCTTCCAATGTTTAACCACTCTTTCAGTAAAGACATTTTTCCTCATGTCCAATCTAAACCTCCCCTGGTGCAACTTGAGGCCATTTACTCTCGTCCTTTCGCCAGTTACTTGGGAGAAGAGACCGACACCCACCTCGCTACAACCTCCTTTCAGGTAGTTGTAGAGAGCAATGAGGTCTCCCCTCAGCCTCCTCTTCTCCAGGCTAAACAACCCCAGTTCCCTCAGCCGCTCCTCATCAGACTTGTTCTCCAGACCCCTCACCAGCTTCGTTGCCCTTCTCTGGACACGCTCCAGCACCTCGACGTCCTTCTTGTAGTGAGGGGCCCAAAACTGAACACAGTATTCGAGCTGGTGTGGCGTCACCAGTGCCGAGTACAGGGGCACGATCACTTCCCTACTCCTGCTGGCCACACTATTTCTGATACAGGCCAGGATGCCATTGGCCTTCTTGGCCGCCTGGGCACACTGCCGGCTCATCTCACCTCTGCTTCACTCCTCACAGTTTCAAGTCCTGCAGCTTTTATGGATTTAGACCTTCACCAGTTATGCTCTCACCTCCTCTCTGGGTTGGGGCACCACCTCTAGCCTTTACCAACAGTTCACTTCTCCATTAATCAGTCCCCACAGACTAGAAGTTCACTGCTTGTAGAACTGGCTCTCTGCAACTCCATGTACAAAGTGCAACTGCTTTCCCACCTCGGTATTCATATAAGGAAGCCTCAGTGGCATTAGCATGGTATGTGGCACAGTCCCTCAAGTTACAAGGAGCCTTTTTATTTGGTATGAACACATTTGTCAAAGATTAACATTGTAATACAGGAGTTTCATGCACTACAAGAAGGATTTTTTTTTTTTTTTAAACAAATAAGCTGTTGGCAGCATGCGAACTGCAGTAATTCCAGCAACTTGTTACTAAAACAGCAGGGGACCAAGTACAAGGGCTTATATCACCGTGGCTACCAGGTCAGCATTAATGAGGAAGGAATGTCAGTGTGACCATGGGCACCTCTCAAGTTCCTCTGTGCACAGCAAACACAGAGAGATAGGAGAGAGCAAAGATATTTGTTACCACCATATCTGAACGCAAATGGAGGACCTGCTACAGCAATACTACCAACCAGCAGTTTGCTTTTCCAATGGAATGTAATGCAGACAAAAATAAGGTGCACAGCTAAGGTACCAGGTATTCACCCAGTGCTGCTCCTCTACCCATTTACTCTTTTGTTTTGATTTAAACTTTTTTTTAATATGCAAATATTTTGGGGCAGTCTAGAACTCCTACCATAACAAACTCCTCCCAAATCACAGGCAAAAAAGGGAACATTTTTGTGTATCACCTGCAACAGGAGTCCTTCCTGACCTCCCATAATTTCAGAACTTCATCCGTAGTCCTCTCTCTAACAGGAGTTAAAGAGTTGCTTTTGCAGCGTGCTGCGTTTGGGCTGCGTATGAGACTCACCGAGTGCTGAAGCCCTCACAGAGGCAGCCCAAGTCTCTCTTTTACAATGAAGGGAACAGGTCTGAGTATCTCTATTGACCAGTGCGGTGGCAATATGACATGGAGAAGAGATCACCCCTCTTGAAAGGAAGGGACCATAATTTTTAATATTCCCATGTTATTTTCCTGGCAGGAACAAAGGGGGTGAATGCCTCCTACCTGTAAGGACTCCTAATGATAAGTAGAGATGTTCCAGGCTGGTGGCGAATGAACTCAAAATTAGTCCAGTAGATGCAAGCAGGCCTCCTAGCATGATACCAACTTGGCAGGATACATGATTACTGATTAAACTCCCAAGCGGAGCTTCAAAGAAACAAATAAAGCTGGTGGTTAATGGCAGGTCCTCACACACTGTTGCAACTGTCATCAAGGAAAAGGAAGCAGTAGGCAAGCAGGAGAAAATGGTGATCACAGCTACGCAGAGTGGTCTTCCAACATCCCCCCCATCACAATGGTGTGAGCACCAAAAAACTGCTAAAAATCATCTTCCTGAAAATCAGGATAAAACTGAAATTTACACTAGCTTTCTCAGCAGCCATTTTAGTAGATCAAAGTCATTACAGGACACTTGTAGTGTACTCCGTAGTTTTTGGGGTCAAGAGAGGCCACAGTGACAGCCCACACTGTTCATTACTCCATGCTTACAACACTGAGACCTTCCCCCACCTGGAATTTGCACTTCAGCCTTCAGTAACTTCAGGCGTCCTTCCTCACTCCTCCCTGGCCTTGTGGGCTCTGCGCCAGACCCAAACAAGAGAGGTCTCACATCTTTTGGACCATCTCCAGGGCTGCTACCTCACTCCTGCACTTCTCCAATGTTGATGGCTCCCAGATCACCCTGCCTCTACCATGGAGTGTCATCACCAGCGCTCTCACTCTCCGCTACCTGCAATGCCAGGGCAAGGTTATCCTTATTTCTCTTTTTTCCCCCCAAGATATAACCCGGCTGACACAGGAGAGTTGCTATGTCTCATTCCAGCTGTGTCCCTGTGCCTTCATAGCAATTCTCAAGGATTAACCCTCTTCCACAGGATTAGGGCATGGATTTTCACCTAGCTGTACAGTTTTAAAGTAAACTGATGAGAAATTTGGTACAACTGCTGCATTGATGCGTGTAATTTTTAGTAACACTGAATTTTCTTTTAAGGGAAAAGACTATTTGTAAACATACAAGTTTGCTAAAAGGAGGATGACTGTGACTCGATCTGAAGGGGAGATGTACATCCTGTGCTAAGTCTCAAATATGATTCCAATCAAAAGGCAAAAGAAACAAGTGCTCAGTTAGTAGCTCTCCAACACGACTTGTCCCACTAGACCTCGACAAAAGTACATCTCTGAAAACTTAGATCATTTGACAAAACAAAGTTCTGCTTCTTTTCTATAGTATGAAGACACTCCCTTCCCGCGCAACTATGCTGGGGGAAGCAGCTTGGATATACCATACACCAGAGAGCCCACAGTATCTACCTTTCCCAGCTGACTCCACCAACTTGTGAACACGCTAAAACCAGATGGAGCTGAAGAAAACACAGCCACATTAGTCTTAAAAGGATAATACACACCACAGAGCATCGTAGCACAGTCGACAATGGAGTGGATCCAAGCTGTTCTGGCATAATCCTGCCCAAAGTATGCCTGGAACTCCACAAAAAAAATGGAGATGCACCTAGGAAAGAAAACATGAACACCAGTCTGTTGAACATGGGATATTTGCCTCACAGAAAACACCGGTCTCGCTCTTCAGGTATAAAGAGTACCCACTTGAAGGTCCTCTCCAGCTCCCAGGAAAATCAAATCAGTGGTTTGCCTAAATCCCAATGAGATGGAGAAATTTTTAAATAGTTTCTAAAGGATATTGGAAACAAAGGGCTACCTTAATGCATAAGGGACAAGACATGAAATGATGTGTGCAATCTGACTAATTCCAACAGTAGTCTGTGTAAGGCACCTAGGCTAGGGTGGTTCAACCAGAGAAGAACCCTTGCTTTGAATGGCAAGAACTGAATCACAACTTGGTGTCCAACTATTATGCCAAGAGTGGGATTAGACAATTAGGCTGATGTAGAACCTAATTCAGACAGATAACTACTCCAGAGAGATTACGAACATTATAATACCACATTTCTCACTGTGGTATCTGCTGCTAGATTTTTATAACTCATTTTTAACTGAAATGAAATTGAAGTTGTAATTATCACCAGCAATTTATAGCCCACATAATTATGTTGCTTCCCTCGTACACAAAGCCCCAGCTCCCCAGTTCTTCACTGACCTGGTTGCTCGCTAATGGTGGCATTCACATCTGCACAGACTGGCGGGGCAGGGCCAGCATAGTACCTATAGAGCCAACACCACCTATAACTATGTGTTCATGGATGCACAAATGCAAAGCAAATGAAAAGCAACTCCTCATGAACGGGGAATCAAAACACAGCAGGAGCCCATGGACCTTACAATAGTTTATTAAAATGCTTCCAGAAGAGGTTACTTTGCTCTGCTTAACGAGTGTTACTGTTCTACCTGTCTCTGCAGGGGAACAGATTAAAAGGCTGCACAGTTTCATTCCGGTTTCTGGATCAGCTAGAGATCCCTTTTCCCCCTCTCTTTTTTCCTCCTGCAAATCAATGAACAACCACTTTCTTCAGCTTTTTTTCTTGCACATACTTCATTCTTGTATATACTCTAAATGTGTGCCAGCCATTAGATGATTTCTTGGACTTAACACATTTCACACGTGAAAAAGGAATTAGATCCACTAGAAAATCTCTAGTGTTATTACAGAATTGCATACATAAACTAACACTGTATCAACGTTTCCATGCCCTTTTATGCTGTTGACTCCAAGACTCTAGACTTTAGATCCCTAATCCCAGTAGCTTTATTTTAAGAGAAATGTAAAATTTAGGTAGGAAACACTGTATTTACATTATACTGACTGTCCGACAAGACACTGTCTCAGAGTTCCTCACTTACCCGGATGCCTATCTCTCTGCTTAATATAGCTTAAATGTCTGTGTTCACACTCACCAGGCTCCTGTGTCTCCAGTCGACATCAAAGTCACCCAACAGCAGCTGTGGAAGCCATCTCACCCCAGATGTATACATTATGTTTATGCAAGGCAGCAGTCTATTCCTGTTCTTTCTATTTTTGAGAAAATATGTTCTGCATATTTCGGATACCAGAAGGGTATAGAGTGGGGCCTCCTCTATAGGGCACGGACCTTCTCAGGCAGGATGGTACCTGAAATGCTTGCAGTAGGAGGAGAAGGGGGTATTTACAGGTTTCTCAGACTCAGGAGCCAAGCAAATCCACTGGGACTAGCAAAAATGAGCACGGCTGTGGGGTCAGAGGGACACAGCGTACCCCAAGAGACCCTACACTCCTCCCCCCCCAAACCACCACAGCCTGAAATAACACTGCCTGCTCAAGGCTTTGATACTGCAAAAAAATCAAGGAGAGGGTGTTGAGAAAGAGAGAGCAGCTGTCAGAGGAGGCGAGACTAAAACCAGAGGGCTCATAATCCCTCTGCCGTCCCCACAGCCTTCGGGATTTCAGGAAGCCTTTAAAAACGTAGCAGGAGAGAGGTGTGTAGCTAGCCAGAATAACCTCTGCAGCTGTGGGACATCAGGGGAGATCCCCAATCCTCTTCCTAAGGGAAAAAAAAAAGGGGGGGGTAATGCCACAGACAGGTCAGAAAGACAAGAAGCAGCCCCTTTACCTCGTCACGGCCCTGGTACAGATAGTGACAAGGAAGCAGCCGGCAACGATCATCCACCCCCAGCCTCCATCGGGAGGGCCGGCGTGCCGGGCCCGCCGCGGCGAGGC
>NW_008823922.1:742235-754092 GCF_000699105.1 Pygoscelis adeliae | reverse complement strand
CGGCTGGCTCGCCGAGCGCAGGCCGGGGCTGCCTGGCACATGGGTTACTGGCCATCTGAAGGGAGAGAAAAAACAGGCAGAGAAGGAATCAGGGTACATCGCACGTGCTGTAGCCTGCACGGCTGGGCTAGGACGTACTGCTTCGGCTTTATTGCATAAAAGCGAGGGGTTTCTTTCAAACGCAGTTTCTGAAAATCTGTTGGAAGCAAGAGTGCCATCAGAATTTGGCCCCGTGTCTGGTATCACTTATTTCAGGGTAATTTGCCCAGCAGTTACATCCTAGCACACGATACCCTTTTCCCCACAAATGTCACAGCACATACATGTAAGTCACATACTTTACTAGTGCCAGTCACTGCCGCTCATTTACCTTCAGTGGGCTCCCCCCGCTCACACCAGTCCCTGGCCTGAATTGTATTTTCAATTGCAGTCTCCACTCAAAGTAGCTATTCTTCCTCGTACACAATTTAGTGCAAAATTTTTGTTCGAGGGAATACAGTTTTCACCTTTGTACGAAAAGGGAATATTCACTGCAAAATCAGAGTAGATCTGATGATGAAATGAGCTCCTGTTCTCACAAGCCAAACCCTAGATGAAGGCTGTAATCAGGCAGGACACAGCGACTTCATTTTCTGAGCATGGACAATTCACTGAAGGTTAGAGCTAGCCTGTCCCCCTCTTCCATCCACTCAAATCAAAGTAGTGTCTGCATCCAGGCCATAACATGGGCTCTAAATGCACACTGGGTGCTGCAGGACACTGCAGGAGACCAAATGACACCCACTGGACCCTAGATGGGTAACTGAGTCATGTGTGTTGGAGTCGCTTCGCTAATGCTGCGGGCGTGACCAGCAGCACAGGACCAACAGCCCTTAGTCCTTTCTGCGTCAGTGACCGCATGGCAGGGCTAGACCGAGGGACCCGAGACACCCCGTTTCGCTCAGTGCAGGAACACGCCGTGCTGGCTCTCAGTGCTGGGTTTCAGACCATGGTTTTGCCATCACCAGCAGGCATCACCTGGATGAATCAAGAGATTTATAAGACATAAGCAAACTATCTGGGATGTCTTTCAGTTTTGCTTGGAGAGAAACTTCAAATAGCTTCTACATCACCTAATATGACAGATGCCGAATATGCAACATTCCCACTGACACGAACCACAGGCTTCCCAGGAAGTGGTACCTGTTACAGCACGTAAGAGGGCTGCAGAGCTACTCAAAAGGGCAACTCAAGAAAGCAGCTACATAGCTAATAATGCGCCTTCTCAGTCCTTGAAGCTGCTCAGCCAGGTGATGCCCAAGGCTTGGCTCTGCAAAGCCCAGAGCTCCCTGACCCAAAACAGTAAGGCACCCCAGAGCCAACCCCAAATATCACCACAGGCGAACCTTTGAGAAGTATTCATCAGCTGTCTCCCCTGAGATATCAGAAGGTGCATCTCAAAACCATTACAAAATTATTTCAAGAAAACATATACACATTATCAAACTTAAAGGTGAACAAAGTAGGAGAAAACAGGAATGACAAAACAAACAAAACCCACAACACATTGAAAGCTTAGCTGAATTCCTACTAGGCTGTAAATAACACCCTGTAACAACACTGTACAAGAGAATCAGTGGACTCTTTTTAAAAAGGTTTGGTAGTCTTCTGATTTAAAAAGGATAAGAAGCATTATCCTAAGCTACCTGCTTGGCTTTCAAAGCCCAAGAATTGCAGTTGATCACACAGGGCACGATCAAGCCCTATATACTAACACAACTCAGCCCATAAATGTTAAAAACAGAAAAACCAAGTGCAATTTTCAAAGTCAGGGGTTAAGTCCAAAAGCCAGTGGCTGTGCTGTTGTATGAGGCATCTGAACTGCCACAGGAAGCGAACAGCGAAGAGAACCATTCGTAACCTCACAACAAAATGTGTGCTTGTCAACGCTTTTGAGCAGTGATTTAAGGTAACCATGTTTGAAACAATATCCTTGAAAAATATCAGTGAATAAAAATATCCACAAAAGATGCCAAAACTATATTATACCGCCATCCAGTTACACAAGCTAAAAAAGCTACCATTAAATATCTGTCCCAGGTCTTTGTATATTCCTCAACCACCATTTATTTTTGCCTCTGTGCTAGTCAGCCTGTTAGCTATCATGCATTTTACTTTAGGCCAAAAATGCTGTATACTATTTGGAAATAAAAATTATATTTAGTATACAATTTATATATAATTATATTTAGTATACAATTATATATAAATAGTATACAATTTTGCTGTATACTAATAGTATACAGCAAAAATGCTGTATACTATTTGGAAATAAAAATTACTGTCCTATTTTCTCTCTTCGATAATAGGCTTTGCTAATATTTATTTATAAGTAAATATTTGTATAAAGCTTTCTAATGATTCAGAGCGCAAAGTAATGCCCACAATAAGCACTAGAACATGTACTAATGCTGTCTTTATTATTCTCTTCTCCTCTGTTGTCACAAACATCTGTTTCATTGTAAGTTAAATCATATTATAAAGTCTTTGCAAGGTCTGTGTTATATGGAGTCTAGCACAATAGGGGTCTTCATTGCAGCATGAAGTACTATTACAATACAACCCGCACTAATGAACTAGAAGAGAGCTCAGGTATGCTAAAAAGAAAATCTCTAATGACTTGCTTTGCTTGTCACTTCCGTGGCTCTTCGGAGAGATACACAGTGCTCTGCTCTGCCTGATCACGTAAATGCTTCACTCTTTGTATAAAGAATAGGCCACACCTCAAATGGGACATCTGACATAGCTACGGTTTGGATTATATATCAATGGTCATACAGGCTCACAAAGATCAAACACAAATTCACGGCTGGGGTTACAAGAGCTTTTGTAAGCAGCCAAAGCTGGTATCTCATGCACAGAGGCTCCTAAGTGAGTTTAAAGGGTCCCAGCTGGATGCAGTCTTTACAAGTTCATTCCTACAGCTGATTAGAAAATGCACACAAAGCAAATGAGATCCAAATGAGTTTACGATTTCAAACCTTATCTTCGAGGTATTCAATTGCTAGGACTCATGTACATAAAAGATCAGTGAAAGCTCTGGAATGGACACCAGCACAGTTTGCCTTTTCTGACACAGCTTTCTAATACACAGCAAAAAATGCCAATGCAGCTGACAGAGCTTTCTGAGCAGCCTCTGCAGGTGCCCAAATGACCCCAAGGACATCACTGGCCTCTTCACAAGCCTTGTGATGTTTTGCTTGAATTGTGAAGTTCAGTTTTTGACCTCACCTATTTGCTTCAGGACAAACATACAGCAGTACCAGTGTGTACCCGCACCCTCCTTCCCTCCCCACTACGTTATGAAACGAACTCTCTGACACAAACACAGAGAAATTGAGGCAAAAAGGTACAACAAATTAGCTAATGCAGTAAAACAAGAAAGCACATGTGTAGGCAAGTATAGCATTATTCACAAAATCTATGAGGGAGGCTGAAAATGCCTGCAGCCAAAAGTTAGTTAAAGGATGTGGGGCACATGATACAGAAGACACATCCATGGACTTGCCACTTGACACACACGTTCTGTATTTGCCTTCCAGCATGCACCACTTATTTGTGAGCAGACCATACATCTCACGTGTTGAACCCATCCAGACGACAGATAATTTTGCAGGGTTTATGTTACATTTTGAGTAAGCTGACATGAACTAATGACCAGTTCTTTCTTTTTAACTAATAGGGTCAATTATACATCCCTTTCTGTATAGTTCCAAGCAACAACTGTATTATTAAATATGTGCAAATATTGGATCAACAAGTTATCTGATGGCTAAGGCAGTGGTTACACGATTCTTCATGATCTGGTCATTCACTGATCCAGCATCAAGCAGTACAATTTGATGCCAACCACCACCACATTCCCATCTACTTCAATGGAAAACAAAATCCAACACTTTGGGTGTCTGCGTCTAACCTAGCCACAAAAAAAAGCTGATATCCAACCTAGTATGAAGCCAGAATGGCACAAGGAGATCATACCCCGATTTGGCAGTAAAGTCTCCCGTTACATCATCCTGCCAAATTCACGTAAACAAGCAGTTTGTAGTGTAGCAGAAAGTACCAGTGCTTTGTACCATGTGGCCACCACACTTTGCATCTAACACTAAGGGCCTCAAAGGTGGATTTATTGTATTATGCAAGTTTAATGTGTTCAAATGCCTGGATGATTGAATAGCCCATAAGAATCCATGACAGCCACCTGAATTAACAGGGCACTGATAAAGTTCAGATTATTTTGCTCAAGGGTTTCCTGGCAATCACAAGTAATACCGTTTGGTGGAGTTTGCATAAGCACATGATACATCACAGAGAGATGCTGAGCAATTCAGATGTACCTCTGCAGCACTTCTGCAGAGTCTTGGCAAGGCAGGGCTTCTTATTTTGGATCTGAGCAGTATCTTTCACTGCCCCTTCTGGAGGGATGAAGATTTCATTTCAAGTTCTGATTATTAAGGGCGGAGGAGGAAGTTCCAGGAATACCAGAAGGGATAACAGTAACCCTTCAATACGCAGAAATATACACAAAATCTTTCAGAGGAGTCAATCTCCACATACAGAGCCTTAACTAATTTAATGCACATACAGCGATAGCTGGGTGCCAGGACCTCAACCTAGATCTCTGGCCCAACTTCCCAGGCAAGCTTGAGATCAGGTCTGAGACCCTAGTTAGCATTTTAGCTGTATGTTAACATACTTGGGAAGAATTTGATGACCTATCAGGATAAGCAAACATAGATTAGGTATTTGGTTACATGGTCACTTGCTGGTATTTTCACAGAATGCTGCCTGCCAACATACACATGAACGGCAAACATTTAATGAGGTTACAAGCAACCAAAACCAACCATATTATTAAGAAATGCCCGGTGAACATAGAAATAGGCCACCCAACCTCCCCATAGCAGGATCAGTGCAAACCTCACCTCCTTGACTTCACGCTCACTTCAGGGAGTACTATACCTGTCATAGCGACTGAACGAAGAGGTAAATCAAATAACTACCTTTCTTGTTGCTGCATGTCTAATAAACACTTATTATGGCATCCTGGCAATTTTATTCTGAGGTTAGAAAACTTCATTTGCTTACACCCTGGTGCTGTTTTCTAATTATCCATATTGTGAGTAATACAGATTGTGGACTCTGCAAATGAAGTTGAACAGGCAGAAAGCACATACTTTGTCTGAGCAACCATGTCCTCCCCTTCCGAGCCCTACCTTGTTTTGCTCTCATGTTGCATCTTTTTCTTAACCTTTCTGGTGCAGGATAAGACTCTTACTGCATATCTGCTCCACCTTTAGCACTGTAAGGCCTGATCCCCACTGGCAGCACTCGTTGCTATTAAAGCACAACTCAGACATGCATAAAAGTTCCTGCCGCTTGAGACGGCTAAAGGAAAGCAGGGTTAAAAGAAAAGCTCATGAAAAAGCTCTGCACTTTGCAACCTTTGCTAGATAATTTTCACTCAAGCATTAAGTAAATGTGCTTTGCCGTGAGTTCAGAGAAGATGTAAGTGGGGTGAAGGTGGCAACAAATTCTGCTGATCCCTAAGAAAGCCTCAGTTACCCAGCGTGCCCTGACAGTTCACTAAACAGTGACTCTGTTCCCCAAGTTAATACATTAGGTCTAATTTGGCAGGATAAATAAGCTATCAGTTACTTCAGCAGCTGTTTTCGAGAACCCTGGAAAGAAAACAACTGCTCCTGAGAGCATCTCCCTTACTCGGTCTGCTCAGCCAGCAGAAAGGAGTGGGTGAGGTTACTAAAAAGGCACTACTATAACCTTGCACCTCATCACGAGGTCCCTTTTGCCAGGGAAAGGAGCACAGAAATCCACGGCAGCCTAGCAACTGGCCAGCACAGCGACGGGAGCCACTGACCTTTTAAAACACGGCACGCAGCCAGCAAAGCACTCGCTGCCCCCTCCGTCTGCCCCTCCTTCCACCGTAAAGATTTTCTTCTTTAAATAGATTGATGCCATAATGATATCACAACAGTGTGAAGTGAAGACATGAAGCATTTGCATGACAAAGGACAGAGGAATAGCAGGTACAGTCACACCATCCTGCCCAGGGAGCAGGGGGGTTGCTTTTTTCCTACCTTGTTCAGCTGCTCCATTTACAGCGTTGATGTACCTGGGCAGGTCCATCATGTCAAGAAATGCTACCTCACCTGCCAAACAGTTTGAATGCTTTCTGTAAATACTCTGTTTGTAGAAGGATATGGATTCAGCCAGAGGAACAGGCACAAGGTCAGGTTTGTATCACAGCTGCCCCACGGCGGGAGCACGCAGCCCCCGAACCATATTGGGGGTCTCAGCCCACTACTTTCTGCTGCTTCGCATTATCCTGCCTACACAAAATTAAAATGGCTGTGCATTAAGATGCCTTTGCAATTTCTTTCAGAACTGTATGGAAGGATTTTGTGCAGTTTATCCCAAAGGAGCTGGCACAAATATGTATATCAGCATAAATAAGCACAGGATCCAACACTTACTTTTACCTGTTTGATAACACAGAGATGCACATGAGAGAAGAACGAGAAGGAGACTTACCTAGAATTTTCTTTCTGGATCAGTGTAAGATACATAAAAGCACATAAACTGTACGTGCCATTTGTTACCTTCACAGCGATGATGAGCTGGGCAAGGCCTGAGAAACTTGTGACAGTCTGTGTCCAGAATGCCAGGACACACTCCCAGAACAGGTTCATTCGCACCAATGAATTTAAACCCTGTTTTTCTTGTGAACAACAACGTACACAGCTTTCAAAGTCACTTTGAGAACATTTGTGCAGATGAATCTTATGAAGAACAAGTATAAAGCAGCTTAAGCATAGCTGGAGAAAATTCATTAATGCTTGGAGTGAAAGGTAATGGAATTGCATATATTTGCTACATTTACCACCCTATGCACCTAACTCTAGGGCAGTCTTAATATTTTCCTATATTTACCCTATTCATGTAGCTCTAGGACAGGTCTACTGTCTTTCTTTTCTTCACCTTAAGATTGTACCAAGCATTACTTATTTGCAGTCATTTGCTACATTCATTCATGTTAGCAACTTGCTTTAATACTCTTGCTTTCTGTTAAGTCTCCTTTTCTGACTGCTGCATCTTTAACAAAAAAAAAAAACCCTAAATAAAAAAACAGAAGAAAGGAACTACGAATAAAAAAAGCACAGAATAAGTAGCAAAGGATAGAAGAAGGAGAGAGAGAGAGAAAGAAAAATGTTAGATAACAAAGAGAATCATTGTATGTGCTATGTGACAGTGGATCATAAGAAATGTATAAGATTAAATATTTAACGTGTTTTGAAAGAGTTAATTTTTTAGGTCTTGAAGGATCAAGGATGACCTTATCTGTAACAATCTGCAGTACAGAAATGAGCTTAAACCAAGTAGCAGGTTAAAGGGAAGACAGAAAACTGGCAGAATACTGATTACCAATTAATAGCCAGTTACCTTCTTGTTACAGGTTTCTCTAATTACAATGTCAGGGATCTCCCTTCCCCACTGACCAGTGTCCTCCCCAGAGGCTTGCTAGCCCCTTCACTCATTTCCTACATCTCATCAAATACAGGAGAGCACGTGCAAGTGGGACACAGTATTTGATATGAGCAGAGAAGACGCCGACAGCTGCAGAAGCTTCTATCAACTGGATTGTCAAGAAATGGCACTTTTTCAGCCTCCTTTTGCTCCCTCCCCCCAGCAATTGCATACCATGGTAGGCACTATAGTCAGCAGTCTGGCAGGCGGCTAAATTCCAAGTTGTTCTTAAATACACGGGAGGTAAAGGCTCTTTAATTCTGTACAGCTCTTGGGATTCAAAGGCTATTTCTAATCTAATATATTTTCTCCAATAAAAAGCTGTTCCATTCTGCACCCTGGGTTAGCTATTTAACTGGAAAAGTACAGCTTGTTTTGATTTCAGTAGAGGCTACTTATCAAGAGCTGTATGATTATGACTTTGACTTGTTTAAAATCAACCCAAGAGGTCCTTTCCAACTCTATGTTCCTAAATAAAAATAACTCCACTGAGCATCTTAAGGCTGCTGCTCTATATCCTCAGCTTTCTTCTCTGCTTAAAGATGTCTCTGTTCAGCCTCTACCTAAAACCAAAGTTTATGCTTTTCTGAGAAGATTGGCAGGTCGGTTGGTCCACTGAAATTTTCCTTCTGCAAGCCAGTATGCCTGAGGATTATGCGCATCTTATAAGCGGGACACACATTCAGCTTCTCAGATCTCCATAAATTCAGTACCTCTCCAGCACTGTTACAAATGGTTAACAACAAGAACCACTTACCTGAAAGTTCATTTAGGGAATTGTACCAGAACCAAAGTAAAAAACAAACAAACAAAAATTTAAAAACAAACAAACAACAAACAACCTGACTTAATTGCTGTCACAGCACTAACACAAGAAGCATATTAAGACAGATTGCAATAACTTTTTCCAGTTTTTTTATCTATAATATACCTGCATAAATCTGGATGGTTTACTCTGCAGATCTTTAACCTCTTTTATACTTTTAAGAAGGGGTTTCCCTATGATAAAAATAAGAGCAACACTAATAACCTATTTGTATTCTAGTAGTACTTTGGGACTTCTAAGCAGAGAGCAGATGTCACAGTGCTAGGCATCGTACAAATACCTAATAAAACTTGCCCGCCATCCAAAACGTATCAAGATAGAGAAGACAACTCTTACGAGAGCCCAGCGTATTCACTCCCATCGCTACGCTGAGCAGCGAATGTTCTTCATTCGTTTGCTTCAGTTCGTGCGTATGAGGGAGGGAGATGGCTGTTGAAGAGGACAGACTGAACAGAGCACAGATGCGGGAACAGGAGAAGCAATGTGGAAACCAAAGGGATGTTAAACAGCTGGTAGAGAAGGGAGGTGCCAGAGAGGGGCACAGGTGAGTGGGGTGGCACAAAAGAGGGGCAGGAGTTGAGAAAACTCCCTTCTACCCAAGAGCAAAAATACTCCAAGCAGAAACATGAAAAAGATGATAAAAAGTAAAGGTTGTAGAACGGCACAACATCCATTAGTCGCTCCCCCACCAAGAAGCGTGTCGCTGGGAAAGAAGAGCCATGCTGGCCTCCCACAACGATTGCTTTGCAACACTGGCTCCTTCATTTGTCAAATTTGCCAGAAATTGCTAAACCAAATGGCATGGCTAGAGCCCCAGCAGAAATAGTTACTGTCTGCTGAGTTGGTAGCACTCAGATGAAAAATGTAATGTGAACTTCCCTTTCCTCTGGAAACTATTGTATGGGGCTAACAAAAACAACAGCCTGACAGAAGGGGTCTACAGCAAAAGGTTAAACAAATTATAACTAAAACCTTTTGACCCTTGAACATAGTTTCTGGCTAGGTTAGTCCTTAAATAATGCAGGTTAACTACAGAGGGTAAAAAAAAAAAAAAAGATACAAAGGAATATTTTTGTAGGAAAACCCCTTTGCACAGAAAGCTTGACTTCAGCCTACTTAACCCCACCTGGAAATCTGCATTTTTGATCGACATTCTGAAAGGTTTTTAAACTAACAAGCACAGTGCTCACCATTTCACTTTTCACTGTGATGAAAATAACAGAGGGCTCAACTACTTTCCTTGGCTACACGGCTGTTACTGAAATCCGAGCTGAGCCCGTCACCGTGCACACCCTTAGCAAGGCTGTGGTCACGCATGTTCCATCAAACACGTATTTTCTCCCTGAAAGGAGAACGCTACTAATTGACTAACTGATAGCCAACAGCCACGCTGCTGGGGGCAGGGGCATGGTACCATCACTGACTCCTTTTTAACATCCTCTTTCCCCTTACTGCAAATAAGTGAGAATAGCCAAAAATCGTTACAAAAAAATCAGGAAACCTTTTGGGGAGGAAACGATCAGTCTCTGCTGTCCAATAACTGCAATTATACAACAAGACTTCAAGACAATGTTTTGGAATTTTTGGTGTTGCAGGGTTGCTGATGACATATCGGTATATATTGAGAGCATAAGATAATGTCAGAATTGTCTGATGCTTATTGTTTTTCTAGTATCTCTAAATTTTTAAATATTTCTACATTTTCCTAGTATTTCTAATATTTCTAGTAATTATTTTTAACACATGGTGGGTAGGCAACAGTTGTGGAAGGTTGGTTTGTTTACAGAGCTACCTATATGTTTATTGATTTATCATTACATTGCATTTATCTGTTACTTTTGAGATTTATGACGTATCATTAATGATGATGGGACATTTTGTCAATCAATTCTCATTTATGGTTAAACTTGAGTATGTGATAGTCCAATCATTTTCTGAATCATCAGGCGCTTAATAATATCCCGTTATATCCTTAAAGAAATGTTAACATACAACCATAGTTGTTTGGAAATGCTGAAAAGGTCTTTATTCAAAGTGGTCTTCAGCTGACACTTTTCCTACATCTGGTATATTAATTTTTCCATCTTCAGGAAAATCTTGCCCTGAGAAAGAATACCACTGCAAAGCTGCCACGGAACATGTGGGAATAGGACATTTTTTCTTAGACCGTGACACAGTCAGTCTTGTGGAAAACACTACTCCTCCCCTTCTTTTATGGATTCTGCACCCCAGATTCTACTTTGGTGATAAGGATACAAAAATCAACCTCTCTTAGGTTAGCTGGAGATGATCTGGCAAAGGAGATACCAAGCAAATGCTCTTCTGATCCCTCCAGAGAAAATTAGGATGTTAGCAGGCCCCCCAGAAGTGCTCAGGCACCAACAGTGCGGCCGTGCCTGGATAAAACCAAGGGGCTGACGACTACGGGCACACGTCTTCCTGCACACACCTGGAAGTGCCAAAGGCCACCCAAAAGCTGTGGTTGCTGCCAGCTTTTATGTCTCGTCTCCGATAAGAAATCCATGCAGATGGACACTGGTTCCAGCATGCATCCCCGGCGGGGCGTCACAGCCTGGGGAAGCGCTGGCAACCCTTCTGCGGTGTCCTGGGAGAGCTGCCACCCGGACGCTCCTCGGCAGAGGGGAAGCCAGGAAAGCAGGAGGCAGGACCATGGGAAACTGATACGCCCTCACCTAGAAATCTCAGTGATGTACTTACAGAAAACGTACTTGTACTTTGAGCTCTTCTGCAGTTGTCATCTTTTCAGCCCTTCCATTTATGGAAAAGCCTTATTCAAGTTATGCAAAACTAATTTGGTTTATAATGTCCTTGAGGTTCCTGGGCGGGTTTTAGTAAAATGAGGAACTGCACTTAAACAAAAGGCATCTTTTTCCTCTGTTCTTGAAGTGTTCAGAGCCTGAGTAGCATTGTCGGGTTTTTAACAATTCACACGGAAAAATACTTTTCACTGTTAATTTTCAAGATGTGAAAAGCACTTACAGAAGTGCTTTCTAAAGGGAAAGGAGATGACTATTTTAGAAAACAAATTCTGTACCTACAGAACAAGCTATCCAGAAAATTGCCTCTATTTATCTGGTGTTCTAAGGCTGCTGTTAGCGTCAATTCATCATCTTTTCCTTCAATATGCAAGATTTGTTTGCAAAAACTAATCAGGCGTGAAAAGGCAAGGCAGGTTATTTCCTTTCGTTCACGCAAGCTTATGTTCTGAAACAAAGCTATTAGGATACTTAATGCCATATGTGCTCTTCTAACGGACAATACGCACCATATGATAGCAAACTGTCACTGTGACCATTATTTTTCTTGGGAGGTTTTCAGCTGAAACCTTGAACTCTGCAAAATTAAGATAGCCCTACTATCATTTCAAAGCCACTATTATTTTTTCCCTTTAATAATGATATTATATAATTATTGTATATACAATGA
>NW_008823922.1:741523-742222 GCF_000699105.1 Pygoscelis adeliae | reverse complement strand
CAGGAATAGAAGAAAAATCTCTAAATACTGGAAAGACAACAGTTTAAGACAAAACCCAGGACGTCTGCTGTTTCCTGAAATGGGCTTCCAACAGCAGCTACTGATGACTGCTGCTTTACAGGGTTAGGTATTTCTGAGAAGTCATTGCACATATCACACTTGCTCTATTAAAAAAAGCATAATATATGATATACCTATAAAAATAATATAGCCACAGGTACATACCAATGAAGACATCTCTGTACAAGAAGGCTTATATGTGTGTCACTGCACACAAACTTCAGAAAATAACAACAGGGAAGCTACTAAGCTGGGAAGGAAACATCAAATACTAAAATGAAAGACAAGGAAACAGATGGAGGTCAAGAGGAAAAACTCAGCATGCCATAAAAAAAAAAATCTCTGATCAGGAAGAACGTATTTGAGAGCGTGCACATCATGAAAACATGCATCTACTCACAAGTAACAGTTTTGTCTTAGTGAAATCACACACTGAAAGTTAACAAACAACCGACAAGTCTTGGGCAGATCAGCACATTCTTCATGCTCAGTCTTCCATTCGGCCTCACCGAGACATCCATATTTCAACTACATCCTTGCTTAATAGCTTACCTTAGCTTTTTAGGGAATCTTTAAAGCTTTGAGAAAAGTGCCTCAAGTTCCCTCTGCTGAGTGAATACTGGTGCAGCTGCTTGATTA
>NW_008823922.1:737488-741478 GCF_000699105.1 Pygoscelis adeliae | reverse complement strand
TACTTCTGCTAATTAGTATTGCAGCCCAGAAATACAGCATCTCCATTTTATGTTAAAGAATATTTCACTCCATAGAGAATGTTTTGGTTTTAGTAAGTGAAACATGAAAAAAAAAAAATCTACCTGGCCTATTAAGTATGTTTTACCTTTGCTCTCCAGATTTCTGGCTATTTTAATTCTTTAAAAGTTAATTTCCATTTTCATTTTCTCTGGTGTTCCCATACAGCTCCTCAGCTTGTATCTTCTCAGCTCCATAGACACAGAGAACTGTCAGCAAGCAGAATATTACAGTAAGTGTTCAAACCTGCCTATGCTCACATTTAAGGAATGGAGATGTAATTGGGAAGAATGCTCGAAAAAATAGCTGACCTCAAGAAGCATGGGATTAGCTCAACTCATAAAAAGCACGAGACCAAGGACTCTGCAGCGAAGGACCCAAGGGTGCCTCTGGCAGGAAAACTAACCTGTAAGTAGGGAGGGCAGAAATTTTACAGAAGAGAAGTCTGAGTTACATTAGGAGTAATGAGACAGTATGTAGAAAAACAGGAAACAACTTTCCCCAGATTGTATCATGTTTGTCTTTTCTCTTCAACAGCTACACTGAAAAGGCAGATAGCTATAAAAGAAAGAGGAAAAGAGCCCATATGGAGCCGCAAGACAAGACGTTAGGGAGTCATCTTGTCAGATGTTAGACAGCAATGATAAGAGAGCTCATAAAAGGTGGAATTTTAAAGGACTTGAAAAGGCAAAAAAAAGAGAGGAAGAGACTGATGCTATCTAAGGAAAAAAAAAACCTAGAAATTTAGCTAAGAACTGGTCATAAAAGAATTGGTAAAAATGTTCCATCTCTTCTTCCTATTAAACCCAGTCCTAGCTACAGCAGCTGAGAGCAGCAGAGCATTTACAACCACAGAACCAGCCCAGCCTGCCAAATCTCCTGTAAAACACCTAACCATTCCTACCAGCAAACTCTCAAATGGAAACACTTCAGGAGCACACTATGCAGGCTCTGCTGCTTCATGTCATCCTACAGACCAACTGCAGGCCATTTATCACAGCGTCTTGAACCACTGCATCAGAAAGATTATAAAAACAAACACCTGGATAAGAAATTCAGGAAAAGATTGAAAGCCTATACTTATTTCTACAGCCTGGTACCATGCTCCCAAAGGAGTTACGGGAAAGTTAAAAAAAAAAAAAAAAGTAGTCCTGGCTCCTCTCTCTTAGTTTCCTTATTGATATTACTGGCCAAGGAGCCATCGTGAAGAAATGCATTTGCTAGCTGTTCAGATTGGACAGTCATCTGAGTATCATTTGGTCAAAGTCTCACCACATGTCAATTTGGGAACCAAAAAACAAGAGACTTAAAAGAAGGACTCAACAGTTATCCTCTTATCCTGTTATGCCAGCCAACCTTGTAATTGTCCCTTAACTAGATCCCATTATCAATAATCCTTTTAGTGGGATCAGTTTCACTTTAAACAGCTTATTACATGGATGCCAAAAGAAGCAAAAATAACTCAAGAATGATCAGAAACAAAAATTGTGTCTAAAACCAATGTTCATGTCTTGATACACAGAGCATGATATTCCTTAAAATCTTCTCTAGGTGAAATTAAGTTTTTTTCATGAAAGATAACAGGCCCTAATGATTTTTTTCAAGAACATCTTCCATTTACAATGGAAATTCACACCACCTAAGGAATAAACTATAACTATTATGATAGCATTATTTAAATTGCATCTTCTGAATTACCTGAAAGAGTAACCTGGAGTATCCCAAAACACAGTTGTTATGGGTGAACCAACAGTTCCCTGTAAGTTCATTGACACCATAACAAAAGGATAATCTTGATCTCATGTTAAAACTGATAAACAAAAATTAAGCTCAAATTAAATCAGTATCTATTTCTCAGCTAAGAGATCTCTCGCTGAGAGAAGTTTCCATTTCCAGTTAAGTAAGACCTGTGTATGTTGGTAACCTGAAAAATACCTGAAAGATGTTGCTAGTAATGTCTGCCTATGAACCTTCCTGAACAAAGCTCTGTTGCACGCTCCAAATCCTGCGTCATTAGATCATTTTTCTTCTTGAGCAGGCATTTCACATTAGGGCAGGTTGCATATGATAAATTTTCAACTACTACAAACTTCCAAATTCACCTGAAGAAAAAAAAAAATCCCAACCAACTTTTAATCAGTCCTCAAGTGCCAGCTGATTTCCTTTTCCTCCTTCACAGCCACCCTAAAACACACTCCACTTGTTTCACGCATTATCCTGCCTGTCACCACCCTCACATCCTCTGGGGTTTTTTCCATTTTTGCCTCACCCAGTTTTTATTTAGCACTTCAGTGCCAACTGCATAGTCCTTCCCTGTCAGGAGACATTGATACGTTGACAACATTATTTACATGCTTGCTATATTCTCTAGGAGCAATAAAACTAACTTTAATTTTCAAGGAGTTTGTCCAAGGAGTAGCTTCGCATACCAGGTTTTCACAACTGTCTCCCAAGATTTACTTTCTCATTTGAATAACAGAGTGAAGTTGCCTACTAAAGGAGTCCTCTGCAAAACACCTCTGCTGATAGGCCTGAGATGCCCATGCAAGAGCTCTTATTTGAAGTATTTTGTTATCCCATCCTTTCTTGCAAACAAGCAGAACTTGGAAACTCTGACAAGTGTCATTTTACCATCAGTCATGCGTGAGCTGTTTCTGTGTAGCGTGCACCATAAGCAAAAGGCAGAATTACATCATGGAGGTTGCAACTGCCCGCAGATCACTCTCCACTCCATCAACTTCATTAAGAATAAACTAGCTGTGGGGGATAATTCTATTTATTCTTTCCAACTTGCTACTCCATCAGGCTAAATTAAATGGACACTGGTAGAATGAGCTCTGACCACAAACGAGAAAGAGATGAAACACTGGCTTCATGACGAGCAGAGGATGGTGGATCAGGCAGGGGATGAGTCACAGCTCATCCTAAATTTCCCGTTCTCTTGCGCTGCCTTGCTCTACTGTCCTACATGCTCTGCATCTGGATCCCTAAGCAAACCAAAATGGTAACTGTTCAAAGCTTGGGATCTGTGCTGTGCACCACTGAGCTAAAGAACGAGCTATAGAAATAACAGTGTTTGTTTCCACAGGAGGCTGGCCCTGGCTGGGACGCACAGGGTTGTCTCTGCTACAAAGCTTTTTTGCCCTGCCAATTTGCATTGCAGCCACACGTCACTTGGCAAAAATGAAAATGAAATTTGACCAATTTAATTGTTCTCCAATTACATCCTGTTTTGACTGCTGAGATTTTCACATATTTAGGGTGGAAGCCAGGTCCTTCAACACATAATGACACAAATTGCGTATTTTTGCTGAGATTTTGAGGGCCCTTTGTGATCAGCTGTGATGCCGCATTCAGTACATTCTTCATCCAATGCCAATTTCTCTGCTGTCATCAAGCTGTATTTTATGGCAGCTGCATTTCCCAAATTAAATACTTGGGCCACTTTTAATACAAAATATCAGATGCACAGAGAAATAGTCTGAACTGTTTTAGATGAGGAAACCAAAAATATTAATTCTATACTTAATAATGAAAACAGCTTTTATACAAAAAGCCCCAGATGCTACTGGAGCACAGCACTAATATCGCTCAAGTGGAGAAATTACCTGGTCTTTGTTCTTAACTCAGCACCTTCAAGAGGGGAAGTGCTGCTCCTCTCAGCTGGCTCTTCTTGCTCAGCTGATTTCCATTTCAATATTCTTTCTGCCCACAGGAGGACTTTCATAGAATCATAGAATCATTAAGGTTGGAAGAGACCTCTAAGATCATCGAGTCCAAGTGTCAACCCAACACCACCATGCCCACTAAACCATGTCCCTAAGCACCTCATCTACACGTCTTAAATACCTCCAGGGATGGTGATGCAACCACTTCCCTGGGCAGCCTGGTCCAATGTTTAACCACTCTTTCAGTAAAGAAATTTTTCCTCA
>NW_008823922.1:737109-737422 GCF_000699105.1 Pygoscelis adeliae | reverse complement strand
GGGAGAAGAGACTGACACCCACCTCGCTACAACCTCCTTTTAGGTAGTTGTAGAGAGTGATGAGGTCCCCCCTCAGCCTCCTTTTCTCCAGGCTAAACAACCCCAGTTCCCTCAGCCGCTCCTCATAAGACTTGTTCTCCAGACCCCTCACCAGCCTCGTTGCCCTTCTCTGGACACGCTCCAGCACCTCGACGTCCTTCTTGTAGTGAGAAGCCCAACACTGAACACAGTATTTGAGGTGCGGCCTCACCAGGGCCGAGTACAGGGGCACGATCACTTCCCTACTCCTGCTGGCCACACTATTTCTGATACA
>NW_008823922.1:728440-736394 GCF_000699105.1 Pygoscelis adeliae | reverse complement strand
AGCTCCTCCGCCAGCTCTCTCAGCACTCTCGGGTGGATCCCATCCGGCCCCATAGACTTGTGAGTATCCAGATGACGTAGCAGGTCGTTGACCGCTTCCTCTTGGATTATGGGGGGTTCATCCTGCTCGCCATCCCTGTTTTCCAGCTCAGGGCGCCGAGTACCCTGAGGATAACTAGTCTGACTGCTAAAGACTGAGGCAAAGAAGGCATTAAGTACCTCAGCCTTTTCCTCATCCTCGGTGACAATGTTCCCCCCCCGCATCCAAGAATGGATGGAGATTCTCCTTGGCTCTCTTCTTGTCATTAATGTATTTGTAAAAACTTTTTTTGTTGTCTTTAACGACAGCGGCCAGGTTGCGTTCTAGCTGGGCTTTTGCCTTTCTCATTTCCTCTCTGCACGACCTAACGAGATCCCTGTACTCTTCTTGAGTCGCCTGCCCCTTCTTCCACAAGTGATAAACTCTCCTTTTTTTCCTGAGTCCCAGCAAAAGCTCCCCGTTCAGTCAGGCCGGTCGTCTTCTCCGCCCGTTCTTCTTGCGGCGTACAGGGACAGCCTGCTCCTGCGCCTTTAAGACTTCCTTCTTGAAGATCGTCCAGCCTTCCTGGACCCCTTTGCCCTTCAGGATGGTCTCCCAAGGGACTCTCTCAACCAGCGTCCTGAACAGGCCAAAGTCCGCCCTCCGGAAGTCCATGGTAGCAATTTTGCTGCCTCCCCTCCTTACTTCACCGAGAATTGAGAATTCTACCATTTCATGGTCGCTAAGCCCCAGACGGCCTCCGACCACCACATCTCCCACCAGTCCTTCTCTGTTTGTAAACAGCAGGTCGAGCGAGGCACCTCCCCTGGTAGGCTCACTTACCAGCTGTGTCAGGAAGTTGTCTTCCACACACTCCAGGAACCTCCTAGACTGCTTCCTCTCTGCCGTGTTGTATTTCCAGCAGATGTCCGGGAAGTTGAAGTCCCCCACGAGAACAAGGGCCAGCGATCGAGACACCTCTGCCAGCCGCTTGTAGAACGCTTCATCGGCCTCTTCATCCTGGTTAGGCTGTCTATAACAGACTCCCAGCAGGATATCTGCCTCGTTGGCCTTCCCCCTCATCCTTACCCATAAACACTCAACTGTATCATCATCACAATCGTTGAGCTCTATACAATCGAAACACTCCCTACCATACAGGGCCCATTTTCAGTCCCTTCAAAAAAGGCACTTTTGCTTGCTACTGCTGGTATCATGCTATAGCTGCCCCAAGGACCATTCAGACTAAATAAAGAAGCACTATTAAAGAAGTTTAGCAAAAAGAGAAAAAGGGAGTCAACAGCAATCGAAACACTCCCTACCATACAGGGCCCATTTTCAGTCCCTTCAAAAAAGGCACTTTTGCTTGCTACTGCTGGTATCATGCTATAGCTGCCCCAAGGACCATTCAGACTAAATAAAGAAGCACTATTAAAGAAGTTTAGCAAAAAGAGAAAAAGGGAGTCAACAGGCAGAGGGCACTTTATGAAGAAGCTTCCCAAATGCCTGTTGCCTTTATCCAAAACAAGTAGTGTTGGTCTGTTAGATTAAACAGGTCAGATAGTGTAACTTTCAAGCTTTTACGGAAGAAAGTATAATCTAAGGGGATATTTGCATGAAAGCAGGGTTGCCAACAGATACAGTGAATAGGGAGAGAACTCTCCAGGAACATGTTGCAGCACAGGACATGATCATGGTGAGAAGAGATGAGCAGCAGTTTGTTATCCAAACTGACGGGATCTCATCTGGAAGGCTGCAATGCTTAAAAAAAGAACGTGAACTACCAGAAACGTTTCTTTCTCTAAAAAATGAAAAGCTGCTTCTAATGAAAAGTGTAACAACATCAGCACATTCAAATGGGGATATCATATCAAATCAATTCCTTAAGCGCCAACTCAGAACATTAGGTTACAAACTCAGAAGTTAGTCCGTATGATGAAAAAGGCAGCCCCTACGCTCCCACCAAGTTCAGTGCTGCAACGCATTTTAAAACCAACTGTGGGTATTTATTGAACATTGACACTGAGCCACGCCTGTATAGGCAAGGCTCAGTGTGATGCCCCTGGCCCAGGGAATGCAGGGAATGTCAACCTCAGTAGCTGAGAGACTGGATGCAGCATTTCACTGACAGAAAGGTGAAGCTGGCACATGCCTTGAAAGTGGAACCATTTTGGTTTTGGCTTCGTATTTCAGCTCTTCCTTTCCCTGTTCTTTTAGTGACTTATGGGGAAATAAAGGTGATGAGCTTGAAGGGCTGATTACAGGGGCCTCCGAAGGAAAGGAACAGACACAAAGCCAAGAAATTACCAATCCAAATACCCTGGTACCTCGGGGAAAGCATACGAGTAACGCATGTGATTTCATGTGGGATCACATAGTCCATCGCAGTATCAGCAAATGAAGACCGAGCAGAGAGGAGCTGGGACAGTGACCACAGACAAGCAGCGCACAGCCCTGTACTACCAGCTTCTCAACTGTGCACCAACCGGCAGGTTGCCTGAACAAGCTCCAAACGCTCCTCTGTTGAAGGAGCTTGATATTGTCAAACACGACAACTTGACGAGATAAGCCCTAAAATGGGCAGGAGGAGGAGGTATTTGCCTATGTCAATGGACTAAATTAAGAATTTTTGTGTGGTCTTCAAGAAGCTCTCAAAGCTGGCCAAGTTTAACATGCGTGTACAATAAACACTCTAAGACATGACTTATTAAGTACTGTAACAGCTCCAAACCCACTGTGGCCAGCAGGAAAACCATTTGAATCAGGAGGGACGCGTTAATTAAGAAACTCAAGAGCACCATAGACTCCGAGAAACCCCTAGAGAGGCAGGGAAAAGATCCCACTTCCCACATTTGCATTTCACATCTGGGAAATGTGAGTCATCACATCCACATTGGGAGAAATCCAGAAACTGCAGGAAGGAAGGAAGGAAGGAATCTTTGAATTAAAAAAAAAAAAGTGAAAGACAGGAGACTGTTTCCATCTTGAACAAAGGGAGAGAAGGAGGTCAGCACTGTCCTGCTGAGGACTGAGGATGAGGAGTTAAATTCCCAACTTCAAAACTACTTTCAGGTCCTATTCAGAAAAGGGGATGCAGGAGTTTGGTGGTTGTTAGCTGAAACATCTTCTCAGTTTCTGTACTCAAAACTTGCCTCTAGGATCTTCTGCAGTGGCTAGGACACACCTTTCATTTTTGAAATATCCAAAGACAATGTTTTCTCCTTTATTTGTCTTCTATCTGAAACTCTGCAATCAAGAACTGAAATTTCTTTTACCATATTTTCATCTGCACTCTTACCTAATACTTAAAATGAATTCAAGAGAAGCTTCCAAACAGTAGGTACACTGTTACCCCAGAAGAAACGGAGTATAAATGGCATGTGTAGGCAAGGACACTGGCAAACTGAGACAGCTGAGGAATCCCAGAAGTTTGGTCACATCTCTTGGCAAGCTATGGATATCATTTTGATGGCATCACCAAGTGTCAAGACCAGAAGAGACATTTCTCTTGACAAGCACAGGCCAGCTCTCATCTAGCACAAGGAAAATTTGTAATTCCCAGTCCCTCCCAGACCACACAAAAAACTTGGAGAGTTGGAAAGAAAAGGGTGGCAAATTAGTTCTCCATAAATAACCTACCAGTGAGTTAAAAGAACAATAATGCACATTATAACTAAATAGCCACATATGGCCTAGGGCTGCACATTACCATTATTTCTGGACACTGTTATGAAGACCCTCTGGCAGCAACTAATGTACTTACCATTCAAAAAGCATTCAAGGACAATATTCCTTAGAAACTGAATAGATTCTTGTGACAACCAAAACAGTTAAAGAAAATAATGTTTAATAGTAAAAGGAGCACAGTTTCTCTGTATTGTTTTTACATTAGTTTTAACTCTATTAACTCAAATAGCATTACGCAACTTACACTTTGCATCAACTTGCAAACCTGTTTCCTGGTGCACGCAAGTGTGGAGATACATCCACAACATAGACCAGACATACAACACATATAAAAAGACAGTTGCTTCATTCTTCTCCGTTATTTACATAACACTCCAAGACAGCATTCAAACCAAAGCCCAGAAAATCATCTTACAATAAAACATCAGAAAAGGAAAAAGGAGACCAACAATCCTTCAGTGAAAACAGGTAACGTTGCCTAAAAGCAAACACTAAAGACTACTCAATTTACTGCCTTCTCACTTCATTATCCCATCAAATGAAACAAGCAGAAACTAATACATATGACATGTAAAATAAACAACAACAAAAAGTGCAGCTTCATTTGTTTTAAGGAAAAGCAGCAAGAATATCCTGCTTCGTGGATAACCTGCAATTCTCCAATACCAAACTGCAGCTGAGAAACAACTATTCAATAGCTTTTGTATTGTACGCAAAGTAACTGATAGAGTTTTATTAATGAAGACTAAGCTCATCCCAACTCACTAAAAATATATTGTCTCATTCCCTCAAGCCAGTTCCACAGTTCCCAGCTGCCACAGGCTCTGGGGAATTAGTCTGCCACAAATTGCTGGTTAATCTTACCACTGAACAAGTTATCTTGCTGCCGAAGCGATGATCTGTTGCCTCAGGGGCCTGCACAGCTTAAAATGCTGCAGAGACAAAAGTGATGGACTTTGCCTTTACAGTGAAAGGAAAGACACTGTATGTGCCTCCTGGCTCTACCTGCATTCTGCGGGATCCTGATCTGTACTACCACGATGTCTATGACCGTGCCAGCGAGGCGTCATCTGAGCAGCTGGGCATACAGCACCATCCTGCTCTCTGGTACTGAAAACAGAGAATGCTTCTTCCGAAAGCAGAAGGATGAGGGACCTTAACTCCAAAGATTTTGTAATCGTAGCTTGCCCCACATGCAGTTACATCCAGCAGCCTACAAGCCTAAGAGAGACAAGGAGACAATCCAGAAAAAGACAGTCTCCATCCAGAGCAGGTGAACTGTTATATAGTCCTATTGGCAACAGCTCTCCAAGTGCAGACAGCTTCCAGAGAAGAAAACAAAACTATCTTTGCAGTTCAATAAGCCGAATAGAAAACACCTTCATTTTCAGTGAAGAAAAATTGAGTGATTAGCCTGGATGTCTCTGATTTTGGTTTTAAAGGATTGCACCTTTCCAAATCTCTCCATACCACAAGCTGGGAGCCTACCACCTTCAGGCAAGCTGTAGCTTGCAGTTTTACTGCTCACAGACACATCAATATATGTCAATTAATACAGGCAACAATATAGCATATGAAAGATGTATTTGGCTCTCATAAGGCTGCTGGCAAGAAACCCCTTTCCTCTTAGAAAGAATGGATAAAAATGAAGGCTTTTTTAAAATCTGCTTTTTTAAACCTACATGAGACTCTCAGAAGATAATCCAGATCGCAGTTGTAGTGACCCACCGCAGGACAAACAGTAAAGGTAACATTTTTCTTATCTCTAATACAGTTTCTTGGTTTAGGTTAGAAGAAAAAAAAAATCTGTGATTTTTCTCTGTTGAATGAAGACTGTAATAGCAAGTAATTACTCCTTCGAGTTCTGTGAACTAAATACGCACACATACTACACAGAAGTTGATGTGCTGAAAGTGTTTTCTTACTGGCTACAATAGGATCATGACAGAGAAACAAAGTGTCTAAAGTAAGAATGAGAACAAGTCCTAAAACAATGCACAATAGCATCAATGCTCTCCAGACTGAAATAAGTTATAGCAGATTATAGAAAGCTTACACTCCACCGACTTTTTGGTCTCACCATACCAGTTAAAACACCGCTATTCGCCTAATCACTTCTGCCATTCAGAATTTAACAGCAGGTCTACGCTACATTCAAAAGTATATTTAACATTATATGTACATGTAAAAGAGTAAATTGCATGCAGGTGACAATTATGCTCTCTAGGATTAGAGGCACCCTCTTAGGGGTGGTTTAATCTTCCCTTTTAGAATTTTAGGCATCCACCTATCCAGCTGAATATAATCTGATTAATAAAACTCATACCCTTACGATGCCTAGGTCTATTTTCCAGAAAAACAGGCTTTTGAAACCCTCATACTGCAAGAGAGAACAGTATAGGAAATGTATCCTGAAGTTACGCAAACACATAGCTATACATCACGAAAGTAAAATCATTAGGCAAAACCTCAGAATTACAGAAGAAATACAGAATCAGTTCTTCGTGCATACAAGCTAACAGCTATGTTTTCCAAGCAACTGGCATAACTACATGTCATCTACTACCAACCACAATTTGATAAGCAGTTACTTCTTGCAGCAGCAGCAATGCCGGCAGAAACAGCCCTTACCTCCTGCTCCCTGCCACACGATCCCTCCTCCCAGGCCACCTTCTCAGCCCTGACACAGCAGCCACACAGTCGGACAGATTAGAGTTAAAAGTAATCGATAACCAAAGAAGAAAAGGCGCTTTTGAACCCGCAGCAGTTCCCCGATGCTGTTCACCACCAGCCCCACAAATGGTCGTGCTAGTACAGCTCAGAGGGTGGCAGGGGGCTGCTTACGCAAGCACCGTTCTCTAAGGAAACGCATGCCAAGTTTCTCCCTGAGGAAGCAATTGTGTTTGCACTAAAACATCTGAAAAATCTTCCCCCCCTGTGCCCAGTCCATAGGATCTTGGCCTGGGAATACAGATCTGGAAGGGATCCCTGGGGGTCTCCTAGTCCCCTTCCTCACAGTCACAGGCAAGAACCAACCCAGCAAATCCAATCAGTCAGGAGATCTACCGTAGGGAGCCACTGGTTAGGTAAACGAAATACAGCTTGAAGCTGAAGTGAACGTGCAAGCTGGGGGAAAAGAAGGTTCCTGAGGCTTCTGCCCTTTACATATCAGTTAAATCAATTTGGATAAAGCTTTGTAAAATTAAGTTACGCACTGTGCTATATTGTCTTTCATCGTCACTTTCCAACTTGAGTTTAAGGCAAGAGTTAATGATTGCATTTTAAAGGCGTTAACATGGAAACCCCTAAGGGAAGCCCTGAGAAACCTACCATTAAAATACAGCTTCTGTTACGCTGCTGCAAAAGATGGAAAAGTAAAAGTTAAATATAGTGCAAGTGGAAAAAATATAAAACAAAAAACACACAATGAGCTACGTATAGCTAAAAAAATAAATGTGAAAAGACAGTAACAGCTCATGATTTGAGGTGAGTAATAATACGGCCCTAACTGAGGCATAATAGAATCACTCTGAACAAAATGCAATCCTGTTTCACTTCATTAAGTTTCATGTTATCCTCCAATTTCCCAGCACTAGCGGAAACGTTTCCTCATTGCCGCTGCAGGAGCGGACATACAACAACAAACAGACTCTGCTACCCCAACCAGCTTGTTAACTTAATGAAATCGATTCAGTCAAAAGGCTATCACACAAACCCAAATTCATCCCAAATAGCTAATTAACAACTCACCCCTAGAGACATTAAACAGAACGCATCAATAAATGAGTTGGCAAATTATCAGAAAGTTCAAAATAAGGATAACACTCATTGTATCTTTTGGCAGTTTTTTTTTTCCATTGGACAGTTTCCTGAACTTAGTCAGCCTGCCTGTGAACACAAACTTTCCTGTAAGACACGTGCCTACAATACCACCTGTATAATATATTATTGCACACCTGGTTAAGTCCTGCAAGGGACTAAGTATTCTCCCGAAACGAATTACGTTGGCATCCCAGAAGAAGCATCGAGGCCGTTCAGGATAAGGGTCACTGCGACTAGCCGCTTTCGCAGCTCACTATTTCCGTGGAAGGCCACAGACCGGCCCTTCCAGCCCGTCACTGAGCAGCCTGCACCTCAGTTTTCAGAGCTCTTTTGGGAGCCGCTTCCACACACACGGCCGCAGCCTGGGGCAGCGAGCCTGGGTAACGGCCAGGCGGGGCCCCACCCCCACGGGACCGCCACGGAGCCC
>NW_008823922.1:688070-727807 GCF_000699105.1 Pygoscelis adeliae | reverse complement strand
GGGGCTTTGCAGCGCGGATCCCGCGGCAGACGGGGCGAGGAGGCAGGGAAGCACCGCGGTTTCATCTCCGCTCCGTACGACCCCCCACAGGCGCTTCCCCGGCCGCCTCGGTCGCCCACCTCGTGGGCTGGCAAGCAAAAAGCCGCCGGCTGCGGGGGCAGCAGCCGGCTCCCTTCTCCCGCTGCCTCCCTGGCGCTGCCCTGCAGCGGGACCCGGTGGGCTCCTCGCGGCGCTCCCCCTTACCGTGGCTCCGGCTCGGTCAAGCTGTCATCAGAGGGACCGGGAATCCCTCCTTGCGTGGTACCTTCACCAAGGTGAAAGGGGCGTCTCAACAGTGCCGCGGGTACTTTCATCGCATTAAGAGGTTCCCCCCCACCCCCTCATCAAGGCAAAGCCTGTACTGGGATTTCTGGATCAGCGCTTTCAGGCATTTCAGAAGGTATTTTTAAACTGTTTCAAAGTCAGGCAACGCTAAGAGTGGAAATAACACCAAAATTTGCGCATACGGATGGCCCTCTGTCACCCAGACCAGCTCTGCAAGCCCTATACGCCATTAGGAGTCGTGCTGCCATTGCTTGCTAGTCTTTACATTTTCAAACTCAATTCAAAACCCCAGACCAGGGAAGGAATCACACAGATTTCAGCAGGCTTTGGACCCTAGACTCTTGGAACAAGTTTCAAATTCCAGCAGCCTTTTGTTTATCCAAGGAAGATAAACTAAGTGGCCTGCTGAATACTGCATGGGTTTTCAGACAAGATCTGGAAAACAGCAGGTCTTTGCTCAGAAGGGACATTAAACATCCTGTGACACTTTCCATGAGAACAAAGATAAACTGGCACCTTTTCTTACCCTTCCCAAACACTGTCGCCAGACAAGGGCTGCCTGGTTCCTGTCTTTCACCCAGGGCCTTGCTGCCTTTCAGCACTGCTATAAAGAGCAAGTGCAAAGCTCCCAGGAGCGCACAAGCAGAGCCAGAGGAAAGGGTGGCTGGAAGGTGTTTGCTACAGTGCTCTTCCAGGGTAAGTTCAAAATCCTTCAACGTAAGGAAATACACACAATTTGGGTAAGCACGGCAGCTTCAGGGCGGATTATAAATTGGAAAAGACTCCTCTTTTCAGATGACAGAGCAACTCTGTACAGGACAGCGGCGTGAGGTGTCTAGGAGAGGCGGGTCTGCAAGTGCTTCCCTCTCCTGCACACTGTGGAGTGAAGCTGTGTGCTGGGCAGCCCACACCACCTATGCACAGCTGCCCCAGCACAAGTACTCCCCCCCCTACGGCTCACAGCAGCTGTAGAGAAAAGGGGCTAGGCTTTCCCCACCAACTGTGCGGGTTGGTTTTCTTGTTCTTGAACAAGAAAAAAGTGCAGCTCTTACTTTCTTGGTGAGATTCTGATTTTTTTTTTTTTCTCCTCTTTTTTACAGTTCTTTAATATTTTGGAAAGATTTTAAACCTTACCTGGATTAAACCGTGCTTCATGTTGAAAGATTTTCCTCGCCAAAATACGCTGCTAACGTAATTGCAAGAGGCTTTATTTGTACCGTGTAACACTGCCAGATAACAGACAGCTCTGAACAAGATGGCCTGCGCATTAAGCTACCAGTCAAGAGGCTGGGGAGCTCAGCATTGCAGCAAACTTCCTCTGCAAGTCTGGTTGGCAGCGTCCCTGTGACAACTCCCCATCAGCGATGGGAACGACAGTGGTTATCTACGTTGGCTGCTGACATTTTGACGTCTGGGTCAACACCAGGTAATGCTTTCCTCTCTGTGGTGTGGAAAGGGTACGGTCAGAGCACCGCAGAACCACATCGTGTATTGTGCATACCAGGAATACACGGAGAGGCAGTAACACTGCTCATACTCTGCTGACCTGGCCATTGGCACTGTAACAGCTTTAATAGCACACTTTTGTGCTATTTAAATTTTATATAAATTCATTTTCAGCACTGAAGTATCACAAACTAGATCTCACCAAAACAATATGCATGACTTTATTTGGCTCTTTGGAGCAACACTCTAACAATAATAGAAATACGAGGTTTTGGTTTACGTTCAAGGTTTCACACATTCATGACAGGCTTCCTCTTGTCACTGCTAGAACAGATTTCTCGCATGCAAGTTTCAACTGCTGACACAGCACAAATGATCCATTGCACGGCTCCATCTAGCAGTTTGACAAGCAACACAGTATAACTCACCTGTAACAGCCTTAATCCCTCCAGGGTTGCAGGACTATGCATGTTGCTCCTCTAGAACTGCTGTAATCACGGTATCAAAGAAGTACATTCCCTCACCTGGAGCGTCTGACCAGGCAAAGACAACACATCCGGGAAGGGGGTTGTTTTGGTTTGGTCCCTATGCAAAAAAGAATAAATACCTTTACATTCTTTTACACTTTCCAAACCACAAAAATAATGAGAAACTACAACACTGTGGAATTTAATGGGTAAGATAAATGCTTTTACAGTTTGGAGGATGGTTAAGTGCCATGGTACAGTTGATGAATGGGTATGTTATGCATGTATGTTCTTTAATTGAACCTTTATATACAATTACCTGTGGTAAACTGAAAACTCCACTATCCTTCTTCCTCTGCCCTCTTCTTCCACCTCCCTGATACAGCCAGCCAACAGTACAGGATATACTGTAACTGCATGCTGAGAGTAACCTTTTCAGGTCTTTTCACTAATGTTTGGATCTACAACCTCTGGCATCCTATAGCCAAGGGGACACAGCTTCCCCAACATCTCTGGAAATTAAGCCAAAGACATCACAGGCTGAAGAAACTGTAGTCCCTATGGTTCCCTCAGTTCCCCCTCTGCAGCTACAGGCCAAATCTTGTTGACTCCAAGGCGAGAATGTGAAGTACTCACCACTTGTGAGTGGAGGCTCCTTTCTGAAGGTGAAGGCAAGCTCTGTTGCTTACCGACATACAGAGCTTCAGCAGAAGATCAAAAGACTCTGATGAATTCCTCAAAACATGTGGCTGTGTAAGTCATATATGGAACCTGGGTTAGAAAAAAAGAGGGTGTGTCATTGTTATTCCATGGCCTCCTCACTTTTTCCATGGACATTAGCGATTCCTGGAACATAAGACCATCATATGGCATCAGACCAAAAGATGCATTTAAAAACAGCCTTGTTTCTAATGACACCCAGAACTAGATGCAGGTACGCCTTGCCACCTATTTTGCCTAATTGAGCATATCATCTTCCAGAATTTTTGGAAATTTTGGCAGAAATATCCTCTTTCTTGATATAGACTAAGTACAGGCAGATCAATACTTAATATTAGTTGTACAAGAGTTCATCTCTTGTTCGTCTCCCGTTAGTGACTACAAGGTTCCACGTTTCAAACTTCTTGCCTTGCTGCTGTTTATCTGGGGTATTCCTTCTAGTCTGTCATTGAAATCCTTGATCCGAGCTCACGCAGTAAGATTTATGGACACATTTTGATGCATGTATTTTACAAAGATCAGCACTCCAGCTTGTCAGAATTTTCCAGTGCAACAATTTTTCACTAGAAAACACAGATTCACCAAAACAAATGTTCTATGGAAATGTGGTTCTGCAGCTATATAAAGGCAGGAGCTTTAAAAAAATCTTGTCCGTCAAATGACTTTCCCTTGGCAGCCTGCTAGGCTTCCTGCTAGCAGGCTTTTTTGATGGAAAAAGGGAAATTTCAAAATGTCGAAATTTCATTTCACATCAGAAGAAAAACTTAATTACATGTTGGAATTTTTCACAGCATGGGAATAATAAATTTGAATTAGTTGTACTTGGAAGCAAGCCTTTGCACGGCCATTCCAGTCTCTCTTCTATATCCACTTGACGACTGTGGACCAGAGGCTCAGGCTATTTCAATCCATACAGGAATCCGACACCAAATATGGCCTGTAATGTTGCTCTAGTCTGAGGAGAGCTAACTAGTTCCATGGCTCTACAACTTTTCAGGGCATTATGTTTTTGTTCTCCCTGCTGCATGATGAGTATGGCTTGCTGTGCTCTTCTGTAGAGCTGGTGTTGCAGCTTATCCTGCTCATCATCAACACCCTTGCCTGAACCAACTCTCGGGGAAAAGCACAAGCTAAAGAAGGCTGAACTGGGGTTCAAAGCCTGAAGGCAGCACGGGTCGTCTTTATCCTATTCCCCAAACGAGCACATGATACCAAGTAAAAGAAGACGGTGAACCCCCACCAATTCTCCACACCTCCACGACACAGAAAACCAGTCACTTGGCAAGAAGTGACCGTACCTCAGACAAAACTCTGGCTGGCAGTTGCTGGCTGCTGGGGCTTTCAGCGAGAGCTCCTCACCCGTCCCAGGGTATGCCGTGCCTCCGGACATTTTTTTCCCTCCAGCTCACCTGTAAAATGCACGGCTTAACAGCTAGGACTACGTTCAGTTCAGTTTTTACTACCTAATTGTTGTATTTGTTGCATTCACAGGCTGGGGGAAGAGTTTCTTTGCTTTAAAACTTTAAATAAAATATGCCCATTGATAATATCTACAGCAAACATTTACAGAGTTAAACACAGAAACTATTGTCATTCCACCCAGAGAGAAAGTTACAAGCATCAGAGATTTCTGATTTATTTGGAGATGTACCAGATTAGTTCCAGGCGCACTTATGCAACAACACAACCTTATAGCCAATTTATTTTTTAATTTTTTTTTTTTTCACTCTGTGCATGCACAAGGTGGGGTTCCCCCCCCCGTTTGTTTGCTTTTTTCTCTCTGAGTTAAGCATATGTGGACAGAGACCTAAACCAGAGCCAGCTAGAAGTACATCAGAAACTATCTGCTCTGAGTAGCAAGATATTTTGGTAAATATTACGATGTTGACTCTCTACGGCCTTGCATTTCGGTATCGGCCTTGTGGCTGCAAAGCTGGACAAACTGCCGCCACTCTGACACCGAGCGGTTCGGTTCCCTCTGGCCACACAGCAGTGTCTAGGCAAGGTGCCTCATGGGTTCTCAGTGAGGTATTTTTAGCATGGAAATTCAGCAGCCCCTTGAAACGAGAAGTACTTTTGAGAGACAGCCTTCCCCAGGGAGCCGTGGGGCGCCCAGAGGTGGGCAGAGGGGCGCGGGTGCAGGCTGGCTTGCGGCTGTGCTCCCCCGTGCGGGTACCGCCCCCGCCTCAGGAGGGGCAGGGGCTGAAGTTGGGCTGGTGATGCCGTCTGGTGGGAAAAACGGCATCAGTGCCCGAGCCGTCTTTGTGCCGCTGCTACCGTTCGGAGGGAGAAGGCTTGAGGCATCATGCCTTCGAGGGCTAGCAGGTCAGCACAAACCAGCCCACTCACCTTCTCACCAGGTTTTCCTGCTGTAAAACCACCCAGATGCTGTACGAGGTCTGGGGACTCGGCCGGGGACCTGCGAAGCGTAAGGGCCGGCAGCATTCTCGTGTGCGTGCACGCACACAGGAGTGCTTTCAGGTAGGCCTAGGTAGAGGCATCCTTCACTACTCTTAGGTGATGAATACGTGTCTGCATAAAGGCTTGAAGCGGAATCTTACCTGCTCAAGACACGAAATTTAAAACAGTAGAGAGACATGAAACGGTATTATCTACCATTTAATTGCTGTAAGACTAATGCTGCTAATTTTATGACTGACGACAGAAATCTATCAATGAAGAAATTGGTTTCTGATTCAAGCCTGAGTAATATTTTACTAATTAAGGTGTTTTGCTTGTTTGTTTTTAAAAGCAGCTCTCTGATATTTGTGTATTCAGCCCTTTTTCTTCTTTTTTCTTTTTTTTTTTTTTGTGGCCAGAAGTTCCCCTCACCGAGTTGCCAGTCATATACCATCACCTTCTTACCACAGCAGGGTAGGTGGAAAGGTCAGGGACTGAAAGGGAACTGACTCTGAATTATCTTCTTTCCTTTAACAGGTCTGCAAGGCAAATAGGTTAGAAAAGGAAAAGCCAGTTCTTATCTTAACTCTTGTGAATAAAGAGATTTCAATCGCCAAGCCTAACAATCTTCATACATAGGAAAGAGAGACTTCTAGAGTGCCTTCATACCAGTCATCATGGACTCCAGAGTGGTATTAGTAACAGTTCTTTTGCTCCTATCCTGATAAAAGCACTTAGAATTCCAGGGTTGGTATCTGAGAACTTTATAGTAGTAATGTGATAAAATGAAACTTAAAATAAAAAACCCATAATGCTGCGAAGCAGATGTTCACGGAAATCTGACAAAGAAGGTTTTATATCCCTTTCAGGTAAGGGAGCCAGAACAGGGAGGTAGGTTGTATGGCAGGTTAAAAATCAAGCTCCTAATAGTGGAGAAAAATATCAGAAATTGAAAAAAGAAGTCTTCCTGACAGAAGCTAAGCTGACCTTGATGATTCTTCCCACGAATAAAAGGTGAATTCATTTTCAGGGGTTGGTGCCTCTTTTCTTCTGCTTCATTTTTTTAATGCAGTTTCTTGTCCGATGAGGGCAAGGGGTGGAGGGGAGAGAAGACTCGTACGAAAGTTCAGTTCCTGAACATTTTCTGTCCTACCTGTAAAAGAGCAGTTGTAGCGTGAGACGGGTTATGGGTCAATCTGCAGCCATCATCAGAAAGCAGCTTTAGTTTCCACCTCTCTTCCCCCTTCAAAGAGCTGGCAAACCAGTGATGCACAGGGAGTTGCCACACCGCACAGGCAAATCTGCTGGAGGGAAGACTTCAAACCTCCTGTATTTGAAGAGAAGGGAGAACTTACTTTCTAATCTAAAAAAGAAATGACTAAAACACTGGGAAGTTTGGGAGTGGTTTTGGCTTATCTTGTAAACATTTCTGGATTATTTTGTGCACAGCCTTTTGTAGCCAAGTGCAATATGCTGAATGCTAGCTGGGCAACAGCATGCTCCACGCTTAGGACATAAGAACAGCATGTATTTGTTTACTTATTCAAATAACACTAGGGGTGAGGTTGCTCAAAAAACAAAACAATTCTGCTAAAAGGAACTAAAATTTCTTTTAAGTACATTCAGAATTTTGTGATTCATTTAGCCAGCCAGCTTTGAAAATGGAAGTTTGTTTAGTTTTTTTTGAATATGTGTTATTCACAGTTTTTAAAAATATAAAAAGAGTAAAAATAACTTTCAAATACAAGCAAGCGTTCTCACAGTTCAAATCGATTCCAATGATAATTTTTTATTTCGATCTCCAGGTGGAGCCTATGCAACCTTCTCAGAGGAGAAGCGTCTCATAGCTTCAATTGCCTTGCCCCCATCATACTACTGCATTTCACAAAACAGATGTTCACAGACCACATTACTGTGCTGCCTCAGTTGCACACTGGACTGAGGGTACACTGACAATCAGGATATTGATGGGGTAATGCCAGTGGGAGGACAGAGGGGGCAGATTCAGCAGCGTAGATAGAAATACTATTATCTCAACACAGTATTACATCTGCCAGTTGGTAATGATTTACTGATTTACACAATACTACTTCGATTGCAGTCTCCCAGCTGATGCAACTGTTATAAAAGCTTGTAGGAAAGAACCTTTAGATCAGCACATTTTTCCTATGGGCTTGAGGCATTAATTTCCTGATCCTTACTGGCACACACATATGCCCGCTTCCACCCAGCCTAGCCTTTGCCTTGGGAACTCCTCCAAGCTGAGACCAGCTATTTTATTTTTGTGCAATTGGCTAACATATATGCATGCAAAACAAAACCTCGAACAACAAAAAAAACAATAAAGTCACAACATACCAGTGGCCGTACCATCTTGTTGCTTGAAGCACTGATGTCTCTGTTGCAACAATCTTCTACATTATCAAACTGGTGGCTGTTCTTGATGAGGCTCTGTCTTGCTCTAAGCAATTTTCCTCAATGCTTTCAAGGCAGCAGAGAGTATGTATTGCCTCGCAAGTGTAAGTTCCTCTCACAAAAGAATTTAAACCAAAAAAGTATGCCACTCGGGAAAAGAAATAATTCTAAAATATTATGTGAGAAAGTGGTAACACGGTTAGCTGAGGTCACATCCTCATGGATGGGCATAAAGGGAGATCTCAGTAACAAGGGTAAACTCAACTCCGTACACAGGTTGCCAAGGCTGCTTTGGTACATCACAGCATTTGTTGAAGGGTAACTTCTGCTTTGTACTAGACACAATGTTCAGATTTGCTCAAACTTTGAAGTTTGCAGAGGGGTGGATGAGTCATCCATCCAAAAAGCTGGAAAACAGTGAAGCTGTCAACTTCGAAAGACACTTGTGAAGCTGGAAGTGCCCGGATCATCACAACAAAAAAAGTAAAACCACTTAAGAACAGGGAGTGACATTTGCTGTTTTCAGTACAACATGATGCCATTTCAGGCTGTTTGCCCTCCTTCATTGCCTTACATCAAACCTTTAACTTGGTGCCTCGTAGTTGCATCTACAGTGTTTAGAAATAGGCAGGACCAAAGCACTCTGCTCTGGGGTCTCCGCTGGCTGCACCGCCCTGCACCCCACCATTTGTAAGCAGCTTGGGGTTTACCTCAGGGGAAGCTGCAGGAGGCTGCTGACCCCTTGCTGCAACCAGCTGCTTTGCACAGCTGCACACAACAGAGCAAATTGCTGAAGGCCAGCAGAAAAGAGCTGTGTTTCTGCCAATACGATAGAACTGGTTTTGATGTAAAAAAAAAAAACCCAAAACAAAACAAACCCCATTCGGAGGCCAGTACATCCCCTACTGTGTCTCTCACGTACCGAGACAAGCAATGTTTGAGACCAAGCTATTGCCTGCACTAGTCAGCACATCTGCATCTACGATAGCGACCTAACACTTCAGCGCGCAGCTTGCTGGGTACTTCCTACAGGGGTGCTCGACCCAAGTAATAACCATTAACTGCTTCAGCTCACAACCACCCAGCCGCACCCTTCCTTCACCTCTGGGTTTGGAAAACACGCTGCCTGCCATTCTGTCATACAACCTGACCTCTGTCACCCATCTCACACTGGTTGCACTAACAAAGAACTAGTTTACTGCTTACCCTGCAGTGCCCTTCCCATCTTGTCCACGTCACCCCAGAAACCTCTAAAGGTGATGCTGCCATGTCCCTTTCCCAGGCTCACTAGCTTCCCCTCTTGGGAGCCTCAGCTTTTCTTCACTCATTTCTTTTCCACCTCTCCAAGTGCCAGTACCTCCTCTTGCTTGAGGCGAATCTCAATTCCCAAGGCAGTTGACAAGTTCTCTTAACTTTTACCATTAGAACCACAATTTTTATATGGCTTCTTTTTGTTGGGATTTTTTTGGGGGAGGCAGTAGGGGAGGTTTGAAAAACATTCTTATTGCACAGCCCCCACATCTCTTTTTTTCTCTCCAAAAACTCTAATAATCATGCAACTCCTAAGTTCCAATCAGCACCAGTAATACTTAAAGAATCAGAAACCGGATTCAGTTTTTAAGTTTAAACATGCATTTATTTTCCAGGACATCCTAGAGATCAGATGTCCTCTACCTCCCAGGTTCTGAGCGGTAGCAAGACACAAAACAGACTGTGGTCTTTTTCATAGCCTGTATTTCATTTAATCCCAAATTCAAAGACACCTTGTACTTTAAAAACAGATCCCAGTAGAAGAATTCATCCAACTGGAAACGATCGTGTATGTTTATTTTGTCATCAGTTCAACCCCATATGGTTTTCCCATCTCTAAAATTCTGCTGTGTCCTGCCAAAAATCACTTGCAAGTATCTTGTGACGGCGTAACGGGAACATAAGCGCTGATAACAGTGAAACACCAGGACACCTTTGCTGAGGTTGGAATGCACTGCCAACACCCCACTTGTCCTCAAAGTCAGATTCTTGTACTGCCCCCACACACCCCACGCTAGTCTTCTCTATCAAATCTGATCAAGTAAATACTGTATCTTAGTCGTCTCTTACTCTTCAGCCAGCATTAGCAATTTTTCCCCAAGAATTTAGTCCAAAAACTTTACTTTAAAACATAGACCCTTCTTCCTACGTGATGTAATTAGACTGTCTGTGAAAACCATTAAAAACTGGGGTTTCTCGGCAGGGGGGAGAGAATGAGGAGAGTAGCATGTGTTTCAACAAAAACAAGTGTTCAAGTCCAAAAGAAGCAGAACTTGGCACGAGCCATCACAACTGAAAGCAAGGAATTCCACTCCTTCTGCTCCAATTTACCTCAGTAATTACCTGAACGTTTCAGAAGGAGAAGCTAGATTAACACAGCCTAGCTCATTAAGAGACCTCATCTATTTATACCAAAACAAGTACTTTGAATACATACTAAATCTGCAAACTCACTGATCTTCCTTAGGGAATTCTGCTCCTTCACCCTCACCATTCTCAAAACAAAAAGATCCAAGGATCTGGGTATTTCTAGGTTCTTGATACAACTCTTCCATAGCAGTGCAACAGAGCTTTGCTTGCTCAAACTTCCAGTCTGTACCAGTTATATATAGTAAAGGTTCATCTATATAGTCAAGTAACACTCTTGAACTGTTTTCAGACTCTTTAGATACCTCTGGAGGAGGAAGTGGGACAAAGAACCCTCCCATCAGATGACTGTAGACAGCAACTGGATACAAAACATAACCAGAAAAAATTCAAGACAACAGCGATGCTCTTAGAACAGCCCCGAAGTGCTCCCCTCTATGGCAAAAATATCGGAACAGTGCTAGAAATCAATCACACTGTCATTTGTCCATTACCTTAATTATGGAGGAGGTACATGGGAGGAAAACAAAAGTTGGGATTAGCAAAGGCAGGCAAAGCCTAAAGGTGAAGCAGCAAGTTGCAGTATTAGCAGATTCATATGATGGCACTGGTGGGGAAGGAGAAAAAAAGTCAACTGTAGGTTTCAAGGTAACAAATATTTTTGCAGTAGGCTTTTCTCCCTCAGGAAAGGAAGAATTTAACTTACAATGTCATTTTCCTCTTACACCGACCTCCTCTAATTTCTCCTACTTAGTGACTTCTCATAACTCTCCATCCTATTAATTTAGTTTGTTAATATTTTTCCCAACCAAACGTACTCATTTGTGTAGTATGTACTTCAGGGTATTTTTTTTTCCCAGTCTTAACTATGGCAACTTACCTATGAAGCATTTTAAATTTCAAATCAGCATTTTGAAGTTAAAGGTTTACCTTGTGCTTCTCTTAGAACTGCTGTGATCAACTTAACTGGCAGTCCCTGGAATCTTACAGCTAATATTAGGGCTACCAGAATTGCACTTTCCTTCTTCAACCACACAGCCTCAATTTGTGCATCTTTCATAGTCAATATGTATTTTCCTGAATGACTCGCTACGGTTTCAATTTTTTTTTTTTTTTTGAGGACTAGAGGATTTTAATCATAAAGGAAGTGCTATTTTCTTTTTTTCTTCCTTCACGTAACTATAAATGCTAAGAATGCAAGAACACTCAAGTGATACATGTTCCCATATCAAACTCCCTTCAAAAATTGACCATGGAGAAAAAGATGGAATCTTTTTCTGAAACAAACAAATCCACCCCACAAGTTTCCCCGAGCTCCACTGCTTTAGCAAAGCATATTTATATTGTCGATGTTATGCTTCCCTCTACGGTTTATCATAAGAAGTGCAGTTACCTCTTAACATTCTGAAGTCTTCCTTAAAAAAACCCAACATATAAGCCAATCTTTAGTTGCAGGCAAAACTTAGCAAATAAACGTAATGAAAGTTTCATTTTGTTCGTGAAAAATTAAGAGGCACTGAGCAGAACTATCCCCACTTATCTCAAGCTCAGTATTACATGAGATATCAACTACAACGTGCTAATTGTCTCACGTTGTAGTTTACAGTCCAGGAAAAGGTCAGCTTCAAGCAGGCAGAAAGCTGCAAAGACCAAAGCAATGTAACAAAGAGTAAAAAGCCATCAAGAACCAAAGAATTATCATGGAAATAACTAGTCACGTGTGTCACAAAACGGTGTTATGTATTTCATATAATTGATTTCAAGAAATGAATTCCACAGATACATTAAAACCGTCAAAACAGTAGTGGTCTTTATTTCCATCAGACAAGTTAACACTTCGGTTAATATTAATTTATTTCAACATTTGGGAGATATGGAAATTAATTACTATTAAAAAAGTGAAATAAAGCCCCTTCCAAAAAGATCTTGGATAATACATGTGTCTGAATTTTATACTGTCCCTCTGATGAGCCCTTTACATTATGTGACATCACATACAGTTTTGCAAGACAAAATATTTTATGGACTGTTTTTCAGCCTCTGATTTGTGAGCCCTCATGGTGTCTAAGAAAAGCAAGTTTATACATGCTATGCAACAACCTAAGTACATAGATTTCAAAGGGGTCTCAATTCAACTGGAAAAAAAAAATCTAGAGAGGTCCACAAATAAAAAAAAAGGTAGAAAATACTGTATTGGAATAAACACTCAAATCTTAGTGTCCTGGAGGGAAAGTTAACATTAGTTTAAAACCAGAAAATACATTAGTCAGTATTTTTCTAATTTTAGAAACTGGGCTTTGAATAATGCAGCTATCAGTTGTTTTTGATTAAGATCAAGTTAAAAATTCCAGACTACAGAAAAGTCTTCAAAGAAATGAAAACAAATCTCCTCCCTTTGTCATCTAACGCCAAGTATGTACCATATAAATAACATCTGTACTACAGAACTCTTCATACAGATCAGAGATTTTCAACAGAAACAGGATTTCATTTTAGTGTTAAGCCAATAACTAGAATTTTAGTTCGCATCTTGTTTAAAATTTTTAATATAGAGGAGAATTAGTCCTGCAAAACTAGTTAGCGGTCTGTTCCTGTTGCAAGTCACGACTGCTGAAAAATTACAGTCTTAACCCCCCTGCCAAGTTTTCTCGCAGTCTTGCCAAGAAACCCATGTAGTCACAGAAAGGTTGTATCTTTTTTTTTGGGGGGTGGGGGGGTGTTAAATAAAAAAGTGTCTCATCTAATGAGGAAAGGAAAGGCAAAAAAAAAAAAAATCAATGACTAGTTTTCACAGTAAAATGCATCAGCTTTGTAGTTTCATTTGAAACCAAGAACAAATCATGAAACGTCATGAAAATAAGATAAAAAAATCTCCTAGAGTGATTACTAAATGAAGTTAAAATTACCACACTAATCAGTAAACCCCAGAAGAAAAGCAGATGCCTCATATCACAGGTCCTACATTAAACAGTATCCACTTTTTAAAATAAATCCATAAAATCTGGATGTTTGGCCACTTTGCACATTTTTCCCCTAAAAAATACAGTGTACAGAAAAAAAAAATCTTGTTATTCCCAGTATGAATTCTGAAGTAGAAGCTCAAAACCCAGAAGTTAAAGATCAGCTAAAAGGATTTTAAATTATTTACAAATCCAGCAGGTAGAACTACCATAATGGCTTCATTTCCATCCTTGTAGTGGCTTTCACTCTTCTCCAGCAGCATCTGCAGTAGGAATCTCTTCAGACAGCTTCATCACTGGTCATCTGTCATTTTGAGCAATTCTAGAAGAGCCCCAACAGCTCCAAAATAACCCTTTAAACAAGGCAAAGGCAAAAGCAAAACAAAACCAATCAAAAGCATGAGCATGTAAAGTCTTCAGTTCTGTTCAGGCAAGTAAAAGACCTTTCTTATAAGATTAGCCCTGCTGTGCCAAGTATTTGCTACATCTGAATTATGATTTAACATGATCTTGTTTAGGTCCAAGAAAGGACCTTATACTGGGAGAAATCTTACACAGCCAAAACTGTCAAAAAAGAAGAAATTACAGAACAACTATAATGATGCTGTACTGAGGCACGGCAGTTTCCATTACGAACATTCATCTGACAGTCACCTCAAAATTATGCTTACAAAAATTAATTCTAGCTGAGGTTTATATACCAGACCACGCAAATGAACATTGTTGGTATTAGGGTCAGAAAGCAAAAATAAGATTTGCGGCGTTTAGCAACAAATACCACAAGATTAGTGATCAAGCCAGGGAGTTAACACGGGATATTTTCAAATGAATTTGTAATGAAATTATATTTATGCAGAACTTAGTTTGTGCATTCACTTCAAAGGAATGGCATTGAAATTCTCCCTTTTAACTTCACCAAGTCAAGAACCACAAGATTTTTGTACTTACAAATAGAAGTTCAACATATATTTCTTTACCTCATGTTCCAAAAACAGAGCTTTCAGCTGTCCCTTGGACCAATAATCCATAGCATATGCTAGCACCTTCATAGAAATCATATTAATTCTGAGAAAGTTGCCAACAAATACCACCTTGTCGATATTCTGTAAAATTGAAAAGCAGACCAGCAAAAGTTATATTCAGCTACATTATTTGCCTCATTGAACACGTAGTTCTGCCTCCTCTATAAAGTTAAATGGGAATTTTGGGTTACATTTAAATTCTCCAGACTGAAAAGTAAAAAAAAAAAAATAATTGCAGCAAGGAAAAAAAGAAAAAAAAAAAAAAGAAGTGTTATTCCAAAGAAAGTGAGAGGCTGATATCACAGATAGTGAATATTTGCTTAAAAGCCCAGGACCTTCCCAACATGAACAGGATTATGAGTCGATTGTTGTTTTTTGGGGGGTTTGGTTTTGTTTTTTTTTTTTAAATTGTATATGATGTGACTGCACTGAAGACATCTTTTCCCCCCACTTGTTAAATGAAGCAACTTTTCAGAGATCACTATGATTATTAAATCCAGATGGAGAACCTCTGAAGTGTATCTGAGAAGGATTATGTTAGAGATGGGAAGAAGCATCTTTCATTATCTATTATCTGGACTGTGGTTCCATTTTCAAAAAGCAAACAAAAGATGGCCAACATGATACTTGACACGTATGGTATTCCTTTGTTTCAAAGCTCACAAATTCAGTTTTCATATAGAAGCTTGATTTTTGAACAATCAGCATTATGCTGTCAGTGAGAAAGCCACACGCTATCCTTACTTGTGTGCGCATCAGTGCACGTAAGCAACAGTTCTGGTGCTTAAACAATGCCCGTAACTATCTTACCAAGCCCAGTTTTGCCTGTTATGCACAATAATGCACTTGCATTTTCAATCGGTGTACCATATGATGTTCACCATACACTAGAATTGGTCTAGAAGATGCAGTAGGAGGCCAAATCCTGCAGACACAAGCTTTTACAGGAGTCTTGAAGGAGCCCTAGAAACGTATCTTCAAGAGTCCTCTGCTGAAAGTTACCAGCAAAAATCTGCATAGAGGCTAGAGTTACCAAGTGTGACCTCTCTAAAGTCATACAGCTCTATAAAGCCCAACACTTGGTTCTGCAGCAATTACTTTGCTACAGACCGCAGTTTTGTCGTGTCCAGTACTGTGCATGTGACATACCAGAGAACAACCTCACCTGAATAATCAGTATTGGAGAGTGCTGATACCCAGATGCAATAATTCATTTATCCAGTCTCTGATGACTGAGTTACATGCCTGATTGTCCTCAAACCAAACACATCAACACAAACTTTATTTAAATAATTCAGGTTTATAGTCATCTATCCCCTTAGACTCTGCAGTTACCTCAGCATGCATTCATACTCATTCCTAGGAATTTATATGGCTGAAAACAAGAACTTCTCAAATTTCAAAAGGCTGCTATTAAACATGGCCAAGAGCACTTTGCACCCTCTGACAAGGCAGTTTTGTCTCTGAAGTAATTTCTGACAAAGGAGGAACAAACATGTAACTAATTAATTTCCTGTAATGCAATACCATCAAATGGATTAGAATCTACATTTGAATTTCATTTTAATGAAATTGTTTTTTTTTATTTTTTCTGAACATACACACGAAGCTACTTGTTACCAGAAATTCAAGCAAGTAGTATCTAACACTGAGTATGAAAATTACTGAAAATTTTAAATCTAAAAATACTAGTCATATCTACTGGAATAGCGGAGTGTATATCAACATGCAAAGTTCATATCAATTTTATTTTTCAGCATTCCTTGACTTGACAAGGTTAAAAATTATGTTAAAGATGTAAAGTTTCCTAGATTTTTGAACTGAACTAAAAACAGCTTTAGCATTTTTCAGGAGTCGGAAAATGAAGAAATGCTACTTTTATCTCTTAAGGGAGTCTTGCCAGCTTACTTTTAAATTGTTCACTGCTGAAACATTCAAAGCTGAAAGACAGAAGTCCTAAACTGATGAAGGGATGGTGATGAAATGCTTACTTAAGCTAACCAAATTACAACATCCTGGAAAAGACATGCACTCTTCCACTCCGTGGGGTCTTGCTAAATTGTTCAACTACCCTGCAGTAGAAAGCTATAGTATAGCTTCAATACAGTATATATAGTATATGCACATTTGCCAATTTAATTGAATATGGGAATCTATAGCAAAGATGCAATAAAAAAAATTGTGCACATATTTTTGCAAGAAGCCTTGTTCAGATGCAACTTACATGTTCTGCTAGTAGTAAAAGTATAAACCAGGGAGACTGGTTTCCTTTATGCAGTTCTGCTGTGCCTAGGACAGACTGTTTCAAATGATGTGTAGCCAAATGGTTCCAGACTATGGAATTTTTCTACCCTACTGCCAACTTTGTGCAAGCAAACTTTGCTTTGAAGTTCTGCAGACAGAATATTTCATTTATTCCCCAGCCTCATTTTTTTCTTGCACACATGCAAGTCATTTTCAACACAGTATTAAAGCTGCAATCATGGGGGGGGGCAGGGGGGAAAACCTCCCCAAACTTACCAAACTCATGCTTCAGGGCATAAACAGATTTTGTCAAAGAACCTAGAAGTGAGCTTCACCATATCCCTAATCTAATACATACAAACTCATACACAAAACAATATATCATCTTCAACTTCTTTTAAGCTCTTATTTGGGCATTTCATTCGTGAAGCTTAGTGAAAGTCAGAGCTGTATCTCCCAAAGGCAATTTAAGTGTCTAGATTATTTAGCAGAACGACAGCATTACTTTTTTACCCTGAGAGCAAGCTATCTGGAGATTAGCTGACTTGCAATGATATATCATGTCTGAAATCTTTTTTAATAGTATGTAAAGGTACTAAATGAAGGGTTTTTTTTTTCTTCTAAAGCTACAAAATAAATTTAGTTCTGTTGGAGAAATTCTACTTTGACATTGTCTGGGAAATGAAGAATACTTCACACATCAATCCACATTCCTCCACAAAATTCTGTGGATCGTGTCCAGTTTTTTAGTAAGCCTGCCCACAAAACAAAGATGTTAGGAACTTCTTCACAATGACTCAGAAGCGTTAGTTTCATTAGTAGCCTATTTCCTCCTCTGAATGCATCGCACATGGTTCCCTGCCGCAACTCTCCATGCTTTGATAGCCCTGTACAATGCTGCTTGAACTCCATGCCACAAGGCAACACTGTAAAGAAGCTGAAAGCAAAGAGAACACTGAACGAGAATCATCCTGACTGAAAGAGTCAAATCGCAAAAGAAATAATGTCTGTAGCCACTTTTGACGATGAAGGGAGGTTGTCAGTGGTATTTGATAGGGCCATACACTGAGACTTGTGCTGTTCAACATACTTTAAAAGTGCTCTAGAAAGGAATATTAGCAACAAACATAACATTTATTGGCATACAAAGTTATTCAGGAGAGTCAGAATAAAAAATGAACAGCATAGCAATGCTGAAGAGACTTGCACTGAGTGACTGAGGAATAAAGTGACAGATGAAGTTTAAATTTAAAAAAATGAAATTACACAAATGGAAGAGGGAAGAGAGAGAGACTTCAGTATTCAGACACAATGATAGGCTCCAAATTAGCCACCACCACTCAAGAAAGACCGTGGAGGGACTGTGGATGGTTTCTAAAAAAAATGAGCTCCATGCTCACAAAAATAAAATATTAAGAACTGTTAGTAAAGGAACTCAGAACACGAAATTTATCAATATACCATTACAAAAATTCATTGTGCAACCACACTCTGTATACTGCATGAAGATCTGATCATTCGATCTCAAGATTAGAACCATAAAAAGATTAAAAAGACAAAATGAAACAGTAGAAGAGAGACAGAGTGTCTTTTTTAGGAGAGGAGACTAAGTATTAGGACTTTCTGTCTTGGAAAGACCAAGAGAGAGATGTGGTAAAGCTTTATTAAAAAACAAAACCCACCAAAAGCACCAGTGATGAATTATTTGCTATTTCTCATAATGCAAAAAGCTAGATAGGACCCAATAAAGTAATCAGATGGCAGTTTGGTGAGTTTTTTGGTTTTCTTTTGTTGGGGTTTTTTTTGCGGGTGTGTGGGTGTGTTGTTGATAAAAAAAAAGCAGCACTTCTAACCACAGAATGCTGTGGAGCTAAAAAACATTAATGTATTAAAAAAATATTAGATAAATTCATTGATAGCAGACAAAAGAGATTAGCTACCATGTAACAGTAAAGGAAGCGATTTGCAGCTCAAAACAAGTGTCTAGATGTCCAGGGTTTTGGGGTTTTTTTAAACTGCTGGAAGCTGGAAAGGTGTATGAATGGATCAATCCATCCATAGTTATCATGCCTAAAGAAAAGAATGTAACAAGCATCTGATAGGAGTTTGAGGCAGGATAATGAACTATATTTTTCTTCTCTCTGACCCAATACAATGGATCTTATATCTATCAAAACATTTAACACGATACACAGTTTGAACCCATCATGCTATGGAAACAAGCCAAGCAAGATACTATTTAAAAAAAAAATCTGTCATGGTATAGTAAGATCTGTTAATAACTACGAGGTAATGGAGAGTATCAATTTGGATTACAAAGGTGTCAATATCTACATATTACAGCTTGAGAGCAACCGAACAGCTCTAGGCATCAATGGTTCAAGGAGATCTTTACAGTCAACTTTCCTCCCCTCTTCCCTACCTTTGAAGCTTAAAGTACCTTACACTTTGCATCAAAGCATACACATAATGCACATCACAAGAGTTAGGACCCAACGTTAAATATATGCATATTTACCAAGGCCAGTTACACACCTACTATACCAGCAATTTGCATTTTTGTATTCGATAATCTTACTACGTTGTTTCTAAAGGTTTTAAGCTTATAGTAAATAAGCTGTCTTACCTCATTCAATGCACACATGCGAGCAATAGAACCTATGTTGTTGGTGATGGTGACCAAAGTAGCTCTGGCCAAGTCCTCTTTACTGATGGAATCTCTCTTTTCTTTACTCATCATATGGCCAAAGCTGTGTAAGGAAGATTATTCCTTTTAATACGAGTTATTTCAGAGCGCTAAAAGCCTTTAGAAATTTTATCATTTAATAAGCTTTGCTCGGATTTGATATCCATCGATTTGAGACAGATTTGAACATGTGAAAAGGGCTCTCATTGGAAAGGCAGAACATGAGCAAAGACACTTCTTCTAAAAAACTGTAATTTAAATGGAAGCAAACTACATCAAGCATTGCTTATACCTGTTTAAAAAAAAAAAGAGTAAGAAGTAGGTGAGAGATCCAAGGACAGACCACATGATGCACTCAGAGTGACATTTCCACATGGACATAGTGCATAGTCCAGGGATTACGCACTCAGTTCAGCATGCACAGTAAATTTCCCAAGGAACTCCTTAAAAACAGCTCAGTTAATACGTACCTTGAGGCTACAGCAGACCCTTGAAGGCCAAACCGCTCATAGTCTCCTCCATAAATATCTTTCACCAGCTTATCCACATTGGTGCTGTCGCCTTTTGCGGCCATTTCTAGTGCTTCTTCAAACGTCTCGCAGCCAGTCAGCAGACAGCACAGGCCCAGGAACGTTCCTCCTCCAAGACTAGAAAAAGCACAGTTCCTTCAGACCAGCAGCTTGAACCAGCTTTTACCACAGCTCTTCAGACTCCCGGTTTCAACACGGTCTATACAGCTACCAACTATATCTTGCAACTCCTCCCTCAGAGAAGCGAAGACAGGCACCCTAAATTGAGTTTCTATTTAACACAAATGTCATCCAGCATGGTTTTAACTGAACCACTCTTAACTCTTTAATATTTAAATAGCATAAATGATGCTAAATAAAGGGTTAGCTGAGAATAAGGTCTAATCCAACACCACAGGTGTCAGTTTGCTATTTGTAGCACTCTAGCAAGTTTTCCTTGTGCAAGAATAATTAGCCAGGAGATCACTTAAGTCAGTGATCAAAGCTAAATATCTATGCAGGGGCAGGCAGCCAAGACAGATCTTGTCCCCCTAGCCCATGGCGGGAAGCAGTCTGGTTGGTTCCGGTTCACAGCAAGGCAAGCATCAGCCCTGAATGTCTCAGCCCTCCAAAGAACTCTGAGCAAGGAGCAGCCACTTTAATATCTTGCACGGGCTCAAGTACAATATTTAGTGACTATATAAATTTAGCAGGGAGTATTTGACTGTGCATAACACGTTGCTAACTCATTTCATTAAAATTCTACTTTGGACTCTTCAGTCTTCACAGACATGAACTTCAACTTACAAACCTCTACATCCTTCCTCGTTCTTTCTTAACCCTTGAGAAAGTTAGCTTATTTGCACTGATTGCAGTCACACCGATCGGAGCCACTGTAAACAAGAGGATCAGTGAGACACCACACTTGCACTTCACAAAAAAGCACAGGAGGTCAGACAGGAACACCGTTCAGTCAGTGCTCTTGGATTATTAGGCAAGTTTTTCAGAACACATCTAGCAGCACTGTAATATATTCAGTATCTGAACAGTAGGAAGCTCTGCACACCATCCACAAGACAGTATTGATTTCATCATCTATAACAAGTCAGCAACCCACTGCAGTCACGTTTTTCCTTTCACAGTGGAAAGGATCAGAAGCACATCTACAGATATCAAAAGGGCTACGCCTGAAAAACAAGCAGAATTGCAAGAAAACCAATACCTTTTCCATTCAACTTGCGTTCATCTGTATTGTATACAGAAGAATGGCTCATGGCTACCACTGTGGCAAAGATATGCTCTAGATAAGGCAACAGAAGACACATACGCAGTCATGTGCAGTATACAGGAGAAACTTTGCACTGAAGAACAGAATGCAGCTTTGGAAAGAACTATAGCAAATCCAAAAAGCTTCTTTGGTTGTTGTTTTGGAAGGGGATTTTTTTAGGTTTCTGGTTTGGCAGTGGTTTTGTTTTTAAGATTACTGAAAATGAAGTATATATCAATTTATTTGGCACGTATGAGGAAAAAGCGGGATAGATTTATTGGTATTTTTACTACTAGTTCTGAATGTACACATTTGTAACTAAAGTGATTTCCTGTAAGTAAGCACTGTTGCCACATCTATACAGTAAACTTAAACATGCCTCAGGCTGTTTTTTGGCCTTGAGAACAAAATTCTCCATCCACACTACTGAACTCCTGAATTCCTAAACAGAGCAGTCACATCTAAATCTCCTACTGAACATAGGCCAGAGACCATTTCAACTCAGCTGTACCCTACAAATCATTTCAGAGAGCACTAGCTAACCCAGGCTGAAATCACGCTGAGGACAAAGTAATCAGATTCTATTCGTTACACGCTGGCATTCCTTGATTTACCAGCATGGTCCAAAGACTAGTACAATCAGTAAGGAAACAAGACATCTAGTGAGATTCCTCTGCCAAAATCCAGTAGTAGCAGGTAATTCTACAAAGTTTTCCTATATCCTGGATACATCCTAACTACTAAGCAAGAGGTTTTTGTTTAGCCCAGACGTTTTTATTTCACTGCTCTGGCTGTTCTGGGGGATCAAAGCAGGGGAGAGAAGATTCATTTACTGGGACAGCTTTACTTTGGTAATTCACAGCAAGGGATAAGAAGTAGGTAAGAACACCAAGAAGAGACTAAGGCAGCTCTAAAGTTGAATGGATCAGTGGTTTCCCTGATGTAGACTCCCCCTCTGAAGGAATCCTAGGATATTTCCAGCCTTGCTACTGGTGGGCTTTTAAAAGAAATAGGAAGACAAGCACAATTTGGGGCTGCACCTACTAGTCACACTGTCTGGTTCTATCTGTTCCATTATTCAGGAGAAAAGAAAATATAATTAAAAGAACATAGAATTAAATTTACCTGGATCCTGTGACTCTCTTATAGTTGTCCTTAGAATACACAGCTAGAATGCTGACCCCTGAGCCTATGTTAACCAGCAGCATAGGATATGGATTATCAAGGCAGTAAGGCTTTTTCTGGCACTGTTCAGGATCTGTAGGATTTTCAAAATAATAGCACTCTGGTTGGCCATTGAAACCAACAGAATCAACATAAAGGAGGCCCTGGATCAAACAGTCCAATTCATCCAGTTTATGGAGTTGTAGATCAGCAATCTGGAAAACAACAACAATAAATTAATAAACAAACATCTCCCAGTGTAATACAACCCTGAGAAGGACAAAAGGCTCTGCTTTGATCACTTTAGTAGTAACACATTATGCTATTTAAACAGTACAAAGATCTGCCTAAGCATGAAGTCCAAAATAAAAGCAGTTTGCTATCTGCCCGACAATGGGTACCTCCCAAAACAATGATGTGCTGCGCAGTAATGTCATTTAGTTCCTTTGCCTTTGAGATATTTCCTGCTCTGCAAGCAGGAAACATTTCCCCCCCTCAGTATTCTGAAGCAATAAATTTCTTTCCCCTCATCCCCATCCCAAGGGGAGCTGCATTCTGCAGCTTTTGGACAGTAGCTGACACACGCCTGCACAGCAGCAGTCCTCAGGATGCAAAGCGCTTTAAGTCATCATCCAACTACATTTCCCAGCAATTTAATGAAATAGTCAATAGAAGCGTTAAGATCAAGAAACTTCACTTAAAGAACAAGATAGTTAAAGCCTTACAAAGTGCACATGCTTATGTTAATCTGTATTAAATATGCAGTGGATTATGCTTAAAAGACTTGCATTTTTTTAGTATATGTCACCAGTAATCTGAGAGAGCTATTTCTTTAAATTTTAATAAGCACTTTAAAATGCCTCATGAAAAATAGGGTATTCCCAATGTTTGGTGAAAAACAATATTAAAAAACCCAAACAAAAATATTGTCAGGCCCATGCCCCCAGCAAAACGTTCATAAAAATATAACTAACAGAAGGCAGAAAAACAATTGTAAGAGCTTAAAAAGGACATTACCTCTGAGATCTCACAAGTCACCCATGACTGTACTTAAACAGACATGCCTACTTGCCATAGCATTCTGTTTACTAGAATTAGAAGTCACACCCCTTTCTTGAAATAGGATACAGTGACAATCTGCAGAAAGTCTCCTTTCCAGATGACATTGAGCATAGACTTGTGTTAGGGAGAAAAAAATAGTAAAGTTTGCCTGTCCAAACCCTGAGGTCATTTGCATCCTCACACCTGCAAAGTAGGTCTCACCTAACTCCACTTTCTAGCAGAAAAAGCAACAGGGTATTAGGAACAAAAGGGAGTTATACAGAACTGGTTCTCAAACATTTGCATATTGCAGGATGTTTTTATAACAGCTAATGGAGAAGATTTACAAGGCTAACTACCTCCTATTTTTAATTCTGGAAGCTATATTAAGCCACTATAAAGAGCAAAGATATTTCTGTGGAACGGGCATGGCCAACAGGTTACGTTCTTTTAAGCTATTTAAATCTCTCCCCTTAAGTTTCTTCTCTACTTGTACATAGCTCTAACTTGCCTTAACTGAAAGCCATTCTACTCTTTGGGTCTGGCCTTTTGTTATACTTGCTAGTCCTCAGATCCTGGAACTAGAGAAAAGAAATAAGACCAAAAAAACCCAAACCATCAGTCTCAAAGACCTCAATATAGATCCAGTTATTCATAGGACAAGAGAGACAGGTGGAGATAATTTCTCCTTGTTTCAGTATTTCCTCCCGTAACTTTTGCAATCTCTTCATATTTTTTTCTTGGTTACCACATGGCTATGCAAATTACAATTACAGAAATGCAGCATAAGAGACTTGAACCATTTAGCCAGCAAATAAAAAGAACAAATACAAATCGGGAGAAAAGGTTTTTAAAGAAATGTTACAAAAATCTTAAGGCTACTTTGCAAATATCTTGGATTTCAGCAATTTCTTGCTGTTAAACTGAGAGGAAAAGCTCCAGTCAAGAGATATACAATACAAGGCATTAACATAATAAATGCTTCATGCACTCTATCTCACAATGGACATTGCATGGAGCCCACTAAGTCATGACTCATTAGAGGATTTATTTTGTTAAAATCCAACTAATGTTGCACATAGCTAGTCAAAATAAGGAAAGACTCTATACTAACCATGATTTCTCTCTAGGTTATGTGCTGTACAGTCTCAATTTCCTCATCTTACTATACAAGCTAGATGCGGCATGACCCAACACAATCTAACACAGGTACAGCATGGACAAACAAACACGCTATGAACCAGAAGCCTGCTGTACAAAGACAAGTCATTAGCAGATTTACGGCCCCTACTGTCAAAACCTCTATTCTCCCATAAGCCAAATACCCAGCCACAAGCTGCTTTTGTCTCATCCTTGTTACACTTTTATAAACAGGTAAGCACCAGCGAGAGACCCTGCAAGACATGAGCAAGCAACGTAAATCTAAGAGTAAAACACTTCTGGCATCAGTGCAAAAACACAGATAAAATCCTTGTTTCTACAGACTCTCTAGTCAGCCCACCAATTTTGTAAGAACAAAAGAAACTAATCAAAGGTTCTTTTTCAAGCACTAAGCATGAAAGTTTTATTAGGTCCAGCCCTCCACACATAAAAGACATAACTAGAATTTGCTTTGCTTTTTATAGCTCTGTGCTATATTTAACAGCTGATATACTGTAAGCAGAAAAGCCCTATTACTGCTTTCTTTCATGTATGATATTCATAGCAGACCGAAAAAACTATTTTCCTGCGTTGTTGCAGCAGTCTGGTTTTCATTTTTGGAAGGAGCAAGACTGGCATCAGTATTCCACGTCGATCCGCCTTCAGAGAACTGCGAGCTCTGCAGCCACCAGACCTCTGAGGCTCCAAACAGCCCAGCGAGCCCCCACTGTTCTTGTTTCTAAACACAAGTTAGGGCACAGTTGCAAGAAATGTAGTAACCCAGTCTTGTACAAGAAGCCATGACAGAGCCAGGGTCGATTCCCAGTCCCTTTCCCTGCACATAGAACAGCTCTTTCTCTATTCGTTTCTTTGCTCACAATGATTCAAGCAGCAAAACTGCATCACAAAATAGATGTGCCTGTAAACATTGTAACTAAAGTATGAGTAGGCAAATGTTTTTTTCCGGTGCCACCAACTGACCTACCACACTCTACTTGTCCTCATCTTTCAGCTGTTCAAACCACCTCTCCTTGCAGGAACTGAAGTTTACATGCAAAAATGCAAAACAAAAACAGGAGCTGTGTGTAGAAGCACGTTTTAATTGGATGGTTTTCCCAGAACTTTTTACAAAATGCATTTGCAGATATTTTCCAGCCCTTTACAATCCCTAATGTAAGGGCAGACAGCATAATGGTCAACTTACGCTGCTCTGCACTCCTATAACTATATTCGGCACAATGCCTCTCTAGAAAAGTTGTGTGTCAGGAAGTTGTGCTATGAGAGGAAGAACTGCAGAACAAAGTAGTGTACAGGACCCTGGAGGGAAAATTTATGATGGTTACAGGGAAACCATACGTACATTTTTTCAAAGAACAATTTTTCTGCATTATAGCCAGAGTGTAGAAATTCCTCTTTATTTTAGACTGTTTTTTAAATACCAGGGGAGGAGAGGGAACAAAACACTTTGGACCTCAAGGAACTCTTCAGGACCATCAAAAGGAGGGACTCAGGACTTTAACCATGTTTACAAGCGAATGCAACACAGCAAGTAGTGAACACCTCCCCATGACAGTTCACACTCCTGCAACAAACTCCTGAAACCCAGCTGATTTCAAGGATACACAAAAGGTCTGTTGTTACTGTGTACAGATGCTATTCTAAAGAGAATGAAAGCCCACCTCTTGTTGTACATTTGCAAGAAATGCTGGAAAACGGTACTGCCTGTTCAAGTTTAGGGTTTGGTTTTTTTTTAAAATAACATGCATAATGTCAAACAATTTTTAGCTGTATTCAAGTACCAGACAGTATAAAAGGAAAAAAATGTGGTACCAACTTGCTGCTGCTTTGAAGTATGGAAGTACAGAAGTCAAAGACTTGTGTCATGTTTGTTTCTTTATGGGTGAGTAAATATTTCCACCTCAGCAAAGAAAACATGAAACAGCCCAGTCCTCTAGAAGTGAGCTGAGGGCAGCCATGACATATGCAGCACAGTTGAAGCCTAATGGATCAACACTGGTGTGCAGACATCTTTTCAATGAAGCTCCAGCTCATGAAAGATTTCACCCAGTTTGAATTTTCACACTGTTACTGAGTTCTGGTGGGCGCAGGAACGTCCAAACCGAGATGCAGTTACAAGTTCATCTGTTTCTTGGACTTTCAATCAGAAATAAGAATTTTCTTCTGTAAGAAACTGTTAGGAACATACCGTCTTGCAAGTTTTTAATTATCAACTGCAACAGCCTCATTTACTATATCACTCTGGCTTTTATATGCCTCTGGGCAATGTTCCAGTTTCTATTTCTTATGATAGCTTACAGTCTAACTTTTCCTTCCCTCTCCTTCCCATTACCTCTCCTCCACTTTCATTAAGATGCACTTTGCTTCCTTTATGTTTTGATTGTCTTCACCTCAACGCCCAAACCTGCTTCTTTTTGAGCTCAGATGAGGTACTCCCCCCAGCTCATTCCACACCCTGAGGCTGGGAAATATCCACTCACATTGAAACAAGACAAAGTCTAATGCAAATAAAGGGTAAGCCCAACATTCTCTGAGGCAGAAGACGACAGACTCCGCACCAGCTTTGGGCAAAAAAAGCACTAGTCTGGGATCCTCTGCAGAGGATCTGCCCTCTTGCCCAGCTAGCTGTAAGGATCTCTTCCCTCTCTTGACAGGAAGAAGATGCACATTGCTTCTCCCCATTCCCTCTGTAGAGTTTCCTAGCTTCTTGTGGTGGTAGTAACAGAAGGTATCATCGTTACTTCACCCGTTCTCTGGATGCCACTTTCAACTCCAGCCCAGTCTACACGCTACAGACCAGCACCTATGGCCTGAGCAGCAGTGTCCAGCCTCCTCAAGCAAGTGAGGTGCAATAAAATTTTAGTGTCTTATGCTAACCTAGAGTTACACAGCTTACTCATTCTACAACACAGGACAAATGTGTTGTTTAAACAAGTTTACTTGTTTTAAGATGAATACAGTCTACAAGTCATCCACAGGCATTCGGTTCATACCACGAAGTCAAGCCTTAGAATCAGCTAATAACTGGCACATGGAAATCACTCTCCAACAGCCAAGCCTACTCTTAAAACATTTTTCTTACAGGTTATGGGGAAGGTCAAGGCCTGAGTTTAAGTTTGTGTTGGCAACAGATTTCCTTCCTCACCTGCCCCAAATGTTGTTTATTAAGTGATTGGTTTTTGGCCCAGGCCCTGCTTCCACTGAAACCAGCAGTAAAATTTCCGTCAAGACAAGTCAGGTTCTGTAGGTGTCTGTTCAGGAAAGGAATACAGAGATCCCACCTTTAAGCCACTGCAATCGACAGGAATTTTGCAATAGAGCAGGTTTTAGACAAAAGTCTGAATAGTCCTTTCTTCCCTCATCCCCCATCTATCCTTTACATTGAGTTGCTTTACAAAACTGAGTGACAGCCTATGAATTTATTCCTCGTTACATTAACAGCACACTTCTGTGCAAGTAATGTGCATGTGCTTTCATAAAGAGATTTATATTACAGGTACACAAGCAAATAAGTCTATGTACTCCTTACTTTTACAGAAGTGATGTTACTTGAGCATTTACAGAATATGCAAGGTGACAGTACGTAGCTGGGGAAAGGAGAGAGGATTATCAGAATAAGGTGACAGATTCATCCATGCCTTAACACCACTGTTACCTGAAAATAAAGTCAGCCAGCCGTAAATACCAGTCACTCAGAAAGGGGGGAAAAAACCCCCCGAACAAAACCAAGAAAAAATACCCTAAGCTGGAAACAGTCCTTTTAGTGAATTACTTACTGATGCTCTTCAATGAACATTAAGTATAAACATATGGTTGGTAAAATTATTTCTGTGGTCTAGTTTAATGAATAAAGTCAGTTTTCCTGCTTCTAGGGGAAGCATTCAGATCTTAAGAATGAATCAAATGATTTGCCAGGCTACTGATCGTTATTGCCGGCAGTCACCAAGCAGTCCACGAAGACTTTTCCAGGTCTCCTCCTATCCAACGCTGTGGATCAACATGACAGGGAGGTCAGATTGCTAAACCTAGCTAGCTTTGTAGATTTAGTTGCCTTTCTATGGCACAGAAGACAGGCTTAACGTAAACAGAAGATGCTTCCCAATTTTATTTTATAATACACAAAAGCAACAGAGATGTCTAGATCAAACCCATTTAACTCATTTAGGGATTCAGAATTAGACACTGGAACAGGCAAGTAATAACAGGGTGTTTGCTTGTCTATTTTAAGGAGAAAAAGGTGCTGTAATCTAAGAAGGATTCCTTCTTTGGGATTTGAATGCTGTTTTGCAATATGTTGGATCTTTTGTCCTAAATCTATGCAATCCTGAAAGTCCCATAAGCATTTAGAAATACCACGAAAGACAAATAACTTAAAAGCATGTACATAGGGAAATAAAGGGCCAGAACAAAAGCATGTTACCTATTATCAGTTTCATGAGTTTCCTTGAATTTAGCCAGATTTTTGGATGAAATTAAGAACATTCACAAACATACTTTAGTTTTTCCACATTGCTTCTAAGTTACAGAAACAGTAACATTTAAAGCCTCCTCCATATAAGGCATTATACAATATTAATCCTTCAACAGCAGGATATTAGACTTGGCACATGTTCTCTACTTCTACAGGTGCATTAGAGTGATCAAATATTTGAAACAGACATTTAAATGCTTTGAGAGAGCAATCCTGAAGCTGTTGTCCAATGTCAATTTACAGTCAGCGGAACACACTGAGATAGCCAGCTGCTGTTACAACGGCTAATGAAGCGTGACAATTTAAGTGCCACTACCCAGGACACTCAGCCCTTTGAGAGAGATTAAGCAAGCAAACCTTCATGTAATGGATAGTATTTTGCTTCTGTAATACTCAATGGATATTACAGTCTGAGCCAAGAAATATTTGCTATAAAGGAAGGTGTGGGACTGGAGAGCTGTAAGAAGAGGTGTCCAAAACACTCACTTAGGTGTGAGTGCACTTCATGGATTGCTCTATGCTACAAGACACCCTAGCCAGCCTTTATTGTTTTCCTTAACCTACCTACAAGTGTCACAGCACACAGAATGTTAACTAACACTGCAGAGATGTGGGATTTCATGCGTAAGTCCATCACTGATTTGCTGCGTGACCTTATATTTTTGTACAGTAGCTAGCAAAACAGCCCCAACTTCAGTTGCTACATTGACTATATTGCAGCTGAGATGACAGAGACGGGTCCCCCACTGTAAATTGCATATTTATGCTAGATAAAGCCAAAGCTATGGAGAGAAATGCCTAGCTGTGATAGCCACCAGGTAACTTCCAGTTCAATTCTGCAGCTGTGGGAGCAAGGGACATGAACTTCCTTATTAAGTGAGCAACTCTAGCTGCTATTACATGACGCAGGAGAGATGAATTTGGGAAGACTGACCATTCCCAAAGGGATAGTCAGCCTCTTCAGAAAGTCTCAAAGTGACCTCCCATTGTCACTAGAGAACATGACCCGAATCATCCGCTGGACACATGGAAGTACACTCGAAAACCTGAACTGAGGCTACATTGACTAGCACTAGAACTCACCTCCTACTGTGGTGCCAACATCCTTAGACAATGCAAGACAAACTGAAACTTCTGAAGACTGAGTCGTCAGTAGGGGATTTACAATCAGCCTAAAGTACAAGAAATCTGGCACTAGTAGTGGACTACTACAGCAATTCAGAAACTTGATAGTCCTTCATTAGACTAGCCGCTTCCATGTCCAACATTTACTGAAAATGATTGCACAACAGTGTAACAGCTGGAATTCATGTTGATCTCTTACAGCATTCTCTTTCCCCCTTAGGATCTTGGTCATCTGATAGGTGAGGGGTATTGACAAAGAAAAACCTCTTGTACTGCAGGAATGGATGCTTGGAGGTGAAAATTAAGCATACAAAGCCAAGAACTGCAGTCAACGGCAGTTGGTAAATCAGTATGATAGCTCCCTAGACTGAATCAGAGACAGAAAAGCAACTGATGTAACCTGTCATACCCAGCGGCCATCCCTCACCCTCAAGATCAGGTCAAAAGCTGGGTGGGGGCAGAAGTGTCAGGCCTGCCAGCCAAGTAAATAATTCACATTAATCTTAGTGAGACTGCTCTGGTACAGGCAGACTAGTCATTCTTTTACAGAAAATAAATGGAGATATGCCCCAGGAGACACACATACACAACAGGCAACTGCCTCTCAAATGACTATTTCTCTCTAACACAGTTTGTACAATGGCTCTCTATGCCTCTGTCAACCACAATCAATTTTTGCCGTGCACTCCAGTGCAGTCATTCGGGAGCTAGGACTATTGCCGAAGTTTATACAAACAGCAGCATCCCAATACTTCAGACTTACAGCAGCTTCCGGAGCTCCCTGCAGAGGTTATTTTTAAATTCTAGGGGATCTGGGACCTAGTCACCTCATGAACTGCCTTTCTTCACATGACATCCTCCCAGAATTGAAATCAAAAGCTAGCTGCTATTGTCACGATTCCATACGCTGTTTCTCCCCCTGCTCCACACTTGGTCTTCCACACTCTTGACTTAAGTCTGCTTGAAGATTAATACAAGGGGAAGGGAACCTGAATCTAATCTCCAGCCTGTATGGTTTCATTTCTGGTTTTCCAGTAGATATCCCGTTTGCAAGATGAGTACCTGTAGTCTCAGGCTTCTAGGCTGACATAACACGCTCTTAGTTGATTATGAGGCATCTGATCATCACAGCTGTACTCTAAAAAAAATCATTTACTGAAGACATCATGCACAGTAATACTTCAGTATTACTGAAGTATTACCCTCTCCTGTGCCCTCCACATTCTCAGCAATTCCGCCAATTAGCAAACGTGAATTGATTCTGTTAGTCTTAACCAGTTAGGATGGACAAAAAAAATGTTATTTGCTCTGCAAGTTTTAAAAGAAGGACTCCCATGATGTCTCCCCAAAGTACTTCCCACTGCACCCATATGAACTGTTCACGTACCGTTCTAAAGTCCTCCTCAAACTTGTAAGCTCCACCTCCTGTGGCACAGAGCGTAGTGTGCAAACTGGAGAAGTTCTTTTCACTACCCATCTGTATGAACCTGTGCATGGCACAGCTGGGAAAGCGGATGAAGTGCAGGTTTCCTTTACGTCCACACATAGTCAAATTTTTCAGTTCAAGATGGACATCGCGAATGCCAGTTTTACCATAGGCTGTATTGGAGGTCAAGTATTTCCTAATGCTTTTCAGGTTTTCCACCTCCTCCTGTTCCTCTTCTGCAGTAATGTCCTTAGGTTCAAAGTAGACCAGTTTAACCAACGTTCCACCGATATCCATTCCAAACCATGGAAATGCTAAAGACAAGAGGGTTGGGGAGGAAGAAAGAGAAAGTCACTATAAATATACAGGTTAGCCATACCACTGAAAACATTTGCTGAACGACAATTCACTGCAGTCACAGTAGCAGCATCTGCTCCTGAAAGCCAGTGGTCACTTACATGTCCAATTCACATGTATTAAACACCTCTCTAAGTTAAGACTTCGTAAAGCCTCAGTTAAGAAAAAGAATAAAGGAAATCTCAAAATATTCTTCTCTGGAGAAGCAGGTTTTAATAAAATGAATTTTTTTTTTCCCCCCAGGAAAACATTTTATTCTTCAGTCATCACCTCTTGACAGAGCACATTTACCGCATTTCACCCAGTCTGACTCCCAGCACCAATTCTTAAAATAGACTAAGGAGGGGAGAAGGAACAACCAACCAAACAGGAGAACGAGATTTCTCAAGTCACATTCCCACCGCATAACATCCACAATTGCCTTTCCAAGACCAGTTGGAATTTCCACAGTCACAAGGCTCTGTCTGAAGAGCAGCAATACATAACCCTCCCATTACGCTGGGAGTCTCCAGACTTCAAGCCACCGGAACTAGCAGCTCTGTTGGAACTATACCACCTGCATATATTAGCAGAAAGAGAATGAGCCATTTTAGGTTCAATATTTACCACTGAGAGTCCTTTTCTTTGAGCATAGACTCCCTTTGCTGGTATGTGTGTTAGCCCATCACACAACTATACAAGAAATGCCACTGTTCGCTTCTCAGCATACATATACTTGCCACAGCCGGCCTAGGTCTACCAAAGCCTTTGATCTGTTAATAGCAAGAGAAAATGACTATGGAGAACACGCAGACAGAAGATACTAACTGAACCGGGTTGGTCTGCCTGCTCTGCTTATATATACACACATACATTTTCAATAGTAAGCCAGGTAATTTTATGAAGCAGTAAGAAGTGAGAATACAAAATCTATACACAGGTAACTGCAGGAGGAGGCAGCTAGTAATGTTTCTCAGAGAAATTAAATTAAAAGTACTGAGTATGCGGCTAACATCTAAGATGCATTTCTAAAATAGCAGTCACACAGTCACCTCCCTGCTTTTAGGGAGAATCAGGCAGACTTGCTAGAAACATGATTCTACCAACTAGGGCATCCCCCCTTAAGTGTTGATACAAACTCCAAACCATGGACACCAGATGCATTGTTTATTTTTCTGCCAGTGAACCTAAATGTAAACAACTTGGGGCAAGATTTTAATAAGCATAGGTGGTACTGATCACACTGTTCTTACTCATGTAATCACAGATCCGTATTAAGTTACTCAACTTCAGGCTGAAAGGAGCTGAGAGTCTTTTACTTCTTACCACAAGGGTCTCAGCATCATTCTTGTCTGGCTGAATAATTCAAAAGTCTAAATTTCACAATTGTTACTACCCTCCCCAACCAATCCTTAAAGATCAGATGTTTAAAACGGTTATTTTGCTCCATTGCTGTATGCCAAATAATTGAATCATCAGTTTCTCCCCCCTTTCCCTAAGGACAAGGCAGGCATAATGCATAAACTCCCATGAAGTAACTTCCTTACAGTTCAATTTTTCTAAGAGCACCTACTATTATCTGTTGTAAAGTCTAATTTCTTCTTCCATGCCCTACAAGCTGCAAGACACAAAGACACTGAAATGAAGTTTAATTTGAGGTTTGGGAAGATACACCCTATGCAGATGCATGAGTGCTCCCTGAAATGGGAAGAATTTGAAACAAGCATTTTTAAAATAGGCTTTATTTTGAAGAGGAAAAATATTTTACCATACACTAACCTGTAACTCAAACACTTTTGGAAGTACAAGGTAAACATTTAAGCAAAAGTGGTCTGGTCCACGCTGTACAACACTACAATGCAGTGGAGCTCAGGATGCCAATCCCATTAGTGATTTACACAAATCTTTATTTAAGCTACTGAGAACTTTAATTACCTGTCCTACTGGAACAGTAAGTCTCCTCCTCAGATGTATCTTAATTATGCAAGCAGGAAGTTTAATTTTAAAAGCAGCATGGTTGGACTGTGCAATACAGAACCAGGCTGTAGCTAAGCATAAGCCAATTTCCAGTATTCTACATTAGGGGCATAAAATCTGCTACAGTCTAAAAGCAACTGTTGGTACAGGTAATCTATAGCGTAGATTTAATCTAGAGGGAGGGAAGAAGCATTCCATCCTCCTATCAAACACAAGTCCAGCAATAAAAGCGTTAAGTACTAACAGCTGAGAGTTATTCATAAATGACTGTCAAGACATTTACTTTTACATCTTAACATTTTGAGGAGTCATAACTAAATCATTAACAAAGAATAAGCACTGTAGAAAACAACTATGAAGTTATTTCAAGTCTGTATAGTTCTTGGCACAGGTACACATAATGCTCACATTTAAAAAGCAAGCAGAAATATCAAGACACTTTTTTTTTTAGTTTATTCTCTCTGTGAATCTAAGCTCCTTTCATTTTGTTGTGAGCTAAATGGAGAGCTGCAGAAAGAAAAGAACTCTGCTCTTAGAACAGCAGCAGTTTTCTTCAGCACAAAGAGCACAAGATCAGTCCACAACAACCGATATTTCAGTTATGCAGAACAGCAGCTTAGTTTTCTTCACAGCTGCTAACACCAGCTATCTGTTGGAACTACTTGCAATAAAGACGACAATTATTTTGACTGGTTGACCAATTAGGACAAAAAACAAGTCTCAAAGTTCCTGACAAATCCCACTGAAATTCATGTAACTTCTGTACAACTAGAGTGACGGTAGAAACACTTCTGTATTCCAGCGATTATTTAGAAAGTTTATTCATTGTATCTTTTGTTACTATCAATATGTTCCAAAACAAAATGCACCACTGAAGCACCATCAGTTCTTTTCAGTATCTTTAGATAACCCACCTTAGCTGGTACCTATACACTTCAACTCTCCTGACACCACTGAATGCAGTGCTAATGGGAGCATGCATGCAGACTGCAAGGTGCTCCTGGGTTTTGCTGCATCCCTGAATACAGGACCATTCAGAGGCCACCAAAATTATTAGGGCCCTCACTGCTGCAACCAGGGGGTATGAAGAAAGGAAGGTATTTGTGTAGAATACAGACTCCACAGACTTGAGGGAAAAGGGGGGGGGAAACAGTGGGGTTTTTTTGTTTGTCTGTTTGGGGTGGTTTGGTTTTTTGTTTGTTTTAAACTGGAAGTCCAGCATTTCATTGATAACTGGAATAAATGTCCAGTTTCTTGAGTTATTAAAAGCCAGGAAAGCAAGGAGAAGAAAGTGAAATTCGTCACATCCACATCTTAGACTGATAACAGTTATTCAAAACTGTGTGATTTGCTATGAAAAATGAAGACACTGGATATGCTGCAGAAATGCTTTCACAGTGTAAAAAATGCACATAACTAGAATTGTCTGATAAGACTGTTATAAGCTGGTTTCTCTCTTCTCAAAGTCAGTACGCAATATACCTATTGGATCAATGCAATCTATTACTGTGGAGAAAATAAAACTATTCTACTGTATTGCTACACTGCAGTAAGTCACAAAAAACAACACCACTGTAAAATTTAGTTCTAGGCCCCATAGAACTGATACAGAAAGCGTCAAGATGAATCATGCATTCTTAAAAGCCTAGCATAAATCAAGAGACTCCGCTTATCTTCGTAAGAAAATTAATTTTCTTTATGTTAAACTGCACCAACTACTTAATGGTTTGTTATCTTGAGATAAAAATCTCCATTACTCCAAAATTTAGCTGCAGAAGCATGTGACAATGCAAACAGAAGGTATCTACAGCATTGCATAATTAGGTAATCCAATGCACATCAACAGCTGTGCTATCTGGGGGAAAGGTTCACTCATGAGAAATTCCATGATACATTTTCAAAGTTTGTGCAGAAACTAGGTAAGAGTATGAACCTATAAGGCTATTCCTATAAGGCATGTTACGTTCAGAACTGAACACATCTGATTTTTAAAAATCCTGTGCTTAACATACACTATAAGGAGGGGGTGTGGAGGGTAAATATAAAATCGCAACATGGACAAGATCAGCAGAAGCAAGAATGAAAGGGAACTCCTAGGTCACTAAGTAACATTTCCCCCCATTAAAGAGGATAACCAGGGGTAATCCTTTTCATATGTTTACACAACCACCACGTAAGGTTAGCTGAATCTTTTTACTCCTCAGCTCTTAGAAGGAGATTGTGCCTGAATCCTGCTGGTTAGAACTTTCTTCTCTCTACCTGGACCCTAGATTTATCCATGACCAATTTGCAGCAGTTTCTTCTTTTGCAAAACTGTTTCAGCTTATACATCTCTCTTATAAGACCTGTATTTCCTTGAACACAGGTACAGTATCTCAATTTTTTATCAGTAATTTGAATGGTAGTAGCAATACTCTGATATCTTAGTCATAAATAATTCAGATGAAATATCTTAGGTTCAGCTGCTTTTCTTCCTGGACACACATATGATGAAATCCTATTATTACATTTACATTTTTCATTTGCATTTAATTTGCATTGCTTGATGTGTTGATGATCTAAGAACTTCCTGTTTTAATTGGGACTGGAAGAGGGGAGACAGCGTGCCAAAAATAAGAAGGGGGGAGGAGGGGGATCAAAACGAGTCCCAGGTAAGATGGGATAGTATTCTCACAGCTTCTGAAAGCTGCTTTCTATTAAAAAAGCTGGTAATAGCTTACATATATTTTTTCAATTACTTCTTCCTATTTTACACAGTTATTTTAAGCAATCCAAACACGTTGTGAAATAGAAGCATTTGTTTTCCTTTGAACAAAAATAGAATATATAGCTTAAAAAATTATATCTGCTTAGTAATGGAAGTTTCTTCAAACCTTACAAAGCTAGAGCTAAATAAATCATGCACATATATCAGGCGAAGCCTTCCAGTTCATTTTCAGCAGCAAGGGCTTATTGAATTTCTACCTTCTCACCAGAAAAAAACCCCCACAAAACACAAAACCACAAACCAAACCAAAAAACTTCAAACCCAAAAGCACAGAGCTGTTTGTGAAACAGTTGTGACCGTTCACACAAATGTAGTCATATTGCCACAAACTGATTTCTGAAGGTAGCACTGGGAGACCAGGTCACTACCTAGCCTATATAGCTTCATTAAAAAACCCTAACAAACGGAAGCCAAACTTACAAGGCTACAAGAAGCAATGATTAGCTATCAAGGATCTCATTCTTGGATCTAACAGCACCCAGCCTGATGGAAGGGATTTGCATAAGTTTCCCATTCTGTTGGAAACATTATCTTGTTGGTAAGGCAGATACGCAATTTTAACTCGCGGGATGCTGGACCACAACACACCAACTAGTTCAGTCTGTTATGACCAGTCCTATTCCTTAGGCAACCCTCACTTCCACCTACATTAAAAGCAGATGGAGACTAACTTTACACAGCATGCCACCTGAAGAAATTCTTAAGATTAAAAGATTGTGGGATATTCCAATGCCTTGGACAAGATTTCAGTAACCGATAATGTTGTACTTACTCACTGTGTCAAACAATAGCAAGACCAAAACAATTTTCACTCCTGTATTCTTCACTAAAATATACTATATAATCATGGCATTTCTCTATTTTTAACAACATCACCACCAGTGAAGAAAACCCTAGGTTTTCCACAGGTTCCACCTGGCCTAAAGTAGTACTACATAACCATGCTGCAGCCAAACATCACAGGTGTAACAACCTGAATACCGGCCAAAAGCGTTCCTTACTGTGGAGAGCTTAGAAATTAACCATGGCAATTACAATGCATATTAGTTGTAAACGGTCACACTGCCTCAAAACACACATTCTTTGACCCCTAACAACTACCAGCTGATTCGGGGTAAGAAATAAAGATGCTGATTGGAACAGAGACCCCAAAGCTTGATCTTAATTTAAGAAAAGCAATAGAATTAAGATGTCCAGCTGGTTTCCTCCCTATGTCTGATGTAGAATAATGCTGTGAAGCACCAGTCTAGTTAACTGCTGTGCTGAAATCTTTGTCCTTACTTGGCTACAATGCTGTTTCACAGGGACCAGTGAAGGCACTTAACTGCTCTTTTTCTTTCTTCTGTTCAAAGATCACCTTTAAGCTGAACAACATGACACTTCAGCAGGCTTTTGAAATTTGCAGAATTCACACCGTTTCAGTATTTTATTCTCTTCTGGAGCGCTTCACGGCGCAAGGCATCATTACAGATAGTTTTCTGTATTCATTATGCAGTGCTGTGATACAGAAAGGTAATGCAAACCCTAGTCTCACAAAGGGTCTGCACTCATGATTTGGACCAGAAAACTGACATAAGCCTAATATCCCTGAAAACTCATCTAGTTCAACTAAGAAAAAAAAACAAAAGCAAAGGCAAGCTTCTCAGCAGAAGCAGCAGGAGGCGAGTCAAAGGGATGTAAGTTAGTCCCCAGATCCTCTCTCACCACAGGCTAATCAGCGAAGCACACTGGTTCCCTTCTCAGAGGAGAAAAAGACTTGGGAATATAGATGCCTACCTCACTTTGGCAGAAAGTAAAAGCAATCAAGAAAACATATAATTTATAAGGATTTAAAGGAATAATTGCTGCAGAAAGATAGGTTTCATTTGTTTAATTATTGGGAAATGCCAATTATCTCATTATCTTTTCCACCACGCAAACCAAACCCCACAATCAATACTGAAGTCTTACATGCCATGTGGCAACTGCACTTCATTTTGCAATGTGTCCTTAAGCACAGAACAAACATCTGCAAAGGCCGGGATTAAATACAAAAACCAGTAAAACGGGACTGTGTAGTATTCACTAGAGATGGATACAGTGGAAAGCTATGCAGCACCAGGAGAATTTGAGTATAATTTAATGAATTTTTTAAGCTGGTGACAATGTGCTATCATATTTTCCTCCAAGGCTAATACTAAACTGCAAATTTATTCTTGTACAAAATAAACCATATAAATTAAAAAGTATAAGATCAGCAAGAATTAAAGTATTTTATTCAGCAAAGAAATTGCCCACAAAACAGCTCTACAAAGCACTTCCCTCACCTGCTGTTTTCATTAAAGCCTCATTTCACTAAAACCCCACAACTGAAGACTCGGTTGTCATACATCTTGGGCAATATAGCCAGTCACCCTACGCTCTTTACTCTGACGGGCTCTTTTCCCCCTCAAGATGGGAGGGAATCCAAATTCCTCATTCTTTCTTATTCAAGCGATTACATGAATCCCCAAAAGCCTTTATTCTTTGCTTCAAAATAGTTTTTACTATTACGAAGAGTTTGACATGCAAGTGCTGACTCTTCTTAGTACACCAAATCAAAATGTAAGTCAGTCCAAGTTCTGCAGTTTTTGTTCCCGAATGAAAGTGCGAAGCTGGACAAAGACTACAAAACCAGGCTGTGACAGAGAATGATTTAGTGACCAACACGTTAAATTTGGCAGAAGACTAAATTAACTATCAACAGGGACGGTAAGCACTACATGATTAATCAATACAGAGAACATCCTAAGGGAAAGCGGTATGTGTAGCTCAGCAAAAACATTTAGAAAGCCAGAGAAGGCACTGGCTAATAAGTAGCCCTGTGAAAGCTGCAGCTCTTCGAGGCTGTTTCTGACTATTTTGTTCTGCTCATACAGAAAAATTTTTAAGTATTCAATGCAAAAGAAAGAGAAAAAAAAAAATCCGGAGTAGCTGAATGCACACTACTTCCTACTGAGTAGAAACATCTTTAAGTTTTGGCAGTGGGTAGCTGTGATCCTGACTATCCCCAATTACCCTTTCGGAACACGCTGAACTTTTAACAAAGCAGCAAACATTTGTTGGCTTCATCTGAAGGTCTAGTGAAGTGAGAGTGCAGAGAAACCGAGTACTTTTTCCATTGGATTGTTTCACTTGTGGAGTTTACCATGGAATTATTCAATAGCTCCACACCTACATATAGGAAGTTAGCTATGATCAGGTAAGTAAAACATACTATTAATCAACAAACCTTATAGAATTAAGTACATTACAAATATGGATGTCTGAGACTCATAGCCTTAAACCGAAACGCGGACAGCCAGTTCCCTAACACCCCCCAAACCAACTAGCCAAAAGCCACAGGCGGTGCTCTAAGGAGCGCATTACAAATTTATCGTGTTTGCAAGCTGCTTCT